>NW_023425595.1:56582469-56954969 GCF_014108245.1 Pipistrellus kuhlii | reverse complement strand
GCAATGCCTAGGTAAGTGTTGAATTGAATCCTGGGAACTATAGCCAAGCGATGTTGACACATAAAGTTAACCATCATACTAGTCAATAAAGTGTAAATGGGGAAATAAAAATGAGGGGGGAAATACCCTGATCACCAAGATATTTTTATTAAATTTCTATAATGGAAAATTTCAAACATATATACAAATATAATCTACACTAATAAAAGAGAAACATGCAAATTAACCATCACTCCGCTACACCCACAAGCCATGCTTGCCAGCCAATCAGGAGCAAGTATGAAACTAACCCAACCAAGATGGCAGCTAACCACATAGGTGGAGCAAGCAGGAGGCTAGGGTTGCCTTGGCAATGAAGGGAGCTAAACTTCCCACCTACCCTGGCTGGCCCTGGCCTCTGCTCAAGGCTACAAGGTTTCAATTATAAAAGATAAATAAATCCTAGATACTTGCTTCCAGCTGGCCCTGGCCTCTGCTCAAGGAGGTGCTGAAATAAAAGAAAAAGAAAAAGAAAAAAAGGAGAGGCTAGGGACCTTGGGTTGCTGGGAGATGATCAAGCCAGGATGGGATGACAGATACCGTGAGGGGTAAATAGACTAGGAGTGAGCAGGTCATCAGTGGGGGTCAATTGGAGATGATCGGGACAGTGAAGGGGGCAGTTTGGAGTGATCAGGCCAGTAGTGGGGAAAATGCGGTGAGCAGGCAGGGGCAAGCAGGCCAGCAGTGGGGGCAGTTGGGGGTGAGCCAGACTGGCAGGCAGAGTGGTTAGGCACAATCAGGCAGGCAGGCAGGCAGGTGAGTGGCTGGAGCCAGCAGTCCCGGATTATGAGAGGGATGTCTGTCTGCCAGTTTAGGCCCAATCCCTTTAAATCAGCGGTAGGAGATCCTTGGAGGGGTCCCAGATTGAAGAGGGTGCAGGCCGGGCTGAGGAACACCCACCACTTGCTATAAAATATGCAAGAACTAGAGGTGGGGACAGTGCTCTAGAAAAGACACATTGAGATTTCATGACTCATTAGAAGCACCTTCAAATTAAGGGGTGGGTGATTGGTGTGGAAGAAATGGAGGACAAAACAAAAAGGGCTTGGCAGGAGAATCCTCTGAACTGTGTAAAATCTATATTTCTATGTAGGCCAGCTTGGTTAGATATATACAGGGTGTCCTCAGAAAAGTGTATACATTTTAACAGATGATAGCTCAATTTTGAAAATGAAATGTACTTTAATAAACACTGTCTGTATAATTATTCAAAGTGTGTACATACATTTTGGGGGATACCTTATGTATTCTAAACTACTCAGGAAAATAGGTAACAAATTTAATTTTTATTATCAATTTTACAAAAAAATAGTAAACAGGATGATTCTTGTTTTCTCTAGAAAGCTCTATCAAGAATAAATGTTATACAGAAAAGTTGTTTGTGAAGAGCCCACTGGTTTTAAAACTCTGTGAAAGGAAAGATTGAAAATTCATTCAATTCTGAAAATAAGTGCTTAACAGTTTCTGACACATAACAAGAGACCACTACAGACTTTCTTTTAACATATTTTTAAAAATCAGACTCTGAGGAAGTGCCATTATTGAGAGTTACTTAGCTCCATGTCAAAATAGAAAGCGAGTCTTCTTGTTCCAGGACAGGGATGTGAAGGCCAGGTCTGGGAAAGGAGGAAGAGGGAGGATGGGTTTTTGAGCTCATCCAGGTGCTCTTGTCCCCAAACCCATTAATGGATCACTCCCAGATCCATTAATGTAGGGGACACTTGCATTTCCTCTTAGGGAGGAAAAATAGACTCTGGACTACGTTAAATTTTAACGTTCTTTTTCCCCCTTCTCTAAGAGTCCAGTATTACGTTAGTCTCTGATCACAATGATCTGAAGTCAGGGGAGAACATTATATCCACTCGTTTTCCTCTGTTTTAATGTGGCCAGTTCTAAAATTGGAGCGGAAAAAGCACCGGAATTTTCCTAGTTATTGAAAAGGATGGATCCTGTTTTGCCTTTTTTTTTTTTTTTTTTTTTAATTTGGCTATTGTAAATATTTGGAGCTCCTCCAGAGTTTCCAAGTAAAAGGATTTGCAGTTTGCTAGGTACAACATTACAGACTGCGCTGATTGAGTGGGTAGTGAGCAAAAGTACACTTATGTAATTGTATCTGTATTGTGATGTATCTTTCTCCACACTAGATAAAAAACAAAAACTATTATGTCTCTTGCAGACAAGAGTGATTTTACTCTTCCTGTAGCACAATTCCTTCTGAGTGGCCAGGTTATTATGACCGGCAAGATTATTATGACCACCCCATCAATACAGTGAAGTGAATTAGTTATGAAAATAATAATAATAATAATAATACCTTGAGAATATTTGCTTAGGAAGTTTTCAATATTTAGTATTTTTCAAAGTGTCAATGAAGTACTGATGGGGGTGGTCATAATAATCAGTGTACATGAACAGGATAGAAGGGGTTACATTTTTAATGTATTAAAGAGGATTTTTCTGTCTCAGTAATAGACATCTAAATATAAGGTTTTTGCTTAATAAGAACAATTATATCATCTCTTTACTTAGAAATAGAGAAGGAGGATGATCATTTTAGAAGGGGATCATAAAATAACAAAAATAAATAATATTTCATTTCATAGATGAGATATAATTATTGGCTGGCTTTGATATAAAACTCTTCCTCCCTGCACCCTCTCCAATCTGGAATTCCTCTCACAATCCAGGACCACTGGATCCTAACTGCTCACCTGCCTGCCTGCCTGATCACACCTAACTACCCCCCCTCCCCCATAGCTTGGTCATCCCCAACTGCCACCCTTGTAGGTGTAATTGTCCCCCCTCCACTCCCCCCCCCCGCCCCTGCTGGCCTGGTCATCCCCAACTTCTCCCTCTGCTGGCCTAGTCACCCCTTAGTGCCCCCCCGCCCCCCCCCCCTGCCCGCCACTGGTCTGATCACCCCTTACTGCAACCCCTGCTAGTCTGGTCACCCCCAAGTGCCCCCGCTGCTGGCCTGGTCGCCCCACACAGCCTGCTGCTCAGTGGTTTGCTAACCCCTCACTAACCCCCTGCCTGTTTGGTCGTCCGTTCAGTTTTAATGGTCACTTAGGCTTTTATAAATAGATTACTGATAAGGCAAGTGCTTCATGTTAGAGCAGGAGGATGTAATGAATATTCTACTTTGGTTAATTTCCAACCATATTCTTGGCTGGGTCATTATCATAGTTTAAATCTTTCACAATTCTGCATGTGTTCTCTACTTGTTTTCTTTTTGCCAGATCTGATATATAGCTCTGTCCATTGGAGTAGTTTATCTTCAGGCTCTTGTTTTATTAATTTCGTTAACTTTTTATAGTTACCCTTGAACCTGATTGTTTTAATCCATTATTAACAATATTTATGGTCTATAAAACAGAAGGCATTCCAGACTAAAATTAACTTGTTATAGTAAAACAATGTTAAAACTGATATTATAAATTCTATTTAATACTTTGAACAAGTTGATACATCAAAGATTACCTGAAAAAGCTCCTTTCTATTTAAAGTGTCTCAGTTAAGCTACATGCATCCTAAAATATTTTATGTATTCTCTTTATTATAATATTATCAGGATCAAATAGAGTGTCTGGAAAATTGTAAGATATAAATGTGTTGATTGAAATATTGAATGATATAAGAATTTAGATTTCCTTTATTTCTGGTCAGAAGTTCTTAAAAATTATTGGATTTTTGTTTTTTCAAATTCACTGCAAGTCGTTATGCTATATTTATTTAATTGGCTCTAAATGGGAGATTGAAGAAGGATCATAATTTAAAACAGAAAATATCATTTTAACAACATGTAGTTTACAAAGATTTTCATTTACAATACTGCCATCAGAGGCAGAAGCTTTATTTTAGTGTTCTTGATTTGCATAAATTTTCACTTAATTTCTGTATTGTGTTTCTTAAAGAAGACCCTTATCTTGTATGTGTTTCAGTCCCACAGAACCTGGATCAGATCCAGGCCTGATGGCATAGTGATGGCCTCTTAGGGTACTTTATGGCTCAGTCCTGAAGAAATTCTAGTCTACTTGCATGCAGCCAAAATGACCTTCCTCCTGCCTTTTCCCTCACAAACTCACCCTACAAATTCCTTACAGATCAAAGTTCTTTATGCCATTTCTCAGAAACACTTAATTCTTTTCCAAGCCCATAAATTAAGTGCTTAAACCTGTACTTTGACACGCATAAAAAAATGCCATAACCTTCTCTTCATGTTTCTGTTAATCTTCTTTCATAACTCACTTAACTGAGCCACTCTTCCCCTCTAATGTGGTTTATATAGGTACACAAAGTTTCTTTTCTCATTCTCTTTCCTTTCTCTGAAATGGCTTCTAGATGTATTCTGGGCTCCCTGATAAGGACTGACAGGTGACAGGGTGGAAACAGAAGAGGGGATAGAAGGATGCTAAGTCCTGATCCTCCAGGATTTAGCACCATTTGCATTCTCCAGAGTTTTGCCTGAGAAATTTGCCTGAAAAATCTTCACTTTTCTTGTGGTTGGCAAGTTCACCTCAGATTTAATGATGCTGGTTATCGGACAAGAAATTAAGCATCAGGACCACTAATAAAGGCTGTTTCCATGTTTATGGACAGATGATTGTAAGATGCAAATAACCCAAGAGAAAGACAGATATTTCTTACTCAACAATGTAAGTGTTAATGTCAAAGAGATTTATTTGTTTTTATTTGATTTCACTGCATGGCCTATTGTGTTGTGCAGAAAAGGGAACACAGCTGGGAAGAAATTATAAAATATTGACTGGGGAAAAAAGGTATTTTTTGTAGTTACATACTATATTTTAGATAAATGTGAGGTTTAAGGCATTGCATTGTATGTTTCTCATAATAGTGTTTTAGATTCCAAATTATCACAATATATTAATTTCCATCAGAGTTTATTTATTGTCCTTTAGGTTTAGAATAAAAATACATAACATATATTGGAAAATGAATTATTGTACAAGTAATAATGCCATCCACCTTCCCAAATCATCTTATAAAAATTCTTTCCTTACCATTATGTTATCTCAATGCCTTTATCTTATAGAATTTCCTGAGTCCCCACTTAAATGCTACCTATTCTTCTCTTGGCCTTCCCTTCTGCCATCTCACTTTCTTTTAAATTTTAATATTTCTATATTATTTCCATCAGATTGGCTTACAAATTATGTGAAGACAGTACTCCAAAGAAAGCATGTTTTATAAAACATATATTCTGAAGATGTATCAAGTATGGATTCAGTATACAGAGAGATATTTAACAACTTTTCTTTAAAATATGCTTCTGTTGAGAGTGTTTTCCCCCCCAAATATCTGCTGATCATTCATGTTATTGTATCAATTTTAGAGCAGGTAAGAGCCATTTGCTTCCAAAGTCTTCGGGAAGTAGATGTTGTATTTCTTATCCTCCATGTCATTGGCTGGTAATTCCTTTAATCACCTTCCATTTATCAGTACCCATAATTTTATAACTTTATGCATTTCTCCAGACTAAAGCATAATGCATTTACATTTATAAATAATACATTATGTAGGTATACAATTTAATATAAATATTTATTACAAATACAATATGTTATATATTCATTGTTTGGATGTGTTGAATATTGAGAGGAACTCTAGAGTTTTTTTTAATGGCTTTTCTTTTTTGCATATTCCTAAAACTTGGCATTGTCACTTCCTGTGTTTCTTCCAATATTATTTCTTACTCTCCAAATTGTTCAATTGCTCCTTTTCTAATATGAAGCTCAATGTTTTCTCCCACTTTATCTGTCTACAAAGATTTCTAAGCAATTCTCACTCCTTGTTGTTACCTCACAGTCCACAGTGGTGTCAGTGAGACAGTTTCCAATCTGTGATTGTCTGTGAATGCCATTAGCATGGTGTTATTTACACCCTCCTTTAACTCGCTAGGTTCTTCTGTAGATCACCTATCTAGCAATAATATGATGAGAGTTGCCATTTTTCCATAGCTTTCATTTTTGGTCCTTGGATTATATTGCAGCTTGTATCTAAATTTGAGAAGTAAATCTCCTTGAGGCAGCATCATTTCTTTATTTTATAGCATATTTGGTTCTTTTGACTCCAGAAACTTGTTGATTCCAAAATGTAACATATTGGTACATTGCTCTATGGGATCACTTTATAAATACAAACCATAACCCAGGGATCTATGATTTGCAATTGCCAGTTGTGTTCAACAGCATTTTTTCTTCTTCATGATCCAATGGTCATTACTTTTTGAGATGGTATTGGTGCAATTCCAGGAGTACGTTACCTTATTGCGTTACGTTTGTTTGCACAGGATCTGAGTTTCTTGGGCCTGGCAAACACAAGGCCAGATTTCATGTTTTGTGTTTCTATCCATAGGATAAATGGTGTTCTCACTAACCATTGCTTATTTTCATTGAGTGGCCAGATTATTATGATCTCTGAATGCATAATAATCTGGCCACTCAGTGTATATTCTATATAATAAAAGGCTAATATGCAAATTGTCTCCTCCACCAGGAGTTCGACCAACAGGCAGGCCTGCCAACTGCCCATGTCCTTTACTCCTGGACATCCTGGCCGGACTACACCCATGCATGAATTCATGCACCGGGCCTCATAATAATCTGGCCATTTAGTGTATACTTCTGTGCTCTTACTATTTTACACCCTTTACTTCATCTGGAGCACTTCTCTTTCAGATTTATCAAATTCCTTCTAACGTAATTCTCAGATCATTTTCCTATTTCCCCCCAGAAAATTATTTGTTTTCTTTGTGTATTCCCAATGTCTCTGTATTCCAATGATAATTCTATTACCACACTTATCATGCAATAGGAAGTCTCTTTTATTTACATATCTATTATTGCTCTGGGCTGTGAACATCTGGAGGGCAGAAATCTTGTCGGAGCCATCATTATTCCTTGGTGTTGAGCATAAATATGGCACTCAATGGATGTTTGCCAACAGAATGAGTAAATTAATAGCCTTAATTTGAATAAATCAACCTTTTGTGTATATTTTCATCAGAATGGCCCTTCACCAAATTTGTTTTATTTATTAGCACTTTATTAGAAAATGACAAGTTGCCATTTCTTCTCTACAGAGTTTCAGTGCTTTTAATTGTTCATAGAATGAGCAGAAAGCAAATAATGCACAGTTAATTACTGTTATTATTTTAAACACTGAGACTCTTATGTATTAATAACTAGTTTTTAAGAATGAGAAATTAATGTAAAAAATGAACTTTTTAACCCTTCCTTAATATATTCTGATTTAAAAAAATACATATTTAATATTAAAAACACAATTTAATTAATATTAACCTCCCTCTTAATGCCCTAAATATCTAACTGTTTTGTTTGTATTTGATTTATTGAATTACAGTGTTTAATAATATATGTTTCAGGTTTATTTTACTTTCTTCTACCTATCTCAGTCCTCTCCTTCCCTCTGGTAATCACCATACTATTGTCTGTGTTTATGAGTTGTTGTTTTTTACTTAATCCCTTCACCTTTTACACTCAGCCCTTCAACTCCTCTTGCCTCTGATAGCTCTCAGTCTGCAGTCTGTTCTCTGTATCCATGAGTCTATTTCTATTTTGTTTGATAGTTTCTTTTGTTCATTAGATTCCACATATAAATGAAATCTTATAATACTTGTCTTCCTCTGACTGGCTTACTTCACTTAGCATAATTTCTAGGCCATCTATGTACTCACCAATGAAAGAGTTTCTTCTTTTCTATGGCCAAGTATGACTATTGTGTAAATGCACCATAGCTTGTTTTCTCCACTCATCTTCTGGTGGTCACTTGGGCTACTTCCAAATCTTGGCTGTTGTAAATAACACTGCAGTGAACTTAGAGCTGCATATGTTTTTTTGAATTAGTATTTTGAGTTTCTTAGGATAGATTCCCAGAAGTGGAACCTCTGGGTCATAAGGTAGTTCTATTTTTAATTTTTTGAGAAAATTCCATACTGTTTTCCATAATGGTTGCACCAATCTGCATTCCCACCAATAGTTCACTAACGTTTCCTTTTCTCCACATCCTCACCAATACTTCTTGTTTGTTGATTTATTGATGATAGCCATTCTGACAGGTGTGAGGTGATAGCACATTGCAGTGTTAACTTGCATTTCTCTGATGATTAATGACACTGAGCTTCTTTTCATATGTCTATTGGCCATCCTTAAGTTTTCTTTGGAGAAGTGTCTATGCAGGTCTTTTTTTTCAAATGGAATTTTTTATTGTTTTTTTGTTTTGTTTTGTTTTTTGGTGTGTGTTGAGTTATATAAGTTCTTTATAAATTTTGGATAGTAACTCCTTGTCAGATGTATCATTGGAAAGTATGTTATCCCATTCAATGGGTTGTCTTTTCATTTTATTAATGGTTTCATTTTCTGGGTAAAAATATTTATCTATTAATTAATTAATTTTACTTTTTATTTTTAATGGAAATTATACCATTTTATTATTTAAATTTTATTTTGAATTAGAGTTTACATTAAACATTATTTAGTATTAGTTTCAGGTGTATAGCCTAGTGGCCATAAATTTTTTTATTATTATTTATTTGTTTATTTATTTTAATTGATTTTCCACAGAGAGGAAAGGAGAGGGATAGAGAGCTAGAAACGTCGATGAGAGGGAAACATCGACCAGCTGCTTCCTGCCCACCCCCTACCGGGGATGTGCCTGCAAACAATGTACATGCCCTTGACTGGAATTGAACCCGGGACCTTTCAGTCCACAGACCTACGCTCTATCCACTGAGCCAAACTGGTTTTGGCAAAAATTTATATTCTGAAGTATTTTGCTTCAAGAAAGGCAGAACACTCTAAGTAAAGTTAATAAATTATTAACTTTGGCAATAGTAATGAGCACAACTGAATTAGTTTTTTTAAATTGTTTACTTGTTACATTTGTGCATATATATCTAGTTCTATGTACCTAATTATATAGGTAGTTATTCTTAAAAAATGGAACATTTAAAGTGTTTAATGTAATGTTTAATTTTTCACCATTATATTTAATATGGAAAAATAAAATAAAATGTATCTTTAATTATATAATTATATGACCAGGTAGACTTGTTTATTTATGTAAGGTTAATCTGTTTAAGACATTTAACTTTCAGGAAATATAAGTCTAAAGTAAATCATTAATTCAAAAAAGATAAAGACAGTGAACAAATCTACTTAGTTGCAGATTTAAAACTGCCTCTTAAAACCTAATATTAATGTCTCCCTTTCTATAGTCAAAAGCTATCCAGATCCCTCTTTAGTTTAATCTTCAGAAAAAGGTGGGGCCCATCTATTTATCAATATTCAGCTTCTCCTCTGCTTATCATTACATATGTTTTCTCTAGTGGCTTATACAAAATAATAATAATAATAATAATAATAATAATAATAATGATAAAACTTTAGACTTTGTTTGCAACCAACACACAAGTTACTCCTTTATGTAGGAATTTCAGAGAATTCCTGAGAACAAGATGTTAAACAAATGAGAGGAAGGAAGAAATCCAAAGATATTTTGAAGCACAGCAAAAAATATCCCTAAGAGAGGCATTCACAGCATTACAAGCCCACTTTAAAAACAAAGAAATCTCAAATAAACAATCTATCTTTACACTTAAAAAAAAATTGGAAGAAAAACACCACACAAACAAAACCCAAAGTGCTAGAAGAAATGAAATAATACAGATAAGATCAGAAGTACTCTTCCATTTACTTGATAAGGAGAAAGGACTGAAGATGAAGTCATGCTTAGAAGATGAGGCCTCCATAAAAGCCCCCAATATACAGGGTTTGGAGAGCTTTCAGGTGAGCGAATACATCCACATTCTGGGAGAATAGCACATCCCAATTCCAGGGAATCTGATTTGTAGCCAAGCCAGACTATGGTAACCCAGGGATCTATGATTTGCAATTGGCATCTGAATTGTGGGCAGTCTCATGAGAGTGAGCCCCTAACCTTTGGTATGTGAGCCTATTTTCATGTAGGTAGTGCCAGAATTGAGTTAAATGGTAGGATGCCCAGCTGGTGTCAAAGAATTGATTGATGAGGGAAAACCCACACATATCAGGTGTCATAAGTGTTGTTAGTATGGTAAAGGGGAAACAGGAGGGAGAGCTGTTTTTAATTTTTTCAACTCATAAACATATATGCATATTATATAGATATGTAAACAATTATTAGCTATTATTAGCTAGCAGGCAAAAAGATAGCTATGAGACATGTCTTGTATTTTTAATGAAGGCAGGTGTTCTGTCCTTTTATTACTCCAATAATATCTTTTGTGGAAAACTCACCAGAGGAAAATGAACAATACTCTGAAAACAAGTTTCATTAATAATATAATAGGTATTAGACAAAGAATCAGGGAAATTAACTGTGAGACACAGAACTGTTTCTGAAGCAACCTGCAGGAGCCAGTCTAAAAGTAAATGAGAACACAATGAGTATTGTGGTCTCTGGCTCCTTATATTCTTTTTTAGAAATTACAGGCTACCTAACAACTTTCCAGAAGAAATTCTAATATCAATTGCTAATTAACTTAACATATTGGTATATTGCTCTATGGGATCACAATTTATGTGCCTACTATTGGTTGTTCTTTGATAAAACAAAGACTGGCTTTTCTTGTATAGCATTGATATGTGGAACACTGTGGATGAAAGGGGATGATACATATAAGATAATGATAATGTTTACTTCATAAATACAAATATCCTGAGTTTCAACTGAATCTACAGAGAAGAGAAAATAGTGTTATAAAACCAAAGTATGTTTTATAATAAAAAAAAAAAGTAAGAAAGAACTGTCTCTTGTTTGGCTGTAATACTCTTAACTCCTATGCCATAGCACATAACCTCACCTGTTAATTCTACCCAGAATTAATAGATATCCTCTCTGACAGTGTAGAACCTTCCTTCTAATGAGTAGAATACATGAAAGCTCAAAAATATTATTTTAAATTTACTTTACACAAAAACCAAGTAGCATATTTTGGTGTAAAAGGCCTATGATCGATTGTAACTTAACCTCAGTTAAATTCATTTCAATGATACCATGTTTTTCAATAAAAATAAATACTACAGATTTTTTTTCTAAAGGGTTCTAAACGTGTATATGTGAAGACTTCTCAATCATTTGCCTAATGTTTTCATTGTTCATCCGTATGTGTGTATTGAATAGTTAGAAATTTAACAATCTGATCATATTTATTAGTACAGCAAAGTAAAAACCTCTATGGTATTTGGAAGCTTGGATTCACAAAAGTACACCTGCATAAGGCAAATATTCTTTTCTACAAACATTAACTGAGTACTTACAATGTGCTGGATAGTGTTCTGAGTTCCAGGAATGGAATCATGACCTAAAGAGAAAGAAGCTCACCCACTTTGAATTTGCCTTAAATCTCTTTCTTTGCATATAGTGCCAAAAAAAGGATAGCATCTAGGTTTCTCACTTGCAGCTGTATATTGCTGTCTATGCTAATTTTACTAATAAAAGTTTTATGTAGATTTCAATAATTCTAAGCATAAACAGTGAATATATTTCTGTTTCAAAGTAAAAAATATTCCTCTAATGAAGTCAAATTTTGACCATGTAAGAATATTTAGACTTTAGACTTTGTTCTACACTTCCTGGTGGAAAATGAAAAATGGTTCTAAAATATGAAACATTGACTGATCTTACATATAAAATGATTTTACTTATGAAAGCTATTTTTCCACAGTGGGCTATACTCACTCTATTTCCTTTCTAGAGGGTCTGCCATCCATTAATTCTATTTAATATGAATATTTGATATGATGTAAGAAGTCTTGAGAAATGTTCTGAATGAGACTGTCTTTTAAACTAAACCAGCATTTTCTTTTTTTAAGTTATATATATACATATACATATATATATATATATATATATATATATATATATATATAATTGATTTTGTACAGAGAGGAAGAGAGAGAGATAGAGAGTTAGAAACATTGATGAGAGAGAATCATCAATCAGCTGCCTCTTGCACACCCACTACTGGGGATGTGCCCACAACCAAGGTACATGCCCTTGGCCAGAATCAAACCTGGGACCTTTCAGTCCATAGGCTGATGCTTTATCCACTAAGTCAAACCGGTTTAGGCTAAACCAGCATTTTCTACCTTTAAATTTAATTTCTCCAAATCCACCCATTCTTTTCCTAATTTCCTTAACATCATTATAACCATTGTTTTGAACTTTATAACTGATAATTTCTTACCTCCATTTCATTTAGTTCTTTGTCTGGAGTTTTCTCCTCTTTTACCTGAGGCATGCTTCTTTGTCTTGCCATTCTGGCTGCCTCTGTGTTTGTAACAATGTATTAGGGAGATCTATGACTTGCAGGCTTGGTCGGATGGACTAATGCAGCAGGTGTCCTGTGGGACCCAGTGGCACAGTCTTCTTGATCACCTAAGCTGTGTGTGCCAAAACTATTTATTGTGTAGGTTATGAGCCCTCCTTTTGTAATTGAGTCTTTATTGTTGTTGGCCCATTAATGCATATGTTTTATCCTCAGACTGGCTGGCGGTGAGGATTGATTTAGACTAAAGGGTATGAGCTGCTGTTCTATCATGCTGACCACATAAAATGGAATTCAGCTCAGAAAGGTCTGTTGCCTGCTGAGATCTCCCTTTGTATGTGTTGCTTATGGAGCTAATAGCATTCTGCTCTGATGTTGTCTGAGCTTGCTACTTGGCGTGTTGGTTCTGGAGTCTCTTGGAAGGATCTCTGGGTGTAGACCAATGCCAGGCTCTGCCAGTGACTGGCCTTGAGCAACCTACTTGGAGCTACAAAGCACTGTAGTTTATAACTATCTCTGCTGATCCTGGTTGTGTGTGGGAAGGACATAGCCACAAGCCAAGTCTGGCTTACACCAGCACTGATCTCAGGGGTAGATCAGCAAAAGGCCCAATGCACTCTGAGATATGTCTCTTCCTGGCTCTGCTTGCCAGCTGCCTGCTAGGCTGAATCACCGAAAGAGCCTCTGCTGGGACAGGAGTTGCTGAATGAGGCATGATCTCAGTGTGTCACCAAATGGGAGTGGGTGGTTTCACTACATTGATACAGATTCAAACTCAGGGCCAGTGCTGGGTCTGAGGCCACTTAACAAAAGCCCCAGTGTACTCCAAGGCTAGCTGACACCAGCTGGGACCCTGCAGACCTTTGTGGTGAGGCAGGGTCTGGGAGAGTTGTCAGAGTGAGCCCAGCAGTCACCAGGCCTAAAGAGACCAAATTGCCAAAACTAGTTTGGCTCAGTGAATAGAGCCTCGGTCTGCGAACTGAAGGGTCCCAGGTTTGATTCAGCTCAAGGGCATGTTACATTGTTTGCAGGCACATCCCTGGTAGGGGGTGCACAGGAAGCAGCTGATCGATGTTTCTCTCTCATCCATGTTTCTGTCCCTCTCCCTTCCTCCCTGTAAAAAAATCAATAAAATATATTAAAGATAACAAGTTTGGGGCATGTAAAAGGAGGGCTCTGTGCAGGTTCACCATGTAAGGTAAAAATGACCTTGGACCTAGAGCCACACAGCTGAGTCCATTTCTCCAGACCTGCCAGAGAGCCCAAGCTCAGGTGGGCGGTGCCACAGGAGTCCAGAAGGTGGTGCTAGTGGATCTCTTGTGAGGGGTGACCCTGGGCAGGCTCACAAGAGGTGGAGGGAATGGCTCCCTTCCCAGAGCTACACAAGTCAGTCTCTGACACTTTCTGAGTTTGCTCAGACCTCTATACTCTGGATCCAGGCAGCTGACTCAATCACAGGGTGTGAGTATCACAGGACATGTGACAGGGAGTTCAGATGTCAAGTTATTGTATTTCCCTGATGATGCTATAAGGAGGGGAGTACTTCACCCAAGATAAATGGTGTCTGGTGAGGAAGAGGGACTCATGCAGGAACCAGGCTGCTGTCCTTTCTGTTGTCTTCCCAGAGCCACAAAACTCAGTCTCTCTTCACATGATCTCACTGCCTTACCATTCCTCTTCCTGAGTCCAAGGTGTAGGCTGTGAAAATGATTTTTGCTCTGGCCATTTAAAAGGGCACCTGTATCTCTAACAGTCTCTCACCTCTACCTGGCAGACAGAATCCCCACTGATTTTCACTAGATGTCATGTGGGCACCTCTCTCTGACTGGTGCTCTGGGATGGGGATCCTGGTGTGGGGTTGAAACCTCTCACTACTCAGGGGATGTCTTTGCAGCCATGATAACCTCTGGATTCTCAGATGCTGCAGATGGGTGAAAATCCAGCCTTTTTTACATGTCAGCCCTTCCTACCAATCTCAATGTGGCTTCTTCTGTAAATCCTCGGCTATAAGATTTCTGTACAGCTAGTCTTCAGTTGGTTATTCAGGTTGTTTGTTCTGTATTTTAGTTGTAATCCCACTGTGATCCTAGGAAGAGGCGAGTATAACTTTCACCTACTCCACCACTTTCTTGGATCCTCTGGAGTAGGCATTCTTAACTGTCCTAGACAGCCAACATAGCTCATCTATTCCAGAAGACTGTTTAGGGGATGCAGTGATATACAACAGTGATTGCCAATAAACATTGATGTCTGATTTCTATCCCTGGACACTTTGATTTCATTGTTAAGAGGTGCAACCTGGGCTTTCAGAATTTTCAAAGCTTCCCACCTGGTTCTACTGTATCACAATCAAACAAAAACTTTTAACATACAGTGTGAGATGAATTTTAAGAAAATTAATATAATTTCTGGCAATACTTTATTATTACTAACTAGAGGCCCGATGTATAAAAATCCATGCACTGGAGAGCGGAGTCCCTCAGCCTGGCCTGCCCCCTCTCACAGTCCGGGAGTTCTCAGGGGCAGGAGGTGACCTGGTGATCAGGGGAAGGCAACACCCTTATCACACCTCTGCTGTTGACACTGCCTGCAGTGCAAGCCTTGGCCGGCTCTGGTTACCTGAGCCTTGGGTGGTCCTGGGCACCTGGGAGGCTGAGGGGATGGTGGGACTCTGGTGGCAGGTGCAAGGCAAGGGAACTAGATGTGCCATCTTGTGGGTATGGGTGCCTCCATCTTTGAGGGTGTGGCAGTCAATTAGCATATTCTCTTCTTATTGGCTGTGAGTGTTGCCATTTTGAGGGTGGGGCAGTCAATTAGTGTATTCTTTCCTTATTGACTATAGGTGCCTCCATCTTTGTGACAGTGTTAGGGTCAATTAGCACATTTCCTCTTTATTATAAAGGACGCTGTCATTAGACACTGATGTGAAAACAGAACACAGGTATTAAAAAATGCAAAACAAAAATAAATGAAATTAATTGTTATATATACAAAATATTTTTGTGGTAAAACAGTCTTAAAATTTCTTTTATAAAAGATAAGCTAAAAGAAAGTAAAAGCTTAAAAAATGAATATAAACCTGAAACTTTGCTTTCGGTTGCATTTTACTAGATTCTGTTATCCTATTTGAGTCATAGACAATCCTCTTTGGTGCTTCCATTTAGATGGTTACACAAAAGCTTTCAGGAATATAGCTGTTTCTATTTATGATTCATATTTTCATGAGCCTTTGAAGTTGTCTATAGTGATTACTGACTCATCTGTGGCTTTAAAGAGAAGAAAATAGGTATTTAAGGAAGACAGCTCAGCAGTTATTTCTATAATATTTCCAAACTGTTTTACCTGAAGGCAAAGATAAGGATTTCTTAAGAGCTCAAGATTGTTTTGAGCCAGATGGTTCTGTTTTTAAGCCTATGTAGTAGTAAAAACTGCTTATAATGAATGTACAGCTGATGAAGTTTTAGGCGCAATTTGAAGTTAGAATGGGCTCCCTTTATTTCTGCTTTTCCATCCTTCATTTGTGACTTGCTTTAGGCAAAGAACATGTGGTTGCTAATTTTAGTTTGTCCTTAGTTGAGTTTCCTGAGGCCAGATAGCTTTGGTGACTGGAAGGATATGCATTTATTTGTTAGGCAAAATAGAGGGATTATTTTTTTTGTCACAATGATTGTTAGTCTTTATGTAGTTATCCTAGGGAAAGGATAACTATGTTCATATAAATACTTTCAAATAATTGATTATAGTAGGTAGATACAAGCAAATCAGAATTTTCAGAGCATGAATGTAACTAATTTGAGCCTAGCTATTCTGGTTTGAAAAGGTCAGCTCAATTATTTCCAGTCATTGGTTGTTTAAACATCACAATTAATGTGTATATTATATTACATAAATATATTTCTTCATATCTAATTTTATACACAAATGTTTAGGGTCATACATAAAACCCCAGTAAGTTTAATTTTTCCATGCACAAAATAAGTATCTCAGCAGAAAGGCTAAATATGATTTTACTCTTCTGTGCTATGTTCATATGGGGGAAAGAACCTTTTGATTCACTGCTAAGATTTTCAACAGTTTTACTAATTAGTGTCAAATAAAAGAGGGAATATTTTTCCAGTAGGAGTTTAATTGTAATTTAGCTTATATAATTCAGATTTATCAATAAGTCTTAATTTTTGGTGTTTCCATCAAACTAAAGTTTTTTTTTAAAATAATATATTTTATTCATTTTAAAACAGAGGGGAAGAGAGAGGGATAGAGAGTTAGAAACATTGATAAGAAAGAATCATTGATCAGCTGCCTCTTGTACACCCCCTACTGGGGATGTGCCCACAACCAAGGTACATGCCCTTGACCAGAATTGAACCTGGGACCCTTGAGTTTGCAGGCTGATGCTGTATCCACTGAGCCAAAATGATTTCAGCAAACTGAAGTTATTTTAAACCATTGATTGGCTATCTAATCAGCAAGGATGTGTGTATGTGTGTGTGTGTGTGTGTGTGTGTGTGACTTACAAGATTAAAAACAAATATCTGAATAAACATATGATAAATAAATTAGCAGAGCATCATTATTTTTCCTTATAAAATATATGTGATAACTATAAAGTCTGTTCTTCAATTTGCACATCGATTAAAATGTTTTAATCTTTCAACAAAGAAAAATCTAACAGAATGATCTCAAACTCCAAGAATCATGAAATGATATTTTAGTCATTATTCTACTTCTGACTACTAGTTGACCTAGGAAGAGCATTAGTAATTCTTAGAACCTAGTTCTGACTATCTTGAAGAGGGCAGTCCTGGTTCCTTTGTTTTCATACTATTTCCTGGCTCAAAGCACCTGAAGAGTCCATTTTTGAGGGCTTTTACTCTCTCTCTCTCTCTCTCTCTCTCTCTCTCTCTCTCTCTCTCTCTCTCTCTTTCTCTCTCTCTCTCTGTATCTCTCTCTCTCTCTCTCTCTCTCTTTGATAATCCACTTAACTTTCACCCCATGCTATGCAAGGATAGTCACTGCCAATTTTGTGACCCATAAGTGATAAATTAATATCTCTTTCAATTCTAAAAAAATATATTTTTGTTTTCTAAATTACTCTGATATCATCTTGTATCAATGGTTTAACTCCTTTAGCAACATGTAGCTGGAAGCACCCACTAAGGAGAGGCATTTCACTGAGCACCTTAAGAGGGGATGCTGGAAGTGAAGCAGCAATGCTGGATCCAGCAACAGAGCCTGCTATTGTGGAAGTCTGTGATTAGAATCTTTTGGTGGAATTGTAATTGTCTTGAGATGGGCAAGAAAGAAAACTAAGGGTCAAAGAGAGAAGCAGGGCCAAAATATATTTTGTAGGAGAGCTAGTTTTATCCCAGTATAGCATATATTGGAGGCCAAATACTTTAGCACAAAGGTTAAATTTTGGGAATAGTTTTTAAGCATGTAAGTGTGAACCAGAAAATGTTGCAAAGTGAGATACCTAGCATGCGGTGTATTGTACTGACATCTAGGTTACCCAATACTTTCTATATCAATGTACAAGCATCCAGAGGAAGTGTCAGTTTTCAACAGAGACAGCAAATGGCAGTGATTAAAATAACTGTCTCACTGAGACCTCCAATCAACTCTTACACCATACATTTTGTCCCCAATTTCTTTTGCTTTTTTTTTTTACATTCTTACCTGCAGAGTACAGATTTCATAGCCCATCCTTACAATCATTTCCTTTTGAATACCTCTAACTCTCTTCTTTCTGCCTTCCTTGTTACCACAGGAGATAGCTATTGGTATACAATATCACAGCTTTGCTTGGAGTGTTAGCTTAAATTCTTTATTGTAGACTCAATGGGGGCAGGCAACACTTCAAGACACTATTTTCATTTCTGTACTGAGTTAACTTTCTCCACTTGGGAAACAAGTAATTTATACCTACTTTTCTTTTGTCAAGCTACTAGCACTGCCTCTTATTTCACTTTTGTCTGGTGACCACACTCATCTTTTATTGATATAATGGAAATCCATAGGAAACACTCTGTCATGTTCCATCACTATGGCCTTCACATTGAGGATGAATGAAGCCTTTGTGCCCGAAAGTCCTCTATTCTTCAGATCTTGACCTCATTACCTCCTGTTATCTCCGGGAAAGAACAGCAGGCATTCTTTCTTTCTGCATTTCAAAAACTCCACACCTACTCAATATCTTATAATAATGGATAGACACATAAAAATCATCCATCTTTTAAAATTTTTCTCATAACCCCATATTGCCATTCTGCTACTACCCACTTCATCTATCTTCCTTTAAAACATAACGCATACTCTGTACTCACTGTCTCTCTTCCCATATATCCCCATCTCACCACTTCATGGAAATTTATTTTTCCAAGCCTCTAATGGCCACAAATGTTGTTTTATCTGTTGAACACATCTTTGCTCTCATCTTTATTGAAGCCTCTGATAAACTTTAAAACAATTTGATACTGGCTCCTTATTAAAATACTAGAGACCCAGTGCACTAAATTCATGCACAGTAGGGGAGAAAGGTTCCCTCAGCCCAGCCTGGACCATCTTGCAATCTGGGACTACTGGCTCCTAACCGCTTGCCTGCCTGCCTGCCTCATCACTCCTAACCACTAGTCTGCCTGCCTGTTCACCCCCTAACTGCTCACCTGCCTGCCTGATTGCTTCTAACCGCCTTTGCCTTGGCCCCTGCCACTGTGGCTTTGTCCAGAATGAAGATGGAAAGGTCATTTGATTGTCTGGTCTAATTACCATATTATGCTTTTATTATTATAGATTATCATCTCTTGGTTATTGTGAAATTATGCCATTCCATGGATTCCTGCGTGCCTTTACTGCTTCATTCTGTTTGTTGGCCCTGTGTAATAAAAATTAACCTTACCCAAAGAGAGGTTAGGCCTTTATCCTACACTACTGCCTTGAAATGTCCTGTTATGGCCCTTGGAATGTCTTGTCTGATGAAAGTGTCTCCATTTACCAGGGGCCTTGGCCACTGGATAATCCAACAACGTGATTTATGATAGAAGCTTTGTGCTTTGTAGTAGCCACTCTACCTTTAAAAATACTATAGACTATAGGTCACACAGGTATGTAGTCAAATGTGATACCCCAATTAAAATTTTTCACACAAAGTTTCAGGTGAACTTATCACTTTCAGGTGAATATTGATTCTAGGAAATTACAGTTTTTAGTTAGTTACCAAGAGAATTATCAAATATGAGTGGTTTTTGGAACACTCAAGGCATGCAGTTGATGTTAGAAGTGAGGGAGATCTGTGGACTCCTTCCTCAAACCCTGACGGCTCCTTTTCTTCTCCCTTTGGAATATTAGAGTGCTCCAGGGCTTGATCCTAGTTCCATTTTTTTCTAGCTATATACTCTATCATGATGATTTTATAGTGTCCTAGAATCTAAAATACCATCCAAAATCTGTATCTCTAGCCCAATTTTTTTCTTAGAATTTCAAGATAAATGATAAACCTTGTGTACCATGTCTTCTTTGGCAACTATTAGTTGTTAAAATTCAAAACCCATTGCTATGAGCAAGAAGACCCCCTTTAAGTCTTCCACCATCTGACCCAGTCTCCCTGAACTCTACCTAATTACCTTTCTAACTTCCCATAGTCAAGAGCAATCTCAGGACCTGACCTGTTCTAGCTCTATGGGAAGCTTCAATTATGAATAATACAGCTGTCCCAGCTATATTTCAAAATGTTTTCTTGGCACCTCTTGGGGCTACTCTGGGGTCATTATCTTACTATGGCACCTGCCAGTCTGCTGGGTCTCCAGCCAAGCCATAGTTGCTTTCCTGGGAAGGCTCTCTTTTCCAATATATCTTTGACCAAAGTGGCATTGAACTCCAGGACAGGAGAGAGAGTGCCTGGGAACAACGATGATACCTAAGCATGCCAATGCCAAATGGCCATCTGGCACCCTGAGATTATAACCACATACTTCTGGCCATTGCTCTCTTGGAATTGTTTTTGCTTGTGTAGTTTATTATGTTAAGTAAAGCTTTCTTGAGACTTTTTTCTAGAAGATTCCTGGGAGAAATCTTGAGAGAAGGTAGATTGGTCCTAATTAGAGTCTCCAAAGGCAGTCACAGGGCACAAGAAGCATTGCCAGAGCAGAGGGTGCTTCCTAGGGAGTTGGGAGGCTTGGATGATGGGTGGAGTTCATAAATCTGTTTGAAACTGGAGGTGTCTGAAGCACAAATGCTCCTTTCACCCTTCCCATTGATATTCTTTTTTGCTGAGCTAAAATGCAAATATCAAACATCTACCCTTTTAATGTGTACAATTCATGGATTATTTATACATCCCCACAAGGTTGTGAAACTACCATCAGTAATTAATTTCAAAACATTTCATCATCCCTAAAAGAAACCCCATTAAGAGTCACTCCTCATTTTCCCCTTTCTCCAGCCTCTTTACGTCTCTATGGATTTGCCTTTCATATATACTGGACATTTTATATAACTGAATCATACAATATATGCCTTTTCATGTCTGGCTTCTTTCATTTATATTTGTCACATTATAGTATGTACCAGCCCTTCACTCTTCTTTATGGCTAAATCATATTCCATTGTAAGAATGTACTCACTAAATCCTTTCTAAAAAGAACCTCTAATACTGTGCTTATGTCTCAAAGTGGGCTGTCCTGCTTCCCCAATAAATACATCATGTTCACTCTCCTACAGAACTACATGATAACTTTTGATCTCCTTTTCGATCTTTTAACCTTTGTTCTTTAGCAGGACACTGTCAGCTAGTGGTCTTACTTTATATTTCATAGAAGTATCCTGGTGATAATTACTTCATTTTCTATCCCAAACACACCACTTTACCAAAATTCCTTCCATTTTATTGAACAGTCCTTCCTTCTCTCTGTATAAGACAACCAGTCCACTGTGTGCTAGAGCTTTACCTCTTTCACTACTCAATAAATTCTGCCATGCAATTATTTTTAATGACTCCCAGAATCACCAGTTTCTTCCTCTTCACTGGCACAGGCCCATAAGCATTCAAATATGTCGTCCTATTTTCCATCTTAACAAAAAGTGAGTATTTTCCTTGGCCCATATTGCCCTCGAAAGACTACCCCCATCTCTTCATCCCCTTCCCAGCAAGAGCTTCTACCTTCTTTCTCAACTTTCTTAGTTCACGTATTCTTGATAATACACTCCAGCAAGCCTTTCATTCCCCTCACACCAGTGAAACCATTCTTGTCACAGTCACCAACACTCTCCACCTTGTCTAATCCAAATGTGAATTCAAAGTCTTCTTACTTGACCTCTTAGTGTGCATTCCACCCAGATGACATTCTCCTTCTGGAAGCATCTCTTATCTTCTAGGACACCACACACCCTCTAGGGTTTACACTTACATCACTGACAATTTCTTCATTTTCTGCCTCTAAATGTAGGAACACTTCAGAACTCGATCCTTGGTGTTTTCTCTCCTTTGCTGTACTCAGATGGTCCCCTGGTCTAAATAATCTAAATACTGATGATTCCCAAACATTTTCCCTTAAGTACTGTTTTCACTGCATTCCATCAGTATTCTTATGTTGTATTTTGTTTTAGTTCATCTCAAATTTTTTTCTTCTAATTTACCTTTTTATTCCTTCTTTGACTCGTTGTCTATATAGGATTAATTTAATTAATTAATCATTGTCTATGTAGCATTAATTTCCACAATATGTAATTATCCAAATTTTATTTTGTTATTGAATTCTAATTTCATTTCATTGGGTTATAGAACATACTTTGTTTTATTCCAATACTTTAGATTTATTGAGACTCATTTTATAGCTTAATATGTGATCAATCTTAAAGAAAATCCATTTGCACTTGAGAAGAATGTGTATTCTGCTATTGGGGAATCATTCAGTGGCTAGAACAAAAATCTTTAGAATAAAAACCTGCATGCTACTCCATAGTCTATGAGCTTCCTCATGCTCTGGATACTGTTTATGTCTTTGTTTCTGTCATGTAGCAGTTTCTGTCATGATTCTGCTTATGTCTTTGTTTCTGTCATGTAGTACTTCCCCCTTTTCCACTAGTGTCCATTCAAGTTAACTTATTTCCATCTCTTTGATATCCAAAATTCCCACCTTGATGTCTTTACACAGGCTATCCCCTCTGTTTACAACATTAAAACATGAACTAATAAATAACAATGCCATGTGCTATAAATTTTGGTAATAGATTCACATATTTTATCTAAGTGATGATGCTCTATAATCCTCAATTATATGTGAGAAAACTGAGGCCTAAAAAACGTTGATGTGCTTATCCAATATACAAAAATAATAAAATTATGAGAAAAACACTGTTCTTGTAAATTGTCTAATGTCTCTTACCTATGGTACTATGGAGCCAGGATTCAAACCATATATGTCTCACTCCAGAGTCTAAATATTGAACTACTGTCCTATTTTACATTAGTATGAATGTCAAATGGAATTATACATGCAGCCTTTACTTGCACAATTTAAACTTTCTTTAGATTCTCTAACGTTTGAAACCATGTGTTGTTATAGGATATGTCGTTATGGATATGTAGGTTGTGATTTAAACATAATTTAAGCCTGATTTAAACATAATTTCACTCTTAGATTTTATGTTGAAGGTAAATTTTAGCCATATATATTCATATATATAATCCATTTATATGAATTCCTCTGCTCCTCTGCTACATTGCACTCACTATTCTCATTGCCTCAAATTCCATTGTCAAAATGAAGTAAGCCCATACTAATGTTGTTTCTTTCTCTAATTAAATTTTCTTGTGGTAAGAATACAACATTAAATCACATTATTGACACATTTTAAGTGTTCAATACAGTACTGTTAAAATGAGGACAATCTGTTAATCTCTAGAAATTACTTACCTTGAATAATTGACACTTTATGCTCATTAATTAGTAATGTCTTATTTTACCCTTTTCATTGTCCTTGGAAACCATCATCCTACTCTGATTTTATGAGATTAGCTCTTAGATACTCATATTGGTGGAATCATGAAGTATTTGCCCTTCTGTTATTAGCTTATTTCACTTAGCATAACACACTCAGGGTTTATGCATGCTATTACATAATGCAGAATATTCATCTACCACTGACATACTATGCATTACATTATCCACAGTAATTATTTATCTGTAGATAAAATACTAGTGGCCAGGTGCATGAAATTTGTGCACTGGGATTGGACCTAAACCAGCAGTCAGGCATCCCTCTCACAATCCAGAAATGCTGGCTCGTAACCATTCACCTGACTGCCTGCCTGCCTTCTTGCCTGATTGCCCCGAACCACTCTGCCTCCTGGCCTGCTCACCTCCAACTATTCCCTGCTGCCAGCCTGCTCACCCCCCAACTACCTCCCTGCTGGCCTGCTCACTCCGAACTGTCTCCCCTCGCTGTCCTAATCACCTACAATTTACCCCCACTGATAGCCTGTTTGCCCCCAACTGGCCCCCCTGCTGGTCTGCTTACCCGCAATGGCCCCACCCCCCTCCAGCCTGATCATCCACAACTGCTAGCCCCTCTTAGTCTCTAACTGCCTCTACCTTGACCCCACCACCATGGCTTTGTCCAGAGGAATGTCCAGAAGATCTCCTATGTAATTATCATATTACCCTTTTATTAGTATATTATAGATAGGGGCCTGGTACACAGGTGGGGGTCAGCTGGTTTGCCTTGAAGGATGTCCATGATCAGGGTGGGCGAAGAACCTGTGGTGGTTTGCAGGCCATTCCCGCATGGGGTGATGGCCCCCACTGGGGGGGTGGGGAGCATGGTCTTGGCTGAGAGCTGTTTTTAGACTGGCCCCAGCCTCTTCAGGGTAGGGGGGTCTCACTGGGTTGCCTGGCTAGCCTGGGTGAGGGCTGATGGCTGTTTGCAGACTGGCCATGCTCCCTGGAAATCCAAGCTCCCAGACCCTCCTTTCTTTCTTTCTTCTTTCTTTCTTTCTTTCTTTCTTTCTTTCTTTCTTTCTTTCTTTCTTCTTTCTTTCTTTCTTTCTTCCTTCTTCCTTCTTTCTTTCTTTCTTTCTTTCTTTCTTTCTTTCTTTCTTTCTTCTTTCTTTCTTTCTTTTCTTTCTTTCTTTCTTTCTTTCTTTCTTTCTTCCTTCCTCCTTCCTTCCTTCCTTCTTTCCTTCTTTCTTTCTTTCTTTCTTTCTTTCTTTCTTTCTTTCTTTCTTTCTTTCTTTCTTTCTTTCTTTCTTTCTTTCTTTTCTTTCTTTTCTTTTTTTTTTTTCCAGCACCTCCTTGAGCAGAGGCCAGGATTGGCTGGAAGCAGGTATCTGGGATTTATTTATCTTCTATGATTGAAACTTTTTAGCCTTGAGTAGAAGCCAGGGCTGGCCAGGGCAGGCTGGAAACTTGGCTTTCTCCATCGTTACGGGAAACCCAAGTCTCCTGTTCACTCCAGCTCTGTGGCCACCTCCATATTTGTTGTGTTAATTTGCATACTCACTCTGATTGGCTGTATCTGAAGTATGGTCAATTTGCATGTTTCTCTTTTATTAGATAGGATAATTGGAATTTATATCTATTGACTATCTTCATCCAATTCCCACCCATCACTCCCACCCCAAGGCAACCACAAATCTGATCTTTTTCTCTATGAAATTTATTTTTCTTTTTTCTTTTTGTTGTGTTTTTTACATTAGATTCCACATACAAAGGAGTACATATAGTATTTGATTTTCTCTATCTGACTTATTTCACTCAATTGAATGCCCTCAAAGTCCATCCATGGTGTTACAGTTCCTGACAATTATGAAAACACTAAATAATAGCTCTCTTTGATATATTTTTATTATACACACACACATATATAGATATATATATACACAAATTTGTCAATTTTTACTTTTATACAATTTATGCAATGTATACAATTTACATATTAGTGTTTCTTCTGGTCTAGTTTACTTATTTCTTGAAAGCAACAGAATAGCTTTATTTTAATTTTTAAATTTCTGGTTCTTCTTTCATTGCATGCACACAATAAAAAGAAAATGTTAGATAAAAAAATGAATTACTGCTTCTATTCCCAATTCATTATACAAGATTAGGAAAATGATGGACTTTATATTTGTAAAAAGGTTTATTTTAGAAAAAAATGGTTCTAAATGTTTTTGTACCTCAAGTAACTTGTATGAACTAATGAAAGCTCTGGAACATCTTCCAAGAAAAAATGCACATCCATTCACTGATACTTTAAATACCCCTTAATTTTATTTTATTTTAAAAAGATATTAATAAATACATGTTAATATGAATTTAACTTTATAGTTTCATAAATAATCTTAAACTAACTTATGGGCAGCCCTGAGTTTGAGCACATGGTAGGACATCTGACCCAACCACAGTCTCTTGCGTTTTTGTGAAGGACTGTGTCCTCTCAATTTGATTAAAGATGGGAACTGCATTTCCAGAATCTCATTCACTGTAAACTTGCGAAAAGCAATCCAGTGAGTAAATGAGCAGCCATTAATCTTAAAAGGTCATTGTGGCTGGATACAGTGATGGACAGATACAGAGAGGCCTGGCAGACCTCATCCCAGCTTCACCTCTCTCTCCTTTGCTCTGTCTTCAGCTTGTCTTTTCTATTTCTGACCCTGTTGACCAACAGAGCCTTCAGGGCCACCTCACAAGATCCTCCCCCTGGAGCTGTGGTACTTAGACTGAGACTTGATCCAGCCTCATCTTCCCTTTTACAGTTTTCCTTTGATGGCTCAGCTTGAATGGTTTCTCACACTTACCTGCAAGCTGTAATTTAACTACCTGCACCAGTTCTCTGGCAGGCTAGTTAGTGCCTTTTACTCTGATCCCCCACTCTCCCTTTCAGTCTTTTGTTTCCTATAATAAATCACTGATTCCCCGAACACTCATTCTGTTCTGCTTCTCCAAGCAAATCCTGACTGATACTTTCCCACAACGTTTAGTATTTTACAGGCTCAGGAGTTTCTTTATTTATTTCTAATGGACTTTATGTAGTGAAGCCTTAAAAAGATTTGATTCAAAAAGATGCTTAAGTTTCTTTCAAAGTGATTCTATGAAGCTGAAAATGGCATGTAGTAGGCATAGTGGGAAGAAAGAAAATTGACACTTTATCCAAATAATAGACTTTTATGGCCACCTATAATTGAGAAAAACTCTTTGTAACATATTTTTCTTTTTTTTCATGCTGAATTTTACATGTATTTTAAAGGCTGCTTCAAATATCATACCTTTATTTTTTGAAATCCTGATTTCAATTTGCAAATACAAACACAGTACAGAAATTAAGGAATAATGGGCTCATTTTTACCTTAACTAAAGTGTGTATTTAGTCACCACATTATTTAATCATATATAATAGACAAAGAACGTTTGCCAAATTTAACTATATTTAGTGGCAAAATGCAATGCACATGACTGTCTTATGTAGACAGACTGCATAAAGGGCAGAAATGGAGACTTTTGTAAGAGAGGAACAATAAAAATAAAGTAAAAGATTGACATTGACTTCATTATCACATCTCATTTTCAATAGATTCATGGTGATATCATGAGTCTATTCCTTTGAATAATAGTTTCCTAAATGAACATTAGATTGCATGGCTAAATATTGCTATTTTCATAAAAGTAGGTCTACTTTTATTCTGTTCATTTACCTGTTAATGAAATTTGAAAGCATTTTTCTTTTCAGCAATATGCTTCTAAAATCCTGTTCTCTGTTGACTCACCTTTGATATCAAGCTTCCTTATATTTATCATTACTTGTTTCATAGACCTTGGACATAAACAATCTCTAATAATATATTAAAAAACTGATTGAATAAAGGACTTGTAGTTTTACTTGTATTATGAAAATATTACAACACAGTTACAATATTTAATATAATTAAAAATAAATTT
The DNA here is from genome assembly GCF_014108245.1 of Pipistrellus kuhlii. Lineage (NCBI taxonomy): Eukaryota > Metazoa > Chordata > Mammalia > Chiroptera > Vespertilionidae > Pipistrellus > Pipistrellus kuhlii. The sequence goes on along the minus strand of NW_023425595.1, from coordinate 56,927,654 downwards.
TGAATTGAATATGATGGTATACTATATTCAATAAACTCTAGAATATTATGATACTAACATTGAATTGTAGACATGAAGTTTTCCCAATTGCCTTCTTTAAATAATTTCTAAAAAATTAAAAATGAAGTTCTCATCTTACAGACATGATTTGCCTTTAACAGTCTGAACTTTTTCCAAATTCTGTGTGCAATATTCTACATTTTGACATTAATTGATTGCTTTAGAAAAATTAATTCTGATTATTTATAGATTTTTTTTACTGTCTCTATTTTAATTATTTTATGTAAGACATGACTAGAATAATGACTCAGGAATTTATTATATTTCCTCTAGTGAATGCATAAAATTTATTATATTTCATCTAGTTAATGTCTTCCTTTGCTTGTCAGTCCTGGAAATGTCACAATTAAATATTGCTCCTTAATTTAAATAATATTATGTACATATATATGTATATATATATATATATTTTATACACACACATATATACATATATATGCATATATATAGTTAACTTGAGAATTTATTTAACAACTTAATAAGTTCTATGAAATATTCAACTATTCAAAATGTTTATACAAATTTATTTTCTGTGCATGTCTGGAGGGTTGTAGTGCACAAGGCATTTTAATTCTGCATAACTTCTTTTTTAAAAAATATATTTTATTGATTTGTACAGAGAGGAAGGGAGAGAGATAGCAAGTTAGAAACATCGACGAGAGAGAGTCATTGATCAGCTGCCTCTTGCACACCTCCCACTGGAGATGTGCCAGCAACCAAGGTACATGCCCTTGACCAGAATCAAACCCGGGACCCTTCAGTCCCCAAGCCGAAGCTCTATCCATTGAGCCAAACCGGTTTCGGCGAATTCTGCATAACTTCTAATCAATGCTTTATCACTAAGAAACTTGGATCATGACAGAGAAGGTGGAGACAATCTTTGGATTTTATAAGCAAAGCAAACCAAGCATGAATCTAGGCTTCCCTACTAACACCTAAATATGAACCTTAGGAAATGACTGAAACTTTTCTGGTCTCCCACTACCTCCACTATAAAATGGGGACACTAAATAAGAATAAAATTTAATAAATTGTAACTTTATTGGTTTGCTAGGGCTCCCATACCAAAATACAAGAGAATAGTGACTCAAACAATGTACATTTGTTTTCTCCCAGTTTTAGAGGCTCACAGTCCAAGATGGAGGTTTTCAGGAGTTTTGTTTCCTCTGAGGCCCCTCTTCTCGGCTTGTCTTCTTTCCCTGCCTCACATCAGCTTCTCTTTGTGCATGGGCATCTCTGGTATCTTTTTGATACCATTGTAATGAGCCTAGTTATTAGTAACAGGGAAGGAACAAAGGGAAGACCAACTGTTACAGATGTGTCAATCGGGTAGCTTTGCCACAATAGGGTAGCATTGCCAGGAAGTGACAACTTTACACTTCTCAGGGATCTAACAAAGAGAAGTAGACACATGCCCAGACAAGTTGGTAGACTAGAAAAGGTCAGTCACACCTGAGAACAGGTCACTGGCCAGAATAGACAGGGCCCCTGCAAGGGTGTGACCTTTAGGATATTATATCCCCTAAACCAGTGCTTCTCAACCTTTGTAATGCTGTAACCCTTTAATACAGTTCTTCATGTTGTGGTGACCCCAACCATAAAAATATTTTCATTGCTACTTCATAACTGTAATTTTGTTATGTGTTTTCTGATGGTCTTAGGTGACCCTGCTAGCAGTTCTGAATCTGTGGAGCCTTATAAGAACCACTGAACTGGACCCAGTGCATATGGAATGGAAACTCTGGTACTGACTTTGCTTCCACCTCTACTGAAAACCAAACTGCACTTCCATAAATTGGCTAAGGAACATGGGACTTTGAAAACCCAGGGATGTAATTCCATGCAAAGGAAAATCATGAATTCTCCCATGCAAATCTCAAGGCTCTACAGCAGTAGTTCTCAAAAAATTCTTTTTCTCAAGATATTATAAGGAATCCATCCCCCAGAACTCAGTGGGAAAAGAATACTTCAGCATCCCGGATGACATTATTGTGTATTCAAATTGCTTCTTCTTATAAAAAGGCTCTACAGTCTAGGGGTGTCGAACTCAATCAGAGAAGGGGCCAAAATCTAAAATCCAGCCTAAATCACGGGCCGAATGGTTTACTGAACAGTCATAAACTGTCATTGTGATGGAAACGCAGCGGAGTGCAGTGATGACAGCGCGGTGCGGGCCACATTGCAAGGCCTGGCTGGACGGATTTGGCCCGCGGGCCTTGTGTTTGACACATGTGCTCTACACCATCATATTGATTTAGGGCTCACTCCAATGACTTACCAGAACCTTAGTGAGTTCTTCCTGTCTACAAAAAGTCATACTCAGAAGTGTTGGGTTTAGGGCTGCAACATATGAATTTTTATAGGGCACAATTCAACCTGTAATAGTACAAAATCCATTGGCTTCTTCATCTTAACTATGTCATAGTATTATCTTAGGAACTAGATAAACAGGCAGATTGTCACTTTCATTCAGATCTATTAAATCTTAGGGATTGAGGCCTGACAAGTTCGTGGCACATGGTGAGCATGTGTATGGAAATTTTGTTGTAATAGTTGTCATCATCATTGTCATCTGCATTTTAGTAGTTATAAGGGTAGACAGCAGTTTGCATTAGTGATGATACAATGTCTGACCTTTAATTTAAACACCAATGGGCAAACTTTTAGAGGTTACACATATAAGGAGGCAATGTCACATGATAGTTCTAGAAACAGACTGTATATATTCTATGGTTACTATAACAAGTTTACACAAACTTAGCAGCTTAAAATCATACTTATTATCCTCTTCCTGTTCTGTTGACCGCAGGTCCTGGTGAACTTGACTGCATCCTCTGTTTATGCAGTCACAAGGCCCAAATCATGAGGCAATTGGGCTGGGTTCCTAGCTGGATATTTGAGGAAAGGGTCTGTTTCCAAGTTTATTCAAGTTTTTGGCATAATCCACTTATTTGTGGGTGCCGATCTGAGATCTTTGTTCTTTGTTAGCCATCATTTGGGGACTATTTCTGGCTCTTAGAGGCCTCATTTTTTTTCCCCCACCTGGCCCCTCCATCTTTAAAACAGTGACAATAAATTAAATTATTCTCAGTGTTCTAATCTCTTTATACCTGCCTCTTCTGCCACCAGCTGGGGGACACTGTCTGCTTTTATAGAGACTCATGTGATTAGGTGAGGCCCATTCAGATGTTCTCTCTGAATGAAAGTCAATCGGGCCATATTACACAGCCTAATCACAGACGTGAGATTTCATCATATAGACAGGTTCTCAGGATTAGGGTATAACATCTCTGTGTGGCAGTTTTAGAATTTCGATCTTCTACACTGACATTTAAGGCAAGATTTTTAGTTCAAATTTCAAATTCTGGCAGAAACACTAGACCAGGCGTCTTCAAACTTTTTAAAGTGGGGGCCAGATCACAGTCCCTCAGAGAGCTGGAGGGCCGGACTATATGAACTACTAATTCCTACTGTAACACCTCGGCTGCGCTCACTGCCCAAAAAACCTGGCGGGCTGGATCAGACTCCTCTGCGGGCCGCATGTGGCCCGCGGGCCGTAGTTTGAAGACCCCTGCTAGACTTTGACCCTAACATATTTGACTTTTTCTCATTCAGAATTTTTAAAAAATATTTTTATTGATTTTAGAGAGGAAGGGAGAGGAATAGGGAGATAGAAACAACAATGATAGGAGAAAATCATTGACTGGCTGCATCCTGCACGCTCCCAACTGGGGATCAAGCCCACAACTCAGGCATGTGCCCTTGTCTGGAATCAAACCTGGGACCCTTCAGTCCCCAGGCTGATGCTCTTTCCACTGAACCAAACCAATTAGGGCTGGATTTGTTTTAATTACAAAATTCCATGCATGATAATAACATTTGCCTTAACATTAGATTAAGTAATAAAATGGAAAGAAGTTCATTGAGATTTGCTTAATTGTACATGCTAATAAATAATGTTCATAGTTACTGCTCCTATTGTTTTTTATATGATTTCTACTACTCTATAAGCTCCTCTGAGCTGGTTATTCATCACATTATAGGTACAGTGATAATGTAACTCAGGCTTACATAAGACAGATTTCTTAAATAATTTGTTTCACTGTTTTAATACAAATTTTAATAAATAAAAATACAGTGAATATGATCAACATGTTACACACTACCTATAATTAGCAGATATTAATATATTGTCATGTAAACAATTTTATGAAATAAATGAAACAATGTGGCATCATTCTTTGTGCTATTGCTTCCCTCTTGCTTCAGACTCAACCACAATTATGGTTTTGATATATACCTTCCTGACTATAGCTTAATATGTTTACTGAATGTCTGTGACATAAGTCTAAAGCTTTTTATAGATTTTTAGAATTATTATCCTTCAGTTGTACCTTGCAACTCTATTTTATTCATTGAACATTAGAGTTTCAATATTTCTTGAAATTGAAAGAAATAAAGGTCTAGTAGAAAATAGGAAATTCTTTTATGACTTGAGTATACATAAGTATTTTTGAAACATGATATTGAAAGCACAACTAATAAAATAAAAAAAGGCTAAGTCTAAATCAAAAGACTTTATATACCAGAATAAAGTTAAAAAATATGGGTCAGATTAGAAGATATTTTTAACACCTGTAGGAGACTATGGTTTGGTATACAGAATACCTTAACCAATCAATAAAAATAAATAACAATAAAAAATAGGTGACCATGACCAGGGGATTCTGGCAGCTCTGGGTGATGTAGAGTTTAAGCATTCAGTTTGGAGTTTCTGGTTTAGCAGATGAGCACACTGTAAGCAGGTCTCCATTGAGAGCTGCTACATTCAGCCCCTCTGTGGAAGCTAGCTAGTCCTCTGGGGTAGGACCCAGTTTTCTTAACAGGCATATGGAGGTGGATCTCCAAGAATATTAGCACCAGTTCATTCACCAGAGGGTAGTGAACTTTCACATGAACCATCATTACTGAAAGTGTGTTATTAGTTACATGATTTGAAAACATCATTCTCAGAGGTTAGGGTCTGGGAAGATCGGACTAATTTGTTTTCTTTTTCCCACATGAAAAATGAAACCACAAAAGATCTCATGTTTTTCAGAGATTGTAGATGGAATCAATGTTCCAGTGCATACTGGTGATGCAGTCTCTTGGATGGTTGGTAGTGCGCAGTAAGAAGAAGAAAGAGGCAGTATTAGAAAAAGATATGGGAATGCTACAGAGAGAGGGTCTTACCATTGAGCTTAATGAAGGCCCTCTGTAGAGAAAATGTTTATTTGTTATCATTTTCTTCCATTTTGAAATGATTATGGTTTTCACTATAAAACCAGCCTGGTTTCAATGGTGAGTTGGCAAATGGTAGTGTTGTTGGTAGTATGTGTGTCTACAGTAGGGGATTTGCAGAGCATTTAGGTTGTGAAAAGCCAAAGGTTTAGACAGAAATTATGACAGAATAATGGAAGTAGTGCTTGTTTTTTTTATTTTTTATTTTCTTATTTTTTTATTTTTGTAAACCCATAGAATCTAAAAGGGCATAAAGTGATCAGGTAGGTCCTATTTCTAATCTTAGATAGATATGATGCAGTTCATGGCAGGAGTTGCCTTTGTAATTGTTCAAGTGTCTACCAACCAAACCACGTAATCAGAAAAAAAATCTTTCTTATGTTTAATTTACCTCTTTTGGCCAAAATGATATTGTTTCTTTCTGACTTTAGTACAGTAGGGAAACAATTGGCTATTATCCTCTTAGTAGCTACTTTACAGTCTTTAATATCATCATTGCAAGCTGAAGTTTTACTATTGTTTTTGTTGATGTTGTCAAGGTAACACTGGAGTATGAGCTAGTGATACACAACTCTAGAGTTTAGTGCTATCAGTATATGTGGCCCAGGAAAGAAACCCGTGTCTGAGCTCACAATGAGGCTACAGGGTGAGATACCAGGGTGGCCTCTACTTCCTAGCACTATCAATATCCCTTCAGTCTACGTCATAGGGGTGTCGAACTCAATCAGAGAAGGGGCCAAAATCTAAAATCCAGCCTAAATCGCAGGCCGAATGGTTTACTGCAACAGTCATAAACTGTCATTGTGATGGAAACGCAGCGGAGTGCAGTGATGACAGCGCGGTGCGGGCCACATTGCAAGGCCTGGCGGGACGGATTTAGCCCGCGGGCCTTGTGTTTGACACATGTGGTACGAAATAACACCACATCTCTGTTTTAAAAGGCTAAATGCTAAAAACCTCAGAACATACTCAAAAATATTATAGCACAATGAGAAATGTTGGAGGCATTTAGCTGCAAGTAACCTTTGAATATTATATTTGTCCTATTAGGTGATGTTAGTTCTTAGGACAGAAGAGCCAAACTGTTTTGTTGAACTAAGGGCTATAGGAGAACATGTGCTTTCTTTCCTCAGGTGAATTCAGATCAGGCTTTCTGCATTAAGAAATCTGGAAGTATTTTACTTCTAAGGCAGAGACAATGAGTGTTTGCTTCTTAAATTCCTTAGAGTAAATAATCTGATCAGATTTAAAGCATCATTATAAAGATTTGTCACAACCAAGTGATGGCATTTCCAGCACATTGCTGATACTGATTTTACTAATATCTACTAACTTATGTCAAGCTTGATTTTAAAAGGTCTCTAATCAGCTACAAGAGAAATTTATGGGCTTACTTCCTCAGGAAATGCTATTCCCTTATCAACCTCAAATAATTTTACCTGCTCTTCCGGTAGTGAAAAACTGCTTCGTCTAATGATGGTAGAACAGCTTCTGCTACAAAGAAAAGCCTTCTGCTTAATGGTGATATATTATTTTAGCCCAATTTCCATTAAAAATATAATTTGGAAATTATTGAGTTTCTCAGTAGTTCTTTCTCAGACAAAAAGTTAATGAAGGTCAATTGTATGGACAACCACATGCAAATCACAGGATATCAGGGCTACTAGGAGCTGAGTGTCTGCCCTCCTGGAGGTAAGAAAGCCGTGGACCTCATATCTGCATATGTCCAACAATTGGCCCGGAGCCTTCTGTGTTACAAAACTGCAAGATGATGCAGGTCCTATTGTGATAAAACACAGTGTTGTGTGACTATGCGATTAGGCAGTTGGTAAAGGGGCATAAGCAAATGCTTCCATGCCACCCTGAAAACTTATGGTAACTCGTTCTCTGAATATGTTTCCAACCTTGGAGATGAGGACTTAGTCTAGCAGAGATGTTCAAATGCAGAGACTGCCCAGTTTGCTTCTCCTGATTAAACATCCTCAAAAGCATATGCATTGTATTGATATGTGCCCCAGCACCAAGGAGCTGTGATTCAGCAGAGAGGCTGTACTGGAAGGAGCTCAGGTTCATTGCCAGACCACCTGGGGGTTGCCTGTATTCATTAAAAAGAGAGTGACAGAAGAATACTTTAAAAATCACAGCTCTGGGAACTGTGGGCAGTTTTTATACCTATATTCCAATTAACTTGTGCTATAAATCTATTATTTAGGGATTATTCTTTCAAATCTACAGAAGATAAATCTGAAAGAGATAAAGTAACTTATCAAGTTTCCTTAGCTGAGTGGCAATATCTAGATTTGAACTCAGGTTGTGAAAAAATTAATCCTCACCCAAGGATAGGTTTTTATTGATTTTTAGAGAGAGAGAGGATGGGAGGGAGAGAAACATCAATATGAGAGAGAAACATCATTTGGTTGCCTACGTTAAGCTCCTGACTGGGGATCAAACCTACAACCTAGGTATGTGCCCTGACCAGGAACCTACAGACTTTAGGTATATGGGATGATGCTTCAACCAACTAAGCCGTGTTGCCAGGGCAGATTGTGACATTTTTAATTCCAAGATATAAAGCTCTATATTTCCTATAATTCAGATTGCTAGAAAGGTGCAGAAAGAAAGGGAGTAAAATGCTGGTGGTCAAAGACACCTTCTCAGAGAAAGCAGTAATTATGCTAGGACATAATAAACAATAGCAGTTAAGGAACCAAATAGAATAAAGAGGAGAGAAAAAAGAAAAGATTCTATGTATAAAAGCAGCACATTCTAAATTTCTGAGGTGAGTCAGACTTCAGGGACATTTCAAAACTGTAAGCACTTCATTGTAACTGGGTGGCACTGGGAAGCTAAGCAGAAGCTAAGCGGGATCACAAGGCCTCATGTTAAAGAGCAGGTTGTGGTAAGAGGAACATAGACTTATTAACAGATATTAGGCTGGCAATATCAGAACCAATGACCAACCTTGACCAAGGAAGGAACAGAACTGTCAGCTCTATAAAAGCACTTGGTTTTCTGAAAGCCATGGGCCAGGAAGGAACGGGAGAGACATGTTTAGATCAGTGGTAATGGTGGAGACTTACGTCAATAGCTACAGTAGTCAGCACTGGTCTGGAGGGGCGTGTTGGCCCTTCCAGACACCTGTAACACAGAGATAGCAGGAAAGCAGCTGAAAGCAAGTGAAGAACACCCATGGCAGGTGTCCCACTGCTGGGGCTGGCAAGGAGGCAGTAGCAGCATAGAGATGGTAGCTCCTGGCTGTAGAAGGAATTGCTGCATGTTGAGTGAAGTTGGCATATATTCAGCTTTTCTGAGCACAGAAATGAACTAGCTCTGACTGATCAATTGGGAAAATGCGCTAAAGGACTGGATTGGTGTGTTTTAACATATTCTTGGAGATAAATATAAGATATCCCTCACATTGGTTTTCCCATGGCTTCTCAAAAGCAAGCAAACAAACAAAAATATACACACAGAGAAAAAGGATGAAACCATGTCTTTGAGTGATTTACATACTATAATCTAGTTCACAAAATTATACAAGTTTCAGGTGCACAGTTCTACAACACATCATCTGTACACTGTAATGTGCGTTCACCACTCCAAGCCAAGTTGCGGGCCCCTCCCCCCTCCCTGTACTCTCTTCCACCCTCATTTTCTTCCCCCTCTCCGGGGCAATCATCACACTGTTGCTTGTGTTCATGAGTTTTTCCTTTTAGATAAGCCCTTCTAGAATGATTTAATTGCAGATCTATGGAGAGATTAGGGTAGCTAGTGGATAGAAGAGGCTTCAAGTCAGAACTTGATCAAAGGAAGAGGAATGTGTGAGCTCCTCTGGATTTTCTCCACTGTATTCAAAAACTGAGTTACAAATGAAACCATTGGTTACTTGATCTTTAAGTAACATGGAAATTGGGCATAGTTTATGTGTCATTGGCTTGTGGAAAATAATCACATATATGTTTCGTGAAAGTTTGCTGATACACACTCACTACTTCTTTTTCTTTTCTCTCCCAGCACCCTTGGTACCGACTCTCATCATTTAGTCCCTGATTTACATTAACAACTTTAAACTAGTTTCTTGCACCTTCAGTTCTCCTTCAGAGATTTCCCCCCCCTACAGGTATTTATCTTCTGATTCCACCAATTTCACCCATCATCTATAGTTTACTTAATTATTCTTTATGATGTACAAGAGATAAAGTTCAAACATTTTCACATGATATAAACAGGTCTCACCTATGACCTCTACCTATTCCTTGAAGTTTACCTTCCATCACTCTTCCAAGGGAAAACTGTGCTTTAGCAAAACCATTAATGTATTGCTTCTCCATATGTATAATTAATGGAGCAGAGGTTGATGCCTTCTGTAGCCATTACAACCATAGCCTTCCTCTAAGCTCTGCCTTCCTGGGAGCAACATCCAAAAACCATTGACTCATTGCTTTGCCATGGTTTGCACCATCTATGAGGCAGTATATCATATGCCTAAGACCAAAGAACAAGAAGTGAGTTCAAACTCTGCCCTTTCCCTGCCTAGCAATGTGAACTTTATCAACTTTTATAAGGTCTTTAACCATTATTTCAACTGGAACAGAATGATTATCAGGGTTTTACTGAATTGTATTATAGTGAGGGTTAAATCATTTGTTATATGTAAAGAATTTGACGCATAGTAAGTGAACCATGGAGGTTACCTATTATTATGCAACAACTCTGAAATCTCTCCTGCTTCTCAAAGTGCCAGAGAGCCCTGGGTCGATTTATGTGCCATTAAAGTAGTACAATTTCATTAGAAGACCCAGGTCAACCTCCATTAAGAGTTCCGTTGGGTCCTGAACACACTTGAGCTGGGACTGAGAGGCACTGTGGAGGGTCCAAAGGGAAAACAGGAGCCAGGCTCTGTACAAGCATCTTAACAGGCTTGGTCCTCTTTATATAAGGTGTAAGTGTCCACCCTCCTCCCTCAAGCCAAGCAATACTGTGAAGGTCACAGGATAGCAAAATGTCCCTTGGGCTCATATCTGCTGATATTGAGACCTCTTGGTGCTCTATCTGTGTGAATTAGAAATAGCTTACCTGCCAAGGGGCTCTATTTCATGGTCTGATACATATTCAAAGATTTTATTTTACTCCTAATACCAAAATGTTTAAGAAACTAATTAAATGTACAGCAGTTCATTTCCCCAGATCTGAGATTTAGAAATGTAAGCGGAAGGACTCAGGAGTTGAGAACGTGGGATGCAATGTCTCGCTAAGCAGAAAGTAGAAACGTGTCAGAATGATGAGTCCACACTGTGCAATGGATCTTGTGGATGTCTCTTTAGGGTTGTTACTTAGCCAGCTTCATTTTGCATCACATGGTCAAGTCTTTTGCTGTTCATAGACATTCACTGGAAAATAAGCTTTTCTCTGCAGTAGCCCCAAACATTTCAAGCCACTGGAGCCTACTAAAGTTTATGGTGAGTTAATTTATCTGTCTCTGTGTTTGCTCGCAAACACACAAGTTGTCATTTTAATATATCATGAAGAGACCTACCTCTGCTTATAGTAGTTGTGAAATATTGTGCCCGGGGTGTGCAGGGGCTTTAGGGAGAGTGCTGAGATAAAGTAAAAAGAGTTATTAGATTTCAAAGTTATATGTGAGAGAAAACAAAGAACATGTACTTGACCAAATGTTTTGTTTTTAAATGGAAACTAGAAATTATTACAACTTCAATGTGTTATTCCCACAATAGCCCAGCTGATAGCACCAGTGTCTATGTGATAAGAGCCTCAAAGAGAGGTGAAGCAGAAGTCACTTGGAATGACTTGTGAGTGGGCTCTGTACAGGGAAGGGTCAGTCTGTGCACCTCAGCTCATTTGGTTCAAGAGGCTAATGCTTTACTAAGGAGACTCTTGGATAACTTTTAAAAATATACTTTTTTAATGTAGACACATTGGAATTGTAAATTAGAAGAGACTTTCTGGAAGAAGCACATATAAACTCTAAATGAAATGTTATGGGTATGATGAGGTTAAGAATGTAGTATTTGACAGAAAACTAATTTCCAGCTTCTATCTTCTACTCTCCACCCAACCCCTAAAAATATCCATATCCATCCACTGGGTACAATTGCTGGTGAGAGAAAGATAATAAGTCAGGGCATGGAGACCGGCTACAGCTGACGAAGGCAATAGACCATCTTGCTAACCTATGAGTTCTGCTCACAGGGAAGGTCTCTAATGAGCTGGGAGAAACCATTTGGAGAGATCCTTTAATTAAACTGAAAATGGTTAGAGACAGTAATAAAAGTGCATTGAAAAGTCTCGAAGGTCTCAGCCAAAATTTGGGTCTCACACCTTTTGTAGTGAAGGGAGGTTTGTCACAGATCTAGTGATGTACTGAATGAGAAGAAAATGCTAGTGGTAGAGCGTTTGTTTTTCAGCACAGCTTTATGTATGTTCGCTTGGTGAGGCTAGACTTTAAGGAACTGAGACCAAGTCAACAGTGTTAACCTTGATCCATGGGTGAGAGAACCTCGGACAGTGCTCTGAAGTCCTTCTCTCTGGACCCTGTCTTGTAAGTGAAATAAGGAGGAGAGGGGATAAAAAGAGGGGCATTGATCTCCCTTTCTACAGAAGATAGTGTTGTATAAGAATGAGCTGTGATTTATTAAAACATTTCTTACAACCATCTAATTATTTGCTTATAGAATTCTTACAAACAATTGAAGCAAATCATAACAAATTAAATTAGCACTGTTACACCATATTGATATATCTATCTAAAACATAGTCATGTGTATGAAGTTCTAAGACAATGTATGGTGTTCTATTGAATACACATGTTTTTCTTCATAAAGACAGAAAGAGCAAACTCATATACACAGAGGGGAGATAGTAAAGCAGACTCAACCTTGGGTAAAGCAGGATTTCTCTGAGGGTCATCTTTGCCTTGAGGATTCCCAAGGGTCCTTTGTCAAACATTCCTTACAAGGGGCCTAGTGCACGAATTTGTGCACATTGAAAAGAACTGGGCCATGAGGCTGCAATGGGCACAGGGGTGGGTCTTGGCACACCCTCCATACCCCCACCTAGCCCTGATCCCACACACTGATAGTGCCGGCCGGCTCACATCCACTGACAGCACAGAGCATTAGGGCCAGTGTTGTCAGCAGGTGTGAGCTGTGGTTCTGTCTCAATCACCCCTCAGGATCAGGGAGAAGCCCTCAGGGGCAATTGAGGCCAGCACTGGTAGTAGGTTTGAGCATCGGACAGGACCATGGCATGCAGGAGCAAAGAATTTTCAATAAACACCAGAGGTTTGCCCCAGAGCCCTACCTTGGTGTGGCACTCCTACTCACCTGCTCCACCATCCTACCACTGCCATGTTCTGTGCTCTACTGCCTGCTGTGATGCCCACCATGTTCTCCTCATTCCCCTGGTGGTCAGCACATGTAATAACCACCAGTTGTTTGGTTGTTTGGTTGTTCTGCCATTTGAAATAATGATAGTATTTTAAATATTGATAGTATTTTAAAACCTAATTGGTTTTATGAGTATCAAACATTATAACACTTGTTAGAAACTCAGCTCAGTGTTTAACATATATGAAGCTCTCAATAAATGCTAAATGTTGGTTGGTTTTCACTATCAGTATGTTCACATAAAATTAGTCAATTGCTAAAATATATTAGTGGAGAGTATTTATATATGTGAAAGTGTAACCGGACAATCAATGGGTCTGGGCTGCCCCTCACTACTTGAGCCAATGAAGCAGAGACAGGGTTGAATCATAGAGGAGCATTTATTCCAAATAATGGTGGCAGTATGGGAGAGCAGGAGGCCATCCACAAAGTCTGCTCTGCCCCGCCCTATAAACCAGCTGCTTATATTGGGTAGAAGGAAAAATATTACATGGGGAAGTAGGCAAATGGTATAAGAATGGGTACGCAAAATGGACAGTTTACAGACAATGCAGGCTGGAGGTATACAAAGACCTGGGGGTATGCAAAGGACTGGCTGCCTCTGATTTCTGCAACAAGGTTGTTAATCTTCCCATGGTAATAGGCAGCTCCTGAATGTGGAGGATGGGCCAAATTTCTAGGAGAGCTCCCAGGTCCCATGTGCAACTCCCAGCCAGGTTAAAATGTGCTTTCTGTAATCAGAACAAAACAACCTCAGTTAACAAGGCTGTTATAATTATAGCTGGTCCCCAATATTCTATTTCTGCCCCTAACAAAAGGGTGCTATGATGAGACCCACTGAAAAATAGTTTTCAAATGTTTTACCCCTACACATTTGGGTGATGATAGCCTTCTGCTTTGCTTCTCAGAGGAACACTTTAACTTCATTATCAATATTATTATCAGGTAAAAATAGATTGCTTGTCCTTGGAGAATCTGAAAACAATAGCACTTCTAAACTGACAATTAAAGTCTCAATATATGACACTCCTTTGTAATTTGTCTTAAACATGCACTAGTGCCTTTTTCGTCTTGACATAATTAAATAGCTTTGTTTAATTAAAAGTGGTTTGATTTATACTCTTCAAGGTTGAATAATCATTAACTTTCTATGGTTGTTGACTGATTTATAAATGCGTGATTTTCCATTTCAATATGCACCATTATACAGATGGTTGAAGATAACTTCTGTTCTGCAGAAACTCAGGTTTGCTGATTTGCTTCAGGAGAAGGACTTTAAAGGGCAACAATACAGGCAGTTCATCCTTTCCCAGGCCTCCCATTTCTCACATCAGTCTTTCCTCACCCAATGCTTCACTTCCTCCATCCTCATAATTATCCTGCTTATTTTTATCCTTCTTAAAACAGAAATGGCATAAGGAATTCCATGATGATATTGACATATCTCTTATATTTTTCCCAAAGGAATCATTGAATCTTAAGAGAGAGTTCTCAAGTTGATTATCATAAATGTTTAGCAATATCTGGTAATGAGTTTAATTCTTAAATAGCTGAGCAAAAATGGTATCGGAGGTAAATTCTAGGGCAATTTCAGTCTTTCTTTACCCACTATATCCCAGGTCCACTTCTCATTACAACCTCATGTTGTGAAAAATCAGTCAGTGTATTTCTTTAGAAGAAATACATAAATTGTTGGCCCAGTGGAAAATAAAAATGTGAGGCCAATTGTTCAAAAAGCTGGAAAAAGTATAGTTATAAGTTATTAAAATATAAAACTTTTTTTCTTTCTTCTTCAGTCTCTATCTGAACTTGATATGGTGTTGTTTTTTTTTTTTTGTATTTTCTATTTAATATCTTGAATAAAGAATAAATATTTTAAGTTATTTTATAAATGTAATTGTTCAACTTTTTAGTTTTTATGACAGTTTTACTGCAAATATGCCATGTTTTAAAATTCCAGTTTAAAAACATTTAACTAATATATGGACTCACAGAAATTGTACAAGTTTTATTTGTAGGTATACATGAATATGTATTTCACTTTAAATATATATATATATATATATATATATATATATATATATATATATATAAATTTATTTATTTTAGAGACATAGAAACATAAATGATGAGAGAGAATCATTGATTGGCTGCCTCCTGCACACCCCCTACTAGGGATTGAGCCTAAAACCTGGACATGTGCCATGACTGGGACACTAGTCTTGACCAAATGGTTCGTAGGTTGACTCTCAACCACTGAGCATTACTGGCCAGGCTGTATTTCACTTTTGAAAAACAATGAAAACATTATACTCAAAAATCTCATCTGTTTTTTCTTCTAGTTTTATTGAGATATAATTGGCATACAGTGCTGTATAACTTTAAGGTGTACAGCATAATGACTAGATTTATATACACACTAGAGGCCCAGTGCATGGAATTTGTGCACTCACAGGGGGGTCCCTCAGTCCAGCATGTACCCTCTCAGAGTTTAGGAGCCCTCAGGGTAGACCCACTGCCACAGAGGCAGGAGAAGCTTGCACCACCCTTTCCATCATTCAATTTGTGTATTAGCCTTTTATTATAAAGGACTAGAGACCTGGTGCACAAAATTCATGCACAGGGTGAGGGGGGTGTCCCTCAGCCCAGCCTGCACCCTCTCCAATCTGGAACATCCCTCTCATAATCCAGGACTGCTGGCTCCCAACTGCTCTCCTGCCTGCCTTTCTGATTGCCCATAACCGCCTCTGCCTGCCAGCCTGATCACCCCCTAACCACTCCTATGCCAGCCTGATTGATGTCTAACTGCTCCTCTGCCAGCCTGTTTGCCCCCAACTTCTCTCCTCTGCTGGCCTGGTCACCCCTAACTGCCCTCCCCTGCAGGGTTGATTGCCTCCAACTGCCCTTCCTTGCAGGCCAGTCCCTCTCAACTGCCCTCCCTTGCAGGCCTGGTGCCTCCCAACTGACCTCCCCTGCTGGCCATCTTGTGGTGGCCATCTTATGTCCACATGGGGGCAGCTATCTTTGACCACATGGGGGCAGCTATTGTGTGTTGAAGTGATGGTGAATCTGCATATTACTCTTTTATTAGATAGGCTAGAGGCCTGGTGCATGGATAGGGGCCAGCTGGTTTTCCCTGAAGGGTGTCCCGGATCAGGGTGGGGGTTCCCTTGGGGTGTGGGATGGCCTGAGAGAGGGGCCTGTGGTAATTTGCAGGCCAACCACGCCCCCTAGAGATCCAAGTGGAGGCTCTGGTATCTGGAATTTATTTATTTTCTACAATTGAAACTTTGTAGCCTTGAGCAGAGCCAAGCCTCCTTCTCACTCTGTGGCCAGCAGCCATTTCTGTTTGGATTTGTTTACCTTCTATGATTGAAACTTTGTATTCTTGAGTGGAGGCCTAGGCTGGCAAGGGCAGACAGAAAGCTTGGCTTCATCTGGGAAACCCAAGCCTCCCTCTTGCACTCTGTGGCTATAGCCATCTTGATTGGGTTTATTTGCATACTTGCTCTGATTGGCTGGTGGGTGTGGCTGGTGGGTATAGCACAGTAATGGTTAATTTGCATATTACTCTTTTATTAGGTAGGATGGTTTTGTGAAATAATTACCATAATCAGTTTAGTTAATATTCATCATCTCATGCAGATACAAAAAAATACATAACATTTTTTTCTTTGTGATGAGAACTTTCAGGATTTAATTTCTTATCAACTTTTGAATATATCACATATTGCTACTAACTATAGTCATTATACATTACAATTACATCTCCAGAACTTATCTTATAATAGAAGGTTGTACCTTTTGACCACCTTCATCCAATCTAACCATTCTCCCCCAGCTCTAGTAACCACAAAGTCTTCATTTCTCTGTCTGACTTATTTCACTTAGTATAAAGTCCATGTTGTCACAAAGATAGGATTCCATTCTTTTTTATGGCTGAGTAATATTCCATATTTTCTTTTTATTTAACTCTATTTTTATTGTTGACACTATTACAGATATCCCCATTTTCTCCTCCTTTGCCCATCCCCTATTACCCCCCTTCCCTCTGGCTATCATCACACTGTTGCCTGCATCCATGGGTTATGCATACATATTCTTTGGCTCCATGCATTCACTGACAAAAAATTTAGCTTGTTTCCATGTTTTGTGAATAATGCAACTATAGACATAGTGTTTTCTTTACTTTGAATATATTCTCAGAAGTGGAATGGCTGGTCATGGTGGTAGTTATATTTTTAACTCTGGAGAACCTGTTTTCCACAGTGCCTGTATCAATTTACATTTCCCTTAATGGTACACAATAGTTTCATTTTTTTCTATGTCCTGGCCAACAATTATGACCTCTTTCTTAACTATATTATGTTAGCCATTCTAATGGATATTATGGTTTTGATTTGCATTTCCTTAATGATTTGTGATGCTGAGCTCCTTTTCATGTATTTGTGATACTGAGCTCCTTTATTTATCAGCTTAGGAAAAAATGTCCATTAAGGTCCCTTGCCCATTTTAAAATAGGATTATTTAGGTTTGTGTTTCTTTTTGCTATTGAGTTTTATGAGTTCTTTACATACTTTGAATATTAACCACTTTTCAAATATATAACTTACAAATACTTTTCCCATTCTGTAGGTTATATTTTCATTTTTTTGGATTCTTCTTTTGCTATATCTCATCTACTTTTATTTCACACACATTCTATCAACACTTTACCTTTAGCTTACTGATGAGTAAGATCAAACAAAAAGAAAATAAACTCTTGGTTGCCCAATCTTTCCCTTTCATTCTTTATTTTTATTTCATCATAAGTGATTAGTTAATGTAAGAAAGAAAAGTGATTAAGAAAAGATATGATAGGGTATCTTAGTCATTCAAACTATGTCATTGCTTTCTTTCCAAACAACAAGTAATATTCTCCTGTTTCCAGTGGAGATATGGCCTCTGGGGACATGCAATGCCTCCACTGACTCAATCATTGATATAATGTTTACATTTTGTTCCTTTAGAGTTTCCTTGAACTCCTAGGAGCCATGTCTTCAGGAATTCTAATTTTATGTGGCATCTTTAATGTTTTATGTGAATGAGGAGGCAAGAGGCAGAAAACAGATACATCTCCTGTATTCATACACATTCTTGATTGTCCCATCAGATTTCACTTATAAAATGCAAGTTAAAAGGCAAAATGGTGAATAATTTCAAGTCAGTGATAACAGAACATTAAATAAACATGGAGTCCTGAATACAAGGTGCTGTGTATTACTCACTCATGAAACCAGAATTTATCTCTTATTTGTCTCTCATGACTTTGAGCAAATGGAAAAACTCTATGAGTCCCTAGAATTATGATTTTTAAAATTTCCATATTAATACATATTACTATAAGAGCATGTAGCACATTTTAGATGCCTAAAGATATTGAATGAATGAATAATCATAGGATTGGATTAATTAATGAAGTTTTAAATAAAATAAAATACTTTAACAGTGTGTTATTTTTATCTGTAAAATAAAACATTTTAAAGTGACTTCAAGTAATATCAAGATAAATTATGTATTATGGAGTCTTTCCAGTAAGATCTGAATCAGAACATCTCTATGAGGCTCAATAACTTTGTGCACTATCAACTGGTTGTGCCCCATGAACCTTCATGGTCTTTTCTAGGCACTTAAAAGCATTATCTTACTAAATTTCCATAACAATCTCTGAAAATATTCTAATGTCACCATTTTCTAGGTGAAACTAAGGGTGACACATAGAAAGTGATTTGTCCAAACTCACTATAGATACCAAGGGACAATATTAACACTGAACCTGATTCCAAGCCAAATAGGCATTTCACAAAGTCTGGTGGTTTCTTACTATCTGAACAAATTTGCAGAAAAAAAGGAGCAAAGAAAAAATTTAACCCAAATAATGTACTTTACTCTTCTAATTTCTTTTTTCTCCTTTGTTTCTTTTTAAAACAATAGAGATATGAAAACCCTTTTTGCTGCATACTAACTCACTACTGAGTCTTGGCCCTATTGGATGAATGAAGTTCTGGAGTTGGCCTAGGTTAGGCTGGAATTCCTCTCTTCACCCTTTCCCTAAATGTTATTCCTTCTTTGCAGCCCAGTTCAAATCCTCCTCTCCATATAACTTTCACAAAAATACTAATGATTCCCCCCCCACTTTTTTTTTCTCTCTCTCTCTGACTTGTGGTGTAGTTTAGCCTGAAATCCGCCACTTAATGGATTGATTAATCCATAAATACTTTTTGAGCACCAATTATAAGCCCAATACTGTCCCTTATGCTTGGAGGATATCAGTGAATAAATAAGTAAAAAATGTCTACCCTTACAGAGCTTATGTTATAGAAAGCATGACAAGATTTTATTTTCCTCTGTTCTCTAATTGCTTTGTGTGGTGTTTGACACAAGGAGCTTTACTTCCCTATATTTTGAGTATATTCGAATTAGTACAGATGCTTTTTTATGAGAAAATTTGAATTTTAACACAACGCTGAATAGTTAGTAAATGTTTTGTTGAGTATTTGGACTTCTGTTAACAGAAAGTTACCCAGACATCGATGGGGAAGGATAATTTGAAATATTGAATTTATTCACATAATAATCATTAGTAGTAACTAGTTTTAGTAATAAGTTTTTTTTACAGATAATAAATTACATTTTTTAGATTTACACTGTATATTTTTATTTAAGTCTCATAGCTTTCAAGTGAAATAAAGCTTATTCCCTATTTACTGGTTACACTTTTGGAGGCTACTTTAGTTGTCTCAAGTTACGCATTTAAAAAATGACAGACCTGGAATTAAAATACAAGTATTTCTAAATCCAGAAGGCATGCTGTTTACCAAAATACTGCAATTACTGCCCATCTAGGAAGTAATCAATTTGACTGGGACAGGAGATGAAGCTGGTTGTATGCATATCAAACATTTACTCATAAGCCAGCTGAGTAGCATAAATGGCTCATTTTAATTAGTAACTTCATGGACAATAACAGCTTTAATAGCTTTCTCTCTGTATTATAGATGAATACTAAATTAACAAGAAAAATAGATACACATATGCATATAATGATACAAATGTGCAGTAAAAGGCTCCTGAACTTTTCAGTGTCTGTCTAAGTGCAGTCAACAGCCTGAAGCTGCAGTCTCCCAGTATTGTGCCTTATGTCCCACAGATGCCATATAAATGAAGTGCTGCAGGACAGAAAAAGCATAGGGTTAAAAATTGATTGCATGTTGTGATGTTTCTGCATGTTGAAAATTTAGAAGGTTATTCTTCAGTAGAAGGAGACTTGACACTGGTGTAGAGAGAGAGGCAGTATAGTAGTACTGTAGTGTCTTGGAAACTTGTATATAGAAGCCAGTCATTTATACCTAGGAGCAAATCTAATTTTAGCTCTGTTTAGTTGTATGCCTTTGGCTGCATGGATGCTGTCTCTGAATCTCTCTATTCTGGTCAATTAAATGGAAATAATAATCATGGTCTCTAGGATCATAAAGCATTGGTGAAAAGTGCTTGATATTTAACAGGTATTCAGCAAATAGCAGCCACTGTTCTTTGTCCCAACTCACTCATTCTATCTGGAAACCCACCCATTTTCCTGAGCGGGAAATTTATTTTCATTCTTCACAGACCAATGGCAACGTCTACTCCTTTTTTATTCAGAATCTAATCAAGCAGAGGGAATTAGGTGCTTTCTATGCATCCACTGGTTGGGATCACAATCGCCTGGCTTGTGAGAGCATGTACCACATCGTTATTTCTGGGTGCCTGCCTTTCTCCTCATCCTCTCTGGACTGTCAGCTCTTGAGGACCAAATCTGTCTGACTCATATTTCTATTTGGAATTCAGGAAGCCCTAATAAGATTCCTCTTAAGTCTGAATAAATGAGAAACCTGATACCCAGAAGCCGAGAAGAGGTTTAGGAACTACTCAGAGGAAGCAGTACATACAAAATCCACCGCTTGTCTTGCAATCTTCTGCTTTATTCACAGTCAGGAAACATCACCTTTGGCAAATACCCAAAGAGCAAATTATATTTAGGAAAGAAAATATCAATAAACAAATTTTTGTGTTCTACTATCTTAGAAATTATTTTACTCCTGGATTTTAGTTACATAATTTTGGAGGATAATAAATATTTTAAAGCAGCTGGAGGCCAAATGTCAGGTCACTGCTCCAAGGTTGTCACCAGACAATATGTCTCTCTCTTTGTCAGTTAATGTCGTGCGCCATTACCACACAATGCCAGTAATGTTGTGCCTAAAACCAGACAAAACCTCAACTCTAAAGAATCTGGTGACTTTTGCTTATGTGGTACAAGTGGTTACTCTTAGTTAATTCCAGAACTTTAACTGGAACAACAAGTTACTTGAATAAAAATGCTAAACCTCTGGGGAGTCACAGCGTCATAGATCCAGAAGCCACAGCAATATCATCTAGACAAATATTATCATTTTATATCCGAACCCTGAAGATATGCAATAGCTAAGATGTTCAGTAATCTACCTAAGGGCAAATAATGTCAAATAATGTACCAGATCCAGCTTTCACTGGGAGCCATTACTGTGCTGATTGTTTCACAATCATTATCTACTTTATTAAATAAAAAACCCACACACATTATTTTTCCTAAAGCTAATCCTTATTATACATAGCATTTAACCTGACCTTTATAATGAACCTCAGATGTGGGATACATTATGATTAACAGTATAGATGGAGAATGGAAGGCCAATAAAGGCTGAAACTTTAATTATGTATCAGAGAAAGCTTTCAGCAGAGGCTATGCATGATTCTTTGGGCAGTATTCTTTCACCATATTTCACTTTCTTATTCAAAAGAACAAAAAAATAGTAGGGTTTTTATTTTACTATTGTCTAGTTTATTTATTAATTCATAAACTAAATACCTTAAAGAAAAGTTTTAGGTACATAGCAAAATTAAGCAGAAGGCCCAGTGATAGATTATACAACCCTGTCCGATACACACACAACCTCCCCCAATATCAACATCCTACACCAGAGTCATGTTTGTTACAATTGATGAGCTACATTGACACATCATAAACACCCAAAATATATAGTTTACATAGGGTTCACTCACTTTTTTGTTAATTCTCACCAGAGGATATTTTTTCATTGATTTTTAAAGTGAGTGGGAGGGAAAAAGGGAGGGGAGGATTGAGGGAAGGAGGCAGGAAGGGAGAGAGAGACAGAAACATAAATTGAGAGAGACATATCTATTGGTTGCCTCCTGCATGCACCCAGCCCAGGCCAGGGATCAAACCAGCAACCCAGGTACATTCCTTTGACCAGGAATTGAACCTGTGACCCTTCAGTGCTTGGGCTGAGGCTCTGATCTCTAAGAAACACCAGCCAGGGCATTAGTGTTTATTATTTTTTACATTCTGTAAGTTTTGCCAAATGCCTAATGGAATGTCTCCATTGTTGTTATACAGATCAGTTTCATGCCTTACAGTCCCTCTGTGTTACACCTACACGTTCCTCCCACTTCCTCACCCCCTGACAATCACTTATTTTACTGTCTTACTTGTGTCCATAGATTTATCTTTTCCAGAATCTCACATAGTTGAAATTGTACAGGAGGTAGCCTTTTTAGAGTGGCGTCTGTCACTTATTCATATGCATTTAATGCCCTCCATGCCTTTCTATGGCTTGAGAACTCATTTCTTTTTAGTGCTGGACAATCCATTGCCTGGACCTTCCACAGTTTATGTATCTATTTACCAACAAAAAACATAGTGATGGCTTCCACATTTTGGTAGTTATAATCAATGTTGCCAGAAACACCCATGTGCAGGTTACTGTGTAAACATGGCTTTCAATTCACTTGGGTAAATACTGAGGAATAATATCGCTGGATAATATGGTAAAAGTATGTATGGCTTTGTAAGTAATTGCCAAACTGTCTTACAACGTGGCTGCATCATTTCGCATTCCTACTGGCAATGGATGAGAGTCCTTGTTGCTCCGCACGGTGGGCAGCAGTCAGTGTTGTCAGCGCTTTGCATTCCGGCCATTCTCACAGGTGTGAAGCTGTGTCCCATTTTAATTCACAATTCCCACGTGACATCTAATGTTGAACAGCTTTCCATATGCAGAGTGCTAGCTGCATATCTTCTTTGGTGAGATGAATATTTAGGTTGTTAGCCTATGTTTTAATTAGATGGTTTGTTTTCTAAATGTTGAGTTTTAAGAGTATTTTTAATATTTTAAATAGCAATCTTTTATCAGATGTCTTTTGCAAATATTTTTCTGTGTCTAAGACATTGTTTCCCATATAGCAGAAGTTTTTAATTTTAATGAAATACAGCTTATCACATGTCTTTCATAGATCATTCCCTTGATGTCATAGTTATAAAGTGTCTTGCCCAAGGTCCTCTTGGATTTCTCTGATGCTATCATCTGGGGGTTTTACTGTTTTGCATATTTATTTAAATCTTTTGGTGCATTTTGAGTTAATCTTTATGAAAGCTGTAAGGTCTGTGTCTAGATTCATCATTTTGCAAAAAGCATCGTTTGTTGTAAAGATAGTCTTTGCTCCGTTTTACAGGGATACCTTTATTGCACTTTGTCTTATTGCACTTCACAAATGTGTCTTTTACAAATGAAAGGAAGGGCCCTCCACCAGCAAAAGATTAAACTTGCCTTGTTGCAATATTTGCTTTATTGTGTTGACCTGGAACTGAACTTGTAATGTATCTGAGGCATGTCTATATTATCCTTGTTTCCTTGTCAAAGATCAGTTGATTATATTTATTTCTCAGCTCTCTATTCTGTTCTTTGATCTATTTGTCTATTGCTATATAAACTTTAGAGTCAGTTTATTGATATACACAAAATAACTTACTTGAATTTTCATTGGAATGTATAGATCAAGTGAGCATAATTAGATTTTAAAGATAAGTTTCTGTTAGATCTATCACTTATTATTTGGAAATGAGATATACAGATATGTGAGAATTATTTAATAATTAGATAAAAGAGCAGTAAAATTACTTTTAAAAAGTTGTGTTTTTTTCAGTGAAACTATTTGGAAATAAGATTGCATACTAGAAAGCTTCATGTGATGAATTGATTCTAGTTAAACAGGCTGGGGTAAAAACAAGACTACAGGCATTCCATGTAAAAGAAATACATTTATGAGTATTCACGCTATTAATAACTGCCTGCTACCCTGTGGCTTCATGGCTTCTGTCAAATCTCATTCATAACACCCATAATGCTTGGAATATGGGAAAGAAACTAGATTAAAGGGAAAAAGGAAGGCTTTTGGGTGAGAATTAGTAGTGATGTTCATTTGGCTTAAAGACAAGTGCATTTGCTAGAAATTTTATTTCAAATCTTAGTATTTATTTTACATTTATGTTGCTTAAGTTCAATTAAAGATGTTCACAAGTAAAGCAGTGAAAAACTCTAAGAGATTGTGGTACCAGTTTCCCAAGATCTTTTAGGCTATACATGCAGTGGAAATGTGGTTCTCCCATGGTGTATTCTTCAAAAAAGGATATGTTCTGCCCAACTGGCATAGCTTAGGGGTTGAGCATTGACCTATGAACCAGGAGGTCACAGTTTGTTTCCTAGTCAGGGCACATGCCCAGGTTGCAGGCTAGACTCCTGGTAGAAGTGTGCAGGAGGCTGCCAATCAATGATTCTCTCTCTTCATTGATGTTTCTCTCTTTCTCTCCCTTCCTCTTTGAAATCAATAAAAATTATCTATCATCTATCTATTTAAAGGATATATTTTCTCTGCTTCTGATTAAACATCTATCTGATAGCTATGATTAGATCACAATTTTGGAGGTGCCTTTGATACATGTATATTTATAAACTGTGCCTACATGTCCTATGATATTATTTTATTTAAATTTCCTAAATGTGCTAGTACAGAATTTAGGCGGAGCCATAAGGCAAATACAACTAGAAAAATTGAATTAAATTCTGAGAAAAACAACTTGAATATTTGCTTTGGGCAGCAGATTTGTAACATGGAAATAACATGAGAATTATTGATATTTTATTAAAGTTTAAAAAAATCTTTATTGTTGAAAATATCACATATGTTCCCTTTTTTCTCCCATTGACTCCTTATAACTCATCTGTGCCCTCCACCCCAGACCTCCACCACCCTAAAGTGAACATGAGTTATACACACATGCACAGATTTTTTTGGTGTATCTCTTCCCTATTAAAGCTTTTTAAACCATTTTGACATTTTGAATAATTCATAGTGTTTTAATAAAAATATATTAAAAATTCTAATAATTTTCTGCACTATAATAGCATTTCTTAAACATCTCCTGATAACCAGCAACTCAGTTTGCAGATCACTAGTATAAACTGCTTTGCTGCTTCTCATTTGACTTGAAGAATATTAAATTGCATTCTATGTTGGACTTTGTCTTTTCAAGACATAAGAGAAATAAAACAATCAGTTTATTAAATATGTTGAGATTTATTTTTATTTATGTTTTATTCATTAGCAAAACATATACTTTATTAAAAGCTTATTTGCCAACCATTGAGCAAGTTGCTGGGGATGCAGAAATCAGTCATAAGTGGGGCTGAAAATGAAAAGGTCTGTTTCTTCCCCTTGACGGTTATTAAAATAATTGTAACACTAGATAAAGTGCTTAATCTTCAGCTTCTGTTTCCAAATATGTACAAAGAATAGACATGATTGGATTACCCTCTCCACAGAATTGCTTTGAAGATTAAAGGAGATTATGTTTCAGTTATGGGGTACATGCCACTAGCTTTGGGTCAAGTGCTACAGGATTTCCCTTGAGAGGAAAGGAAAAGAGGATATCACAGAGAATAATTATAGGTGAACAGATGAAGGGCACGGAGAGATAAGAAACAGCAAGTTCATTGAGAGTAGTAAATAGGACTAAAATTAGAATAAGCCTTGAAAAGAAACATGGAGAAGTAAAACTGAACCATAAAACTAAAGACAAGTGGTGGAGGAAGCACTGAGTAAAATGATCTGGTATAACTCATCAGGTTCAAGGCAAATAAGTATAGGCTAGTACTTTACAGGGATAGTAACATCATATTTTAAAATATATATATATATTTATTGATTTCAGAGAGAAAGGGAGAGGGAGAAAGAGATAGAAACATCAATGATGGGAGAGAATCATTGGTTGGATGTCTCCCGTCCACTCCCCACTGGGAATCAAGCCGCAACTCGAGCATGTGCTCTTCTCTATATTTTTCATTCATTTAATTCCCTTTTATATCCTCATCCTATCTAATAAAGAGGAAATATGTTAATTGACCCAAGGACACCAGAATCAAACCTGGGACCTTTCAGTCCACAGGCTGATGTTCTATCCACTGAGCCAAACCAGCTAGAACAATCCATCACATTTTTTAAAAAAAATTAATCATACCTTATAATTATTTGATGATTTTGCATGTAAAATTTATCTCTTTTCAGCATCTAACCAGTAGTTAATATTATCAGAGTTGATATTGCAGATACTCATCTTTGGATCAAATCATAAATAATAATCTAGATTGTGTTGCTGCTGCAGTATGAGAGTTGCATGCTTGCTCTGGGACTTGATTTCCATAGAAGATAACTAAGTAAGTCAATAGTCCCTCTACATATGTGACATCCTAAGGAAATATCTCTGCTTCATGGAAAGCAAGTTGTATGAGGCGTGAGGAGGACAGTTCAGTTTAAGAAGAAAAGTGATTAAAAATTCAGGGTTGAATTTCTGAATATTCTTTGAAAAAATTATTTAAGCCATTATAAGTAAAAGGTACTATTAATATTAAATTTAGGGGTGATGAAAGTAACGAATAGCAATTATTTCACATATCTGGGTTGGATCCCTTCCT
Source organism: Pipistrellus kuhlii (assembly GCF_014108245.1). Taxonomy (NCBI): domain Eukaryota; kingdom Metazoa; phylum Chordata; class Mammalia; order Chiroptera; family Vespertilionidae; genus Pipistrellus; species Pipistrellus kuhlii. The sequence goes on along the minus strand of NW_023425595.1, from coordinate 56,901,022 downwards.
CCAATCTGAATCATTTTTTTTGTCATTAAATATTCCACATCACTGTGTTTATTCAATTGCACAGTCAATATCATCTAAAGCTTTCACTTACCTTGATATTTCTTAAATCAATTTTTATTGAACAATTGTAAAATTACCAAAAAAAACCATTTTCTAGATTGTTTTAAATGGATATTAGAAGCCAGGTCCATGAAAATTCATGCACTGGAGTGGGGGGGGTGTCTCTCAGGCCAGCCTGCCCCCTCTCACAGTACGAGAGCCCTCAGGGGTGGGAGGTGACCCAGTGATCAGGGGAAGGCGACACCCTATCACACCTCTGCTGCTGCCACTGCCAGCAACACAAACCTTGGCTGGCCCTGGTTACCTGAGCCTCGGGTGGCCCTGGGGGGCTGGGCAACTGCCATCTGAGGCTTGCCTGTGATTCAGGCCAGCCCTGGGCAGTTGGGCAGCCATGGTCTGAGGTTTGCCTCCACCTCGGGCCAGCTCTGGATGGCTGTGGAGCTGAGGAGGCTGGTGGACTCCCAAGGCAGGACTTGCCATGCTCCTGCCATTCTGGTGGGGCTGAGAGGATTGGTTGCTGCCATTTTGTGGTTGTGGGCACTGCCATCTTTGAGGGTGTGGCTGTCAATTAGCATATACCCTCCTTATTGTCTGTGGGTGCTGCTATCTTTTGGACTGTGTGAGGGTCAATTAACATATTTCCTCTTTATTAGATAGGATGAGGATATAAAAGGGAATTAAATGAATGAAAAATATAGCTCAAGATCATTAATACAACACAATTCAACAGATAATTCTGAGTGCTACTCTACACTTGATATTTTCATTGTTACTTGAAGGAATTCAAAGATAGGGTCATTCAGTTCAATATAATATAGCAAATATTTTCTTGTTGAGTACCTACTTTGCACCAGATACTCTTTTAGAAATCTGAGTGAGAAATAATCTTTATAAGAGGATTATTAAAAAGCTTGTAATTTATTTGCAATATGTGGTGATTTTTATGACATAGTTGAAAAATACCTACACATGATTAAATATGTTACATGGTATTAGAGAAGGAAAGCTAAATATTTGTGTGTGTGTTTTTTTGTTGTTGTTGTTTTTGTTTTTGTTTTTTTAAGAAAACCAACTAGATCTAGTGAGGCAATCATTAGATTGAACAATTTATGTTTTTAGAGATTGCGAGTGGGTGAGATCCAGATCTTTCACTGAACATGCATAGTTTGCTAGAAAATAATAAATATGAAGGGGAGAAATTAGAGGCAGATGGGAAGAAGATGTTGCCTGCTTAATCAGAGTCTATTGGTACCTGCCAATATCCCCTAATGCACTCTGATTATCATGACCTCCCTGACCAAACATGCCTACATCTCAAGGACCTCACCTTGGTCCTTCTAGGCCAGTATCAAAATTGATTGAAAGTAACCTATTTTTTTTTTTTTAAAGAGAGTTCTGTCTTAGGGTATTGGGAATCCTTTTTTATTTTAAACTTTGTTTGTTTAGAAATTGTGACTGGCCAGTCTATCTTTAAAAATTACTTGCAGGGCAGATTGAAAATAATGTGCAAAACCAGTGAGTCTTTCAAGGAGAAATTTGTAGCAAATTCTATTTGTGCCTTGTCCACATCCCTTCAAAACTTACCTGTACGTGCCTAATGCTTGTTTACTGTAAATCTCTCCTGGGAGATCATCGTTTTCTGGCCAAGAAAGCCTGCTCTCCCAACTCCTTATAATTTTGGTAAAAGTCTGGTGTCCCTCAATGCACAACTCCCTCCCCCATCACGAGGTTGAATTCATTTCCCAGGGTAGAGGATGCTTTATTTCCCTGACAAATAGACTGATCTAAGAATAGGTCCAACATATTAACTAGATCTGATTATTGCCAAATGTGTGATACAGAGGCCCTGGTAGAGGAGGAAATAAAGAGAGAAGAGAAAAAATGAGCGGTAAAACTGAGACTGATGACTGGCTGTTGTCACTCAGGGGTTGTAGGGGTGTTGAACTCAATCAGAGAAGGGGCCAAAATCTAAAATCCAGCCTAAATCGCGGGCCGAATGGTTTACTGAACAGTCATAAACTGTCATTGTGATGGAAACGCAGCGGAGTGCAGTGATGACAGCGCGGTGCGGGCCACATTGCAAGGCCTGGCGGGACGGATTTGGCCCGCGGGCCTTGTGTTTGACACATGTGGGTTAGAGTGTTGCCCTTTGCACCTAAGGATTGTGGATTCGATTCATAGACAGGGCACGTACCTGGGTTGCAGGTTTGATCCCCAATCCCATTGGGGTGCATTCAGGTGACAACTAATAGATGTCTCTCTTTCACATCCATGCTTCTCTTTCTCTCTCTTCTTTTAATTTCCCTTTCTCCTCCTTGCCTTCCACCCTCCCTCCCTCATTCCCTCCCTCCCATTTTTTTTTTTTTTAAGTCCATGGAAAAACTATCCACTGGTGAGGATTAACAAACAAACAAAAAAAAGAAATATGAGTCTGACAGCACCCTTTGGTAACTTGAAATTAGTTGTATGTAGAAAATACCTTATATATCTTCATTTATTTGAGTTTTGTTTCTATCAGTTATATCTGGGGAAAAATAATGGTTTATATAAAAAGTGAGACATGGTAGATTAATGACTCAGAGTGAAGAGCCTACAGGAACAGATGAAGGAATCTCTGCTTTACCTGTTTTTAATCAAGAAAAAAAATTACAAAATTTTTAAGTTACTTAAAGTTTTGTATATATATATATATATATATATATATATATATATATATATATATAATTTTTATTGTTAGGTAGGTTATCAGAGTTGCATTCATTATATTCCATAATTTATTTCACATTGTCATTAGTCTTTCCAAATATTTGTTTTATTATATGATTTATTTCTCCTTTATCTTTAATTGCTCCCACACCCTAGGCACTCATTTTAATGTGTTGATATATCTTCTTATACAAATAAAAATAATTATTTATTTTTAAATATATGTGAAAATATTTTATCTACATATGCCTAATTAGTTTACTTATTTAAATAATACCAGTGGTATTTTGTGTTATAAATCTCACTGTTTTCCTTTTTAGTGTATCCAATGGGTTAAAAATATCCCTTGTACTGCCATATGAATATCTAGCTCAAGTTTTCTCAATATTGATGCACATTCCATTATTCAATCTCTTAATCATGCATCCAACAACTTACCATCAGGAAAAATACCAGAAGGCAGAGCCACGCACATGCTGTCTTATAAGTGTCTCTGGTATAACTTGCAGTTGCTGAATTAGAAATTACACACCTGTTTTTTCACTTTAATACTTTATGATTGATTTATGACATGATATAAACTACTTTACCTTCCTACCAGTGGTACATGAAGGTTCCTTTGCTTCTCTAAGCTAGTCATCTTTTGATACCAACTAATTGTTACATTTGCTATTCCAGAGGATATAAGGAACACTGTCTTGCTCTAATTAGTGAGATTAAAAAAATTTTATATACTATCTAGCCATTTCTGAATCTCTTTTTTGGGTGAAATTCTCAAACACTGATTTTGTTTATTTTTTTTATTAAGCTCTTTGTCTAACTCTTATTGAAGTAGAGGAGTTATTTATATATTCTAGATATTAAAATTTTAGGAAGCTACAGTGTGGCAAATACTTTCATTGACTACCTACTATTTTTGTCAGTGGTGTCCTTTGTTGAAGATAATTTTTTAATTTTAATAAAGAAAAATCTATCAATTTTATGGTTACTACTTACACTTTTTAGGTCTTATTTATAGAGTGATTCCCTAGAAAAGTCACAAGAATATTATCCTAGACTTTCTTCATTAAATTTATCTTTTACAATTAGGGCTTTAATCCATCTTGAGTTTATTAAGTGTAAAGAGTGACTTGGACCTGTGTAAAGTTCCCACAACATCATCTAATAAATAAATACTTTCTCAGTGGCCTGTGAAAAAAATATTGTCCTCAAAATTGGTCCAAGTATTTATAACACTGTGTTCTTATATTCACATATCAGAATCATTTTTTAAAGTTTCTCCATAAAACCCCATTGGAATTTTGTTGACTATTATAATAATTTATTTATTTACTTTGCAAAAATTGAAGGAGAATAAATAAAACAGTGTTTAAGAAGTACCTACTATATGCTGTAAGCTATAATTTTACTGGGATGAGATATGAATGGGCTATTAAAACTGAAAAATAATGTCCAATCTTACTAAAAATAAAGGTTATTTTGTAAAAACAAAGTATATATTGTTAACATCCAATTATAGAACATTTTTAAGTAAATTCTGCTTCATCCACTTAATAGACTATATCCAGTCACTAAAATATTTGTTATAGATTGTCTTGTGAGTGTGTGATATTAAACGTATATGATTAATCCATTTCAAACATATGATTGCTGAGAAATCCATTATCTGGAATAAACATATTGCCCACTATGTGATACAGTTACTAGCAAAAAACAACTAGATAAGAATCCTGGTCACTCCCACCCATAAAGTTTCCTTTTTGAAAGTCCTGGTAACTTTGATAACTAACTGGTTGAGTGGCCATGTTCCTCCCTTCCTCCTCTCAGTTCCCATTCTTACATTTCTAGTCTTATATAATAAAGAGGTAATATGCAAATTAACTCTCACACTCTCACAACATGGCTGCCTATGACTAGGCTGGTAGGCTGGTATGTGAGGGGCAAAGGCCAGCAGAGGGGGAAGTAAGAGGTAATGAAGGCCAGCAAGGGGGTCAGTTAGGGGTGACCTGGCCAGCAGGAGGGTGCAGTTGGAGATCAGGCTGACAGAGGGTTCAGTTGGGGGCAATTAGGATGGCAGGGGAGCATTTAGGAGTGACGAGTCCAGCAGGGAGGGGGCAGTTGGGAACAACCTGGCCAACAGTGAGGGTGGGGGCAGTTAGAAGCAACCAGGCTGGCAAGGAGGACAGTTAGGGGCAATCAGGCAATTAGGCAGGTGAGAGGTTAGGAGTTAGCAGTCCCAGATTGCAAGAGAGATGTCCAACTGCCGGTTTTGACCCAATCAGGATCAGGTTTAAACCAGCAGTCAGATATCCCCCAAGGGATCCCAGATTGGAGAGGGTGTAGGCTGGGATGAGGGGAACCCCCACTGTGCACAAATTTTTGTGCACTGGGCCTCTAGTACACAAATAAAGAGTAAACCCTAAACACCCCATCCTAGTATGAGCAGATCCCCAAACCCGAGCTCCCTCCTTCTTTCCACCAGCAGCCTGACTGTGTGTCCCTTGAGAGCACTATATACCCTCCAAGACCTGTGAGTAATATGTTTTGATTTTTCAAAATTAACTGATGGTTGTGGCTAAGGTACATCCTGCAGTCATAATGAGAATCGTAAGGACTGTCCAGCTGCAGCCTTGGCTCCCATTGGAGAGATGACCATGGGCTTGCGACAGGTGGTACAGGCCCAGTGAAATGCCTCGGGTATTTCCAGTCAATAGCATTCCTATCAATAGCTGATATCAATAGGGTCTTGGGTGTGATTCTGGTCAAGGACATGTACTTAGTTGCAGGCTCCTCCCTGGCTTGGGACCCTGTTCAGGGCTCATGCAAAAGACAACCAATAAATGTGTTTCTCTCACATTGATATTCTCTTTGCCTTTCCCTCTCTCTTCCACTCTCTAAAAAAATCAATGGAAAAATAACCTCAGATGAGGATTAAAAAAAAAAAAGCTGAGATGACACACACACACACACACACACACACACACACACAAAACACATATTATTTCTGTGGACAATACAATAAACTAAAATATGGCTTACAAGTAAATACATGTGATAAAGTTACATTATTTTAAAACTAAAGAAAGAAAATATATACCACGAAGACTCATGCAAGAATCGGCCTTCCTACCCCTGGCTGTCACACCGCCTTTGGTCTGGCCGGAGCCGCCTGTTAGCTCAGGCCTGGAGCCTCCTTTCTGCCTTCACACACTGCCCAGAGGTCCAAAGGGGATGGGGCGGTGTGGAACACCTGCTTCGTGACCATGGCAATGACACAATGAAACAAGCATCCCCCTCCACCCTGCCCCCGGCCACTTGGCACCTGCGTATGCAAATTAAATCTTTGTTGAATTAGTTTGCACACTCACTCCTGATTGACTGTTGGGTGTTGCTAAGGTATGGTCAATTTGCAACTTATTCTTTTATTAGAGTAGATATATATTGTGTGTGAGTGTGTGTATATGATTTGTTATCAAAATAGCAATTGTGGTTATCTATGGATGAAAGAACTACCAGTGTTTAGTTTGTTTGCTTATCAATATTGATACTTTTGCAACATAGGCATAAATACTTTCTATAATTCAAATTGTTAAAAGACCAAAATAAATATGATCACCTCCTTTAATAATTGCTCTAAATCCATCCTATATAAAGCACTGTCTGACTTTGAGTTTCCATAGCATTTACATTTAAAATATCTTGTTGTTTCAAGTTATATGTTTTGCTTTTCCATTTAATTTATAAGTACCAGGTAAACCCCAATTCTTAAATATCATTTGTGTTTCTAGACAAGATTATTAGAAATATCCACTGGATTTTACCAACATAACTGTAAATAGACCGACCAATATTCTGATCTATGCACAAGCCTTTTGTGAAGTAGGTGTCAGGTCAGGTGTCCTGTTTACAAACTCCATTAGTGGACTGGCAAACATAAGGACAAGGTCCCAAGTGCTGCCAAGATAATGCCATCCTTTGTGTTGGTCTGATTATTATCACTTTTTCTAATGTTTTTCAATTTGATGTTTAAAAAAGCAACATAATTTTAAAGCTTGTGCTTCTTTCTCATGATTTTAAAATCTATATTTTATTGATTTCAGAGAGGAAAAGTGAGGGAGAGAAATAGAAACATCAATGGAAGATCATTATTGAAGTGCCATCTCCTGCATGCCCCATACTGGGGATGGAGCCTGGGGATTGGACCAGGATCATCTTGTTCATAGGTAGGTCTATGCTCAAACATTAATACAAAATTGGGCTTCTTTCTCATTACTAACTTTGGGTAGAGGTAGCATGTTTGAGCAGTGGTTAGGACATGCACATAACTTATACAGAAGTAGAAAACATCCTATGTACATTAGATAAAATGATTATGATTTACCTATACTTTTCAATATTATAGTAGAATTGGAAACAGAAATAGACTCAGAATAAAAGATCATCTTTATGATTATTGTAATGTAGGCTTGTTTTCTTTATAAAGTTACTTCACATAATTAACAAACCAGAACAAAATATAAATGGTTTAGAAAATAAGATTTTTTTTAAAACAAACAAACATTTTAATTAAATAATAAATGTAGTTGATATAGCCTATATTTTTTATTAGGAAAATATTAGAGTTTATTGAACTAAATCTAGAAGAATTTTTTGACAGTTTTTAGGCAAGACATCCAATAAAATGACATTAAACTTTTACAAGTATTATAGATTTTATCTTACCATTTAATCATTTTTATTTTATAAAACACCATTTGTATAACACATTATTATGCTAACTTAATGGCATTTACAAATATGTAATAAAGTAATAAACTAGAATACTAATAAAAATCAGGCTTCTGTTTGACATGAGTCTGTATTTGAAATGCTTTAAAAATAATAGCCACGGACCTATTTTTGTAAAATTGTCTTAAAGTTTCTCCAAACTTTAAAACTTTTGTATTATTATTTTCAATTTGTCATGTAGGCATATAAACGGGCACTTCAGAGGAAGTCAGGGACATTTTGACATATGTTTTTATTTTCCAAAGAAGATGCTAATGCAACTATCATAAGCACCATAGACCCAACACTATACAATAGATAAGTCCCAGAAAAGGGCTATATTAGAAACATATATTTTAATCTCTCACCAACTCTGCACAAAATGTTTCCCTGTGGTGGCAAAATTTACCAGCTTTCTTTCGTAGGTTGGAAAACAATATTAAACAAGTGACCTAACATTGAATTCTGAACTATTAAATGTATTTTTCAGACAATGAATGTGTGATGTCAATGAACATGCAAGAGATTGGACAGCTTAATTAAAATTCCTAAGACTAGAATATAAAATGAATAACATGTCAGTTATGTTTAAAACTATAATGTAAAAGAGGGAAATTATTTGCCTTTAAAATGAGGGGACAGAGTAACAGGGGGAGAGTCAATAGGAGAAAAATGGGAATGTCTGGAATACTATCAACAATCAGAAATATTTTAAAATGAAAAATAACAAAGCATAAAACATATTAAGATACAATAAATAAGCACTTTTTAGCACTTACATTTCTCCACTCATTAATTGGTTATTACATTACCCAATCACACCATTTTTTTTTCTTCTTAGAAATTCACAATGATGATATCCCACTTAAGGGAGAAGGACTGCATACCTTCTGAAAACATGTCAGAAATATTGGTAGATATTATTGATTATGTATGTTTTAGAACACAATGTAAAGCAAATACTACTGTGTGTGGAATTGTGGTTTCCACTTATCTATTCTTTTTCTTTTTTTAAATTTTTAATTAATTTATTTATTTTATTGATTATGGTCTCACATAATTGTTCTCATCCCCCCATTCCCATCCAACCCCCTCCCTACATATGCCCCCACCTCCCTGTTGTCCATGGCCACTGGCTAGGCCCATATGCATGCGCACAAGTCCTTTGGTTGATCTCTTCCCCTTACCCCCACCCTCCCCTACTTTCCCTCTGAGGTTTGAGAGTCTGATCGCTGCTTCTCTTTATCTGGGTCTGTTTTTGTTCATCAGTTTATGTTGTTCATTATTTCCACTTATCTATTCTTAACCACTGTTATGTAATAAAGCTGTTATGTTAATCTATATTAACATTTCCTCACCTTTAGGTATAAAAGAGTTATTCTTCCTAGTCATAGACATATGACTAATTAGACTCATGTGTTGTGAGTGGAAGTGGCATGTGTCATGGTGGCCTGAAGCATTTAAATGTTAATACTCAAACCTCTCACTATCTCCTCTTCTGCCATAGAAAAGATAAAGGGAGGTGTTAGAATGGAGATAGCGGGAGACCAAAGCATCATGGATTGCTGAGCCACTGCATAGAGGATAGAGCTCTTATCTCCTGCAGCCATGGTGACCATAATTGGTGCAATAAAAACTTCTGTTGTGCTAAGAGACTGAAACCCTTGTTCTTACTCAGCAACATAACGTTATAATCCTGGCTTATGCAATGAGTTTGCCTTTTTATAAATATTGACAATGAATTGAGGACTTAGAAATTTATTTAAAAAGAGAAAGGAGATGGCAAACACACTGGAGCTCACACAGAAAGTGGATACATACACAAACAAAAAAGGAAAAAAAAATACTGGACAGTTTGTATAATGAAGAAACCATTAAATACTGTTTTTTGGAAGAAAAAAAAACTTGTTTTTCCAAATTTGTTCTGTTTGACACCTATATAATTGCCTTCACTATTCTGGGTTCATTCATGAAAATTGTAATTAGATATTTTTGTTAAAAGTGGTTGATATTAATTACAATAACTAAGAATCAAAGGAATTTCCGTGAGATAAGAAGCCATAACCCAGCTTGAAATTGTCAGCTGTCTCTTGTTGGAGCAAATGCAGAATTCGTTTTTCTTCTTCACATATGAGACTCCTCTTTATGCACTAATGGGAAAGCTTCAGAGCTGTGCATATATATGGAGGGCAGATATTGGTTTATTACAGATCATGGTTCAAAGTGCTCTCTTATTATAGTTGGGAGTTTTATTGTATTGATTTTACTTGGAATAAAGTAGATTGGAAGTCTGGGCAAAGTTCAGAATGATCTAGAGTAAAAGATACATAACTTCTCTTTGTGTCAACCTCACACAAGGCGAGTAAGGCAGATCAAAGAACTGCTTTAATGATTCGCTGAAGCTGACGTTCAAATACAAGGGCAGCGGCCACCTGGAAATGCTACAATTTCAAGCGAGGCATATGCTTTTCTGAGAAAAGGTTTTAGGAAGAATATGTATCTAAGAGAAAGAGATTACTCACCAGCACATGTCGGCAGAGTGATTCTAAAAGGAACCCAAGCAAGGTCATTGTGTAAGCAAATGCATTGGTCCTACAAGCACAGAAGACCTTGGTTCTGAATCATCGCACTGCTGTGATCTTGGGCTAAATCTCCATTTTGGGGAGGCATTAGTCTTCTCAGCTGTAGAATGAGTTGGCCTGTGAGACCTCAGCTTTGGATTCTATTCTAACATAAGTCATCTGCTCACAGGCGTGCTGGAAATGCCTAGATCTGACACAGCTGAGTAAGACAGTCCCTGCCCTCAGGTACCTTGCAGGCTCAGAGCTGCCCAGAGCTCAGCAGCCACTGTCTTGGTGAGAAATCTGTATGTGACACTCTGCTTGTGGACTTAAATATATGGTGTGGGAGACATGGTGTGGGAGACATCAGCTTCTAAGGTGAAAGACCTCTTCTAGTTACTCTCAACCTAAAGAACAGATGGGCTCTTAATGAATGCAATGCTCACGTAAGCATTAAATCACAGGTGAAAAATTACAACTAATTAGGCACGTAACCCTTATGATGCTCTTGTTCCGCCAAACTTGCTCAGAGAGACAAGCAGAACCTAAACAGTCCAGTAAATTAACTGGAAGCAGACACCCTTGTTTCTAAATCTAGCTCATAATGATCACTTAATTTAATGACTAGCTGTGTGACCTTGGGAAACTTAAGCTCCTTGGACTCCAGGCCTCTCATCAAGTGTAAAACAAAGAGATGTGGTCACAGACAAGGTGGTCATTAAGGCCCTATTAGCTTAAAGATGCTATTGTTTCTAACATAGCTTTATACACTAAACAAGGAGTAGCGTGGCAGCTTATTAAAATTGAGAAAAAAATTAGGAGACATCTTTAATTTTAACAAGGATTGCCTATGTCAATGTTCCAGGGACAACCCTTCAAAAGCATAAAATGCAAATGAGGGATAAAATCCAAACTTTTCTTCAATGAAATGTGGAAAGAAGAAGAAGGAGGAGGAGGAGGAGGAGGAGGAGGAAGAGAAGGAGGAGGAGGAGGAGGACGAGGAGAAGAAGAAGAAGAAGAAGAAGAAGAAGAAGAAGAAGAAGAAGAAGAAGGAGGAGGAGGAGGAGGAGGAGGAGGAGGAGGAGGAGGAGGAGGAGGAGGAGGAGGAGGAGGAGGAGAAGGAGAAGGAGAAGAAAATAATGAGGGAAAGGGTGACAAATTTTTAATGAAGATAAAATTGTACTTAATGCTAGTAACAGTGAGGTCAGGTATGGCCTTGATACCAACATAACTTTCCTGTGTTCCCTCCTTGCTGGTCTGCATTTAGCACTGCACAAGTGGAAGGCCAATCCCAATAAATTGTATATTCTTTAAAAAGTTTCTATTCAGGCTGAAACCAGTTTGGCTCAGTGGATAGAGCATCGGCCTGCAGACTCAAGGGTACCAGGTTTAATTCCAGTCAAGGGCATGTACATTGGTTGTGGGCACATCCCCAGTAGGGGGTGTGCAGAGAGATGTTTCTCTCTCATCGATGTGTCTAGTTCTCTATCCCTCTCCCTTCCTCTCTGTAAAAAAAATCAATAATAATAAAAAAAAGTTTCTACTCAGATACAAAATAAATACAAGTGAACATTTCTTCTTTAGGGGCAAGCATTACTAAATAGAGTTAAAGTTTTCCTTTCCGTGGAGGAGGTAAGAAATAAAGTGAAATACGAATCTTTCCCGTGAGATCTGTGACACCAGGCAGAGGTGTATGAGCGGCCTTCCCTCACAGATGAACCCCTTCACTGCCTTGTTCACTTGTAGACATCAGACAATGTAACGCTTTTCTTAGGAATTCATGCCCACATTTCTGGGCTCATTTTCCTATAACTAAAAAGCAATAAATATAACTTAGAAAAATTATACTGATATAAAATATCAAAACAGTATGGGCATACTTTTTGCTTAAATACATCGCAAACTGTACAGAAGGTGCCATGTTTTCTCTTGCTCTAAAAAATATTGGATATGACTGACAAGCATCTTGTACATTGCCTGATTATACATATCTAACTGGGGAAAACTGGCTTGCAAATGCTTATACAGCCTGATAGGTCCCTGACCAGCTTCTGGATTACCTATTACTCTTACTTTTGCTAAAGTGCACACCATTTCTGGGAACTTCTTCCCCACCTCGCCACTCCCAACCCCCTCTTACACTTATAATGGGAATCATCTGCAGAAACAGCGATATTTCAGGGAACAATGATCGTCCTTATTCTGTAGGTTTCCCTGTATGGACATCATCTCGGGAGTGGGGATTAAGAGAATTTCTATGGCCATATTCATTAAAACTTTTCAGACCTTTCAAAACAAAATGTACCAAAAATCTAGGAGTTCTCTATCCCCATTCTAGGCGACAGAGGAGAGACCACTCACCCCTGGGCACTTTCAATAGATGAATGGATGTTTCATAGATTTGAGTTCACTGACTATTGTCAGCATGTTGTCATATCAGGGTTTTCAATGAGGCTTTCCCCAAAGACTTAGATAAGAGGACATTACATTATCTTTGAAAGACAAACTGATAAAGCTGGACTTAGTGGATAAAAATAGATATATAAAAAAGGAAAAACTTGAAAAAGGAAAATGGGTTTAAGAGCTCCATATGACTTATTTGTAATTGAATTTATTGTTGCAATAATAATAAGAGATACCTGCTATTAAAAATTTTACTGTAGCCCTAGCTGGCTTGGCTCAGTGTTTAGAGCATCAGCCTGTGGACTGAAGGGTTATGGATTTGGTTCTGATCAAGGGCATGTACCTCAGGTGTGGGCTTTATCCCTGGCCCCAATTGGGGTATGTGCAGGAGGCATCCAATCAATGTGTCTCTCACATCAAAGTTTCTTTCTCCGTCTCTTCCCCTCCCTTCCATTCTCTCTAAAAAAAAACAAAAAACAAACAAACAAAAAATCATTGGGTGAGGATTAACAACAACAAAATAATCAGGTTCTGGGGCTAGGCAGAAAAGTTCAGATCTTAGCCCAGGCATATACTAGGTAGTGGCTGATTATCTTGCAGGGGTGGGGGGGTGGGGGGCAGAAGAATAGTGTGAAAAATACTGTTTGATACTAAAAAATGGAGAGTAAAATAGGGTTGCTAAAGGCACTCCAAATACTCTAAGAAGGGAAAAAGGGATTAGTCTATGAAATGTAACCCCCCCCCCCCTGCATTGCCAAAACTATGCAAATCTAGTCAAAACCTCTTGACTCTGACCCTGCTATCCCCACTCAAACTTCTAAACTTGATTGAATGCTTTCACTAGTATAGGTCTATCTGAAGGAAGAGATGACCTTTTCATAGCTATATTAGTATACAGGCCCACACCAACCTTATTTTCCATTATAAACTATTAATAGTCAGTTAACTTGGTCTGTATGTATCAGTCTTGTAAGTTTGACCAATGTCAGGGGTGGGGCAGGGGCATGGGGGAACATGTTTCTGAGAAGCTGAGGTCTCCCAGGATTCTCAGTTTTCCCATGGCAATGGGTGCCACCCAGCCAGGGCCCTTTGAGAAGCAGCCAACCAACAGATCCTCTCTCCAGTCCACCTTCACCCTCATGCACCAGCCAAGCTGAAGGACTTGTGGTGGGAGCATCCATGGTCTATGTCAGCTCAGGCCCTTACATGCATTCCTCCTACATAGATGGGCTTCCATCCACTCTTGCATTTTATGTTGCTTATTCTGTTTTTGAAGACATCCCAGGCACTGCAATCTTCAAGAAAATGTCTTTGACCCCTTATCTGGATTAAAGCCTCCTCTGCTGTGTGTTCAGTCACTCCATGCATTATCATAGCAGCTAGCAGTTGTGATTCTAAGTGTCTGCCAACACTATTAATTCCCAAAGACAGGCATGCTCTGACTTATCTCTGCATCCCAGAACTGTGCTGTCATTCACTGAGTAACCCCAGAATTCTTATTAAATATACTACTAATTGAGAGCCCCTAGACACTGGCATACAATTATAGATAGTATCTTGCTCAGAGCAGAATCCTTAGGATCTAGCAATTTATTTAATTCTTAATAAATATTTATTTAAAATAGCCAGAGATGACTTATTTATGGTTGTATCAAAAGGAAACATTAAATATATATATATATATATATATATATATATATATATATATATATATATATATATAATCTGTAAGTCTTTATCCAGCATGGTCAGCATTCTTGGTCTCCAGTTACTGTTAGAACCAAATACTATTTAAATTTATTGCTTTTCATAGTCCTTCCCTAGAGAACAATCATTTATTTTCTAAGACAGTAAAACATATGCAAGTTTGTTCCAGAGTTATGACAAAATCATATCATGGAATGATAGAAATGGAGAATCAGCACTGAATACAGAAACAGAAGATTGAATAAAACTCTGGCCCGGTGCCCAGACAAATCTCTATTTACGGCAGCAGAAATGGGCTGACAATTAGGTTTCCGAATCACATCTTCTAGTAGATCCGCTTTCCCTTCTCATGTGTGTCTGAATGGCGTGTGGGAGAGGATGTGAACAGGGTGGTTTGCACTCCCAGGAGTGAGACTGTTGTATTATTCAGGTCTGTCATGAAGTGATTGTTTATGAATGCAGACAGCACAAATGAGTGCGATGTAAGCAGATGTAGATGCAACTGTAGATAAAAGGCATTGCTAATATCTACAGAAGGGAAAATCATTAGCCAATGCAGAAGGGTCACTCTTATGATCCAATGCTAAGACAGATCCTTTGTTCATTTGAAGATATTCCCTAATGAGTTTCCCATGCGTTTTCAATGGTAAATGATGATGTGCTTGGATGTATAAAACAGGAAGGGAAAGAAGTGACTATGTTAATTGTTGGGTGCTACCTGAAGCAGTGGAGAGCCTTTGGTGGCTGCCTTTGAGGTTCAGACACACTCGAAGGGCACCTTGGTACTCACTGTCTCACAGCTCTAGCTCTGCTGTCCGGCCTTTTCCTCAAGACTTGATTCAGATCTTGCAGAGGCCAGTGCTGAGCAACCATCACAGTCTAGGCTGATTCACCTGAGCTCTTCCGCCCATTTCAGAAGCTTCTGGCAGCACCCTCCTGGAGCTCTTCGCTGGGTGATTGTCCTGTGACTGGGCACTGCCCCGGGTTCCTCAGCCACGTCCTTGATGGGACAGCCCTCAGCCTCCAAGAGCTGGTCTTGAAATTCCATTTTTATTGTTCTTTCTTTGCTATATCTGTTGGCCCTCAGGAGGCTTTGTTTTTTTTCTTCTTACAGTTAATCCTTGGGAGGATGAAAAAATTTGTAGGTACATGCCACTAAAATGTCTGTGATGTTACGAGGCTGAACTAGCCAGATTTTAAAGTTTATGGCCTTTAACTCCATACTTCTAAAAGTATTAGCCCTTGCTGGCAATCTTTCTAGCCCGAAGAAGTAAGTGTCTGCTGTGCCGGGGCAGCAAGGCCAAGGGTGAACCTAAGGGGGGGTAGGGTGAAGGATTTAAAAAAGACAAACAAGAGAATGAAAGTTGGGTCTAGGTGGGACAATGAAAGCTGGGTCTAGGTGGGACACTGCTTTTCAGATGGAGCAACAGCACCCACAAGCCAATTCTTTATTTTATAGCCAAATTCCAGGAGGTAAAAATAAGGGCGTGGTCAAGATGTTAACAATGCACCTGAACTCTATCAAGCCCACATTACTCAGCTACGTGGGACCACAGGTTCAGATCATAGGTTCAAGCTTGCAACTATAGCCTCTGGCTAGAATTGTGCTTGGAGGGCAAAGCCCTGGGACTTGCACGTGGCTTTGCCATGAGAGGACCTGCCCTCTCATTAGTCTGAGGCTTGAACCTGTCCAAACACTGCAGCTGCTCTCACAGTCTGCAAAAATGCCTGCTGCTATATGCATATATGCCTGCTACTACTCATCAATGATGACAGTGTGACTGGCCACTCGCCATGTTCCAATCATTCTGCTAATCTAGTCATATGAATTACCTCTTGTAATCCAGACAGCCAACCAAGCTTATGTGATTATTGTGATCATTATTCCCATCCTACACACTTCAAAACAATCTTGTAGTGGAAAAGACAGTAGTGGCTCAGAGCTAAATGGTATTTTGGATTTGAATTCTTTCACATGATTCTTTTTATTGCATAATTGGCACAATTGGAGCCAGGCTCAATCATTATGTAATTGACCCATAAGTAATGTTGCTGATTTCTTAAAAATAACTTTTACAAATATATATATATATACTCTTTTTCTCCTATTTTCTTTCTGTGGTTATGGTCCATCTTGCACAAATATGCACAGATAATATGCTTTTGTTTGTTTTTAGGAAAAACTGGTTTTAAATTATCATTGATTTACATTTCATTTTTATGCTTACATATTGTATGGAAATGTAAAAACAGTTCATGGACATAAAGGAACAACCTACTTTCTCAATTAATCATGAAACTTTATATGAAAATGACTCTGTCTCCAGGAGACTGAAAATGCCATATTAAGGAAGGTAAGACACTGAAGAATCTAACTACATTTAACCAGATATTAAAAATACTAATTTTTATGAGAGCATTTTTTGGGATATGTGTCAGTTAGAATAAGGTTTATTTATGAGTGGCAAAAAAATAAAAGTTAATGACAGCATTGGCTCAAGTACATAGTTTATTTTTCTCCCACACAACAGAAGCCCACGGTAGATAGTCCTGCTGAAAAGCCATTCAGTGGCCCCATGTACCAGATGCCTTCTAACTTATCTTGGCATTTGACTTTCCCAAAAAAGACCCATGTGGCTGCCTGAACTTTGTGCATCATACTCATATTCATCAAACAAGGAAGGCAAAACCCCTTTTTCAAAAAAATATATCACTATAGTTCTAAGTTCTATAAGGCCTGTATTAGTCATAGTATTAGTCACAGTTCTCCAGAGAAACTGAATCAATAGGACACACATACACACACACACACACACACACACACACACACACACACAGAGAGAGAGAGAGAGAGAGAGAGAGAGAGAGAGAGAGAGAGAGAGAAATTCATTACAAAGAATTGGCTAATGCTATTTATGGAGGCTGAGAAGTCTCAAGACACCAGAGGAGTTGACAGTATATGTTCCAGTTTTAACCTGAAGGTAGGAGAAAACCAGTGAGTAGTGATATCCCAGCTGCAATAAGATCAAGTTGAGAGAAAATGCTTTCTTGTTCGGCCTTTTGTTCAATTCTGCCTTCAGTAGATTGGAAGGCCCATTTGTTTACACAGCCTACCAATACAGAGATTAACTTACCAAGAAACACCCTCATGTTCAACAGTTAGAATAATGTTTAACCGAGTATTAGATAACCTGTGGTCCAGTCGAGTTAACACATAAAAGGAAACATCACAAGGTTCTCCTGTTTGCACGCAGACTATAGTGACAAAGAAAGGAGTAAAATTTGTTCTATATCTGGAAAGTCACATGCCTAGATGAAAATCATTCTATTGGTACAGAAAAGCCGGAAAACAGATATTGGTACACATTTAGTGGACTTGGCCTCTGAGGAGGACCAACAGTGAGGGGGGAAATAGAAAAATATTTTCTCTATGTAATAAAATCAATTTAGCTCTTTGAGTTATGGAAAACAGTGTTTATGTCATTTTTGGTATTTTTTGATATTGTGAAAATAGAGTTGTGGGAGCCCTGTCAGAGTTCACCTGATGTCCAAGGCCACTATGAGTGTGGGAATTCTAATCAAAGTGTTCAAGGATGAGTTGCTATATGCAGGTGCAAAGCTAGGTCACGGCTATTTCACTGCACGCACACTGCGCAAGCTAGCCCTTCTATAACCCAAAAGATTGAGGTCACTTTTGTCTAAGTTGGTATTTATGTATGTTACTGGCTAGCAGGACGCTGACTTAGCTTGCAGACTGCTGCTTAGTGAGGTTGTAGCTCTGAGGATGGCTCCTGTACAGCTCCTATGGTGGAGGCTGCTGCTACTTTGTCGGGAAGATGTGTTGTTGACTAGCCGGTGTATGGCTACTGCATGGGACTTTGCTTCAGAGAACAGTTTTGTCTAGTGACTCCTTGTTAGAAATGGCTACTTGGGATACAATAAAGTCTATCTTATACACCCTCAACTTCTCATACCTTCTCCATCCAATATCCGGTGTCCCAGGAGGTCCAGTCCCTGGCAGAGGGGCTCGGACCCCACAAGAATCAATGTTTATCATTCTGGCTTAAATAGGTTTTGAAAATTTCTGCTATCCTTTGAGAGATATATTCATGTTTTTTAAAGTGACAATGAAAGCCAAGAGGTGTTAACTTTTAGGAATATCATTTCTGAATATTCCAATGTATAAATCATGAAAGATTCATATTTTAAATACTGAGTTTTTACTACTATGTTGTGATTCCCCCCCTAACTTTTGATATTATCTGTTGGTTTCTTAGCATGGATGGTGAAGATACTCCTTTCTTTCTTTCCTTCTGTCTTTCTTTCCTTCCTTCCTTCCTTCCTTCCTTCCTTCCTTCCTTCCTTCCTTCCTTCCTTCCTTCTTTCTTTCTTTCTTTCTTTCTTTCTTTCTTTCTTTCTTTCTTTCTTCCTTCCTTCCTTCCTTTCTTTCTTCTTTCTTTTTTTTTCTTTCTTGCACCACTACTGTTTTCAATACACACACACGCACACACTGCTCTCCCTAGAATAAAATAAAATATATAAATTATTCTAATAGTTTCTTGTCTCCTTCTCTTTGTGTGTGCATTTAAAATATCCCTCCTGAAATCTTCACTTCTGTTCCAATCTACATTTAATTTTCACTAGTCCTTCCTTAACATCTCTGCTGTATTCAGTCCCCTGATTGTTGGAACCATAATTAATGTCCTTATTTTTATAACATTTATACTTTAACAATGTTCTACATAGCTATTCCATAACACCCCACAAAAGAGTGTGAGAAGATAAATTAGTTTCAGCCTTTGCATCTTTGAAAGAATTTTTATCCTGGCATTAATTTGTAGTGGCTGAGATTCATGGGTTTCCAGATTGGAAAATACTTTTGTCCATAGTTGAATACGTTGCTCTGACCTCTTTTAGCTAGCTTGTGGTGTTGCTGTTTAGAAGTAAGATGCTATTTTTATTCCTTTGTATGTGATCCTTTGTATCCTTTGTATATAACATTTTTTACCCTCTCTCTTTGGATGTTCTTAAGACTTTCCCTTGGTGTTTCAACATTTTATCAGGATAAGCATTGGTATGAGTGTTTTATAAGCTAAGCTGTAATACAGATAGTGAGCATTTTAATCAGAAAAATGTTATCCTTCTATTCTGGAACATTTTCCTAAATAATACTTGCATAATGGCCTCTCCATCATTGTTTCTCTCAATTGGAACTCTTATTAATTGGACTTTTAGATTGAGCCATTTAAAAACATCTTTTTCTTTTATAAAATAAAAACACACTCTTTTTCATTTGTTCTTTCTGAGAGGTTTTTCTAACCACTGTTTTATAATATTTCAATTGATATTTTGTCATAATTTTTATTTTATTTTAACTTATTCTCTGAATATCTTATTCCACAAATATACGATAATCTCTTTTAGCTTTGAAGATGAGAATTCTAATATCATGTGATTTTTTTTTCTTTTTCTCTTCATATTCTCTGTTGCTTTTTACTAGTAGGTTATTGTGGTTTTTTTTGTTTTGTTTTGTTTTTTCCTGTTTGGGATTTTCATATGTATCTTTTGTTTTTACAGGCATTTTAAAAATATATATGTCTAAACAAATGAAGAAAGGGGCCTTCAAATTCTGATGGGGATATCTATCTGTCTATCTCGATCTCTAATCTCTGTCTATATCTCTATCTTGTCTATCTCTCTCCTCTAATGAATAATGAACCTCACATTATTTTGTTTGGGCTGAGATACACATTATTTTAAATATAATTAGTGGTTTTCCATTCTTATTCAGGGCAGTAATACTTTCCACAGAAAGTAGTCCTTCAATCGTCTGCTACACAGTAAGGGCATACAAGCCAGAGTTGTGGGAGGTGGCAGCATTGAGACAGAAGCACCAAGACTCAGTATGCCATTAATCTCCTTATCCTATGTGTCCAGGAGGGTGCCTCATCTTTGACCTCAGTTGTTCAAAGTGTCTCCAACCCAGGGTTTTTGTGTTCAAATATCTCCAGAGAATAAACCTTTCTTTTTTTTTTCTGCAGAGCTGAAGAAAAGGCAATTGTCTATTTTTTTGGACTGAAGGAGGATATCCGGGAAGCTGCCTTCTACTAAAAACAAAGTTTTAACAAATATTTTGCTTTTAGTTTCACTTCACATCCAGAACTACTTAACAATCAGAGAGTACTTATTCCTCCAATTCTTGAAACTTTTTAAAAAATATATATATTTTATTGATTTTTTACAGAGAGGAAGGGAGAGAGATAGAGAGCTAGAAACGTCAATGAGAGAGAAACATTGACCAGCTGCCTCTTGCACACCCCCTACTGGGGATATGTCCGCAACCCAGGTACATGCCTTTGACTAGAATCGAACCTGGGACCTTTCAGTCCATAGGCTGATGCTCTATCCACTGAGCCAAACCGGTTTCGGCTTTTTTTTTTCTTTTTTTTTTTTTCAATTCTTAAAACTTTTTATGGTTCTGTAGCATAAATGATCATGCTCTTTATTGGCATCTCATAGTTGCTCATGTTCTGGCTTTTTCATATATAGAATTGATTGTTATTTATGTGTATGCTTTTCATATTCCAAAATTAATATTGTAGTGTAATATCAGCCTTTTCCCTTAGTCTTTTTGGTCTTATATCTTTAATACTTAATGTCATTTTCTTGAGTTTCTAGCAGGGCCAGAGATGTTTGATGTCAATTCACCATTTACACATGAAATTTCTCACTTATTTTCTAACAATATGTTTTATATTTGTTTTATTTCATTGAAAGTGCTATTGACTATTCTTTGCCAGTTCCAATGAATTTGTTGGTTACCATACACCAAAAATTTCACTTTCTTTAAACACTGCCATTCTCTAATTCTTTCTTACTCATATTTTCTCTCTATCTCCTTCCCATGTTCTAGTTCCTTTGCCTTCCCACTAGTCTTGTGTTCACTCAAATTCTGATTTAGTCCCTCCTAATTTCATTTAACATTTTGAATAATCTCATTTCTTTAATTATTTTCACTACCATTTGAATTAATGGTGATACTAATATCTAAATTTCCAACCTTAACTGAATTCCTATATTTCAGAAGAAATATATCCCCTATTGTGATATGCATTTCAATTATGCTCAACATCTCAATTTGTTTTCTTTTTTTGTTTTTGTGTGTTTTATTTTTAAATATATTTTTATTGATTTCAGAGAGGAAGGAAGACAGACATAAACACCAATGATGAGAGAGAATCATTGATCGGCTTCCTCCTGCATGCTCCCTACTGGGGATAGATCCCAAAACCTTGGCATGTTCTTTGATTGGAAACGAACCTGGGATCCTTCAGTGTGCAGACTGAAGCTCTATGGTTTGAACCAAACTAGGTAGGTCTCAAAATCTCAATTTGAATGTCACATGAGCACCTCAAATTCAATGTCTAATAATGAACTCACCATTTCTTATACCATGCATGTTCCTTCTCCTGGGTATCTCATTTCAGTTGATCACACTACTCTTCCATTCAAGTTAGAAAAAAGTAATTAATCAAGATTTTTTTCCCTTTCTTTCTTACTATCATGTCCAGTAATCTACCTAATAAAAAAGTAACATGCTAACAGACTGTAACTTCATGACACCTACCAGCAAATCAGAAGTGAGTATGCAAATTAACTCAACAAATATGGTGGGTTAATTTGCATATTCAGGCTCTGAGCAGCTGGGGGTTGGGCAGGACACTTGCATCATCACCATGGCAAGGACACAGGCATTCTACACCACCCCTGGCCTCTCTGGGTCTCTGGGCTGCATGGGAAGGCAGAAAGGTGTCTCTGGGCCAGTGGCCAGAGAAAGGAAAGCCCATTCTGGCATGAATCTTTGCACACCAGGCTTCTAGTTTATTTATAACTTCATATTTGACTTATTTCTGATTCCCCCTTGCTTTTTAAGTCTATACCTTCTGATACCATTTTAAAAAATAAATGTGTTCATTAACTTTTAGAGAGAGAAAAAGGGAAAGGGAGAGAGAGAGAGAGAGAGAGAGAGAGAGAGAGAGAGAGAGAGAGATCAATATGAGAGCAAAACACCAATCAGCTGCCTCCTGCATATCCTCTTTTGAGAATCTAGCTCCAAACTGGGCAAATGTCCTGACCAGGAATTGAACTGGCAACCTTTAGGTGCAATGGACAATGCCCAAACAACTAAGCCACATTGGCGAGAGCATGATGTCATATTTTATATTTGTCTAATATATGTTGTTTTCTTTTTCAAGAATGTCTTCCTACTTTTCTTGAATTAGCAGACTTCTATTATTCATCTAGACTCAATGCAGTTTCCAACTCTAGACTATCTTCCCTAATATCCCCAGTATGAAATAACAGGTCTTTTATTCTTCTCCCCTAGAATCCTTTATCTCAGTCTGTGGACAAAATAGTTGTTAATCAATATATACCAGGATGTTTTATGTTTTTGAAGGTACGAAACAGTGTCTCATTCATTGGAAGAGTCTTTAAATCTAATGTGGTACCAGGAAAATAGTCAGCCAAAATAAAGTTATTGTTGGATTACCAAGAAATCTTCCCAAAACTTTGTATTGTTTTTCTTATTTATCAATTGCTCCTCTTTCAAATATTTTGCTCTCATATATATTTGCAAGTAGATATTTTATTTTTTGCAAACATACATGATTTTACAGCCTTTGAAAATGCTACTATACTTTTAACTCATCATGAAGTTATAGCTTAGCCTGATGCTAATATAGGTAAACTACTTTTATTTTGGAATTTGAATTTGGAGATATTAATTCAACCTTCCAGCTCTCTAGTTTTTCTAATTGTTTCTTGAAGAAATGTGAGATAAGCATCAAATTCTTCCCCAGAAACTCTAAGGATATGTTACCCATTCTTTGAAAAAAAGAAAAATGTTTTCTGGAGCTTATAAGCAAATTGACTATACTGAATATCACTAGAAAATAAGGACTCTTATTTTCCTTGGAGAGCTGAAATATAGGCATTTATGCCCAGCAGATAGGAACAAAGCATCAGGCTGAACATCTTGACTCAGTTCCAATATCCATGAATGTGTCTTTAACTATGATTCCATGAAAAGGAGGTAGAAGTGAGACTATTTACTTTTCTTATGTATCTCTTGTTATGTGACCAAAGTAAAGTTAATTTTTTGAAAGAAATGATAACAAGAACTTCTCTTTAGTATAACCATAAACAATGATATTTTGTTACTTTGAAAAATCATAAGGTAAATTTCAGAACTAAGGAGGTCTATTTCCCAAATGAAAGTTATTTCAGTAATTTACATGAGTCACCATGGCATGTTTTCTCTTGTGACTAATTCACAATTTAACTTTGTTACAATCTATTAGAGTTAAAAACAGTTTCCTAGGGTTTTAATTCTTCCTGCATATTCTTAATTGCTTCCAGATGTAGCCAAACTAATTTTGGATGAACCTGTATATAGTATTAAAGGGAAAAATAGAATTCCAATTTTACTCAATTTAAAAAAATATAATCTGGATGTCATAATATATTTTGTCAGGCTTTGACCAAATTTAGCAGCAACCCTCTCAATTGTCTTGAAACTAGAATATGAACCTAAGTTAACATGAGAACGTATTCTCCTTCCAAGATATACCATGTCATGTATTATTATCCTCTCATTTTTTTTATCTAATTTTTAGTTCCTTTATAAGAAGATGTGTATGAAGTGACATACTTTAGTGTATAGAGAACCCATTCATCATTCATAAATGATCTTTCAAATTAACAAGACAGAGTACAAGCTGTCTTCATTAAGAGCCATTTCAAACTGGTATATATTAAAGGGTTCCAGAGACAATGCACGTTTTATATATTTTTCATTGATTTTTAGAGAGAGTGGAAGGGAGAGAGAGAGAGAGAGATCTCACATTGATTGGTTGCCTCCTTCACACATCCTGACCAGGGTCAGAAATTGAGCCTGAAACCTAGGTATGTGCCCTTGACTGGAATTGAACCCGGAACACACAATAAAGATTGAGACGATATATATCGTCTCAATCTTTATTCTCTTCCATTGTTGTGTGGGATTTTGCTTACTTTTGGCACATGTGTGTTTTTGGGGGAATGGAACGTCAAATAAATACAGAATCCTGATGATAATGTGATAAAAAAAAAATCAAGCTATTAGTGTCAGTATATGACAATTTCCATGTACTTTTGCTTTATAACTTCTCACAAGAGAAGCAACATAGATAATGTATTTGGCCCTAGGGAGGCTATAAAACATAATCATAAACATGATAACTTAACAAAGAGAACTTTACTCTTTCACAGTTCTGCAAACTAGAAGTACAAACTCGAGCTGTGGGTAGGGCTATGCTCTCTCCGGGGGCTCCGGAGTGGACTCTTCCTTCTCCTCCAGCCTCTGGGAGCCCCACATGCCCCTTGGTGGGTGGCGGAGTAACTCCAATTTCTGTCTCCTTCTTCAGGTGATCCTTTTCTTTTGTGTTCTATATATTCTCTTTCACTATCTCTTGTAAGCGTGTTTTGTGTTTTTTTTTTTCATTGGATTTAGGGCAAATCAGCCTAATTTAGGACGACTTCATCTCAAAATTATTAGTTACTTCTGCAAAGACCCTTTTTCCAAATAAGCTCACATCATTCACAGTTTTCAGGGTGTGGACTTTTCTTCCCTCTTTTTTTCCTTTTTTTTTTTTTTTTTTTTTTTTTTGAGTAAAGCTATTATTCAATCCATTGCCAGTTAGGCTCAATACTCACATATAAAATGGGGAAAAATATTATCTACTTTTTTGGATCTGGCAACCACATTTTGTATGAGTTCCCTTTTATTAGAAAAAGGACATAGAGAACTTCCTTGTTGCTTAGGAAAAATCTCAATTTAAAAATGTAATTTCTCCTCATCATATATATATATATATATATATATATATATATATATATATATATTTCAGAGAGGAAGGAAGAGCAAGAGAGAGATAAAGACATTAACGATGAGAGAGAATCATTGATAGACTGCCTTCTACACAATGCCTTGACCACCGAATTGAGCCATGACCTCCTATTTATAGGTCAACACTCAACCATTGAGCCACCACTCCTGGGCAATTGCTCCTTATTTATTTATTTATTTATTTATTTATTTATTTATTTATTATTTTATTGATTTTTTCACAGAGAGGAAGAGAGAGGGACAGAGAGTCAGAAACATCAATGAGAGAGAGTCATAGATCAGCTGCCTCTTGCACACCCGCTTCTGGGGATGTGCCTGCAACTAAGGTACATACCTTTGACCAGAATCAAACCTGGGACCCTTCAGTTCACAGGCCAATACTCTATCCACTGAACCAAACCGGTTTTGGCTGCTCCTAATTTTTGATTCATCTGATGCATTCACTGTCTGCATCCCTCTGTATACCCTGTCTTTCTAAGTATATCTCTCTTTCATGGCTTTCTCTTGGTTTCATGCTTGTCCGTCTGTCTCCATTTCCCTTTAATTTTCTCTCCTTGGTACTTTCTCATAGGCTTTGAGGCTAGTATAGCTGGAAATAAGAGGAACAAACTTTAAATTGCATACATATTATTTTTTCTTTAAATCTAAGTTATGCTATACTTAACTTTTCAGAGGGAGAAGAACTAAGAATGTGTTAGAATGTATGTACAATGAAACAAAGTAAAAAAGAGAGAGATTTATAAAGAAATAAATTGAGACTAAAGAGTATGAAATGAATTTATAACTTTTTGTTTGAAGAATACATGACCAAAAAAGAAAGATTTATATCAAAGAGAAATTATTCTAAAAATATAGAATATAGAGGAGCTATTGCAAAGGAAATACAATGAAGAATCATTCTACAATATCCTTTCAAATGATCTGAATAATTCCAAAAAGAATTGAGAAGTTCATAAATTAATGCATTTCAATCATATATATCAAGCTTATACATGAATTTCACTCAAGGTTCTATAAATATTTTAAGTGTCTACTGTATACTAGCTACCTTTAGTATAGTAAATCTGTTATAAGCACAGAGAAGCCATTATGTTGTACCCAGATAAGAATATAGTTAGCCAGTACTGAAAACTCTCAGTTCCCTGTTTCATACCATACAGAGTATGGCACATGCTACAAAAACAAATATTAAAAAATTAAAACAAATAAGATAGCATAAACCTTTAAATTGAGATTTGTAAGTGTAATATTGTCCTAAATGGAAAGTATGCTGGAATGGTTCTGGATATTTGAAAAATTACTTAAATGTCAGAGCCTGTGCCTATTATCTCTACAGAACAGTTTTCGCTCACAGTGTGCTCTCAGTAAAAATTGAATAACAATCATAATGCTGGTTGGGATCAATAAGTAGAACTGAATATTAGAATAGATAGTATTGTGTCTGGTACCACAGAAGACAAAAGAAACAATGCTATTATTAACATATATACTTTTTCTTGACATGGCTATTAGGGAAAGACAATTTCAGAACATATAAAACTATAACAATATAAAGTACTCATAAACAGTTCCCATTTCAAACAGTTCCATTTGAGTGATGGGTAGCATAGCTCTTAAATTTGTACACTTTAGCATGAAAAAGTTGATATTTTCTAGTGAAAAGAAAAACTTCAGAAAGAGAGTTTTTGTGTACATTTCTTTGTTGCTTTTCTCTGTTTCTTGAACTCTTGCTTCTGTTCAAAGATATGGCACTCCCCACCTCACTGAGGTGTCAATAAAAGAGCAGAGGGATTTTCCAGCAAAGGCTTTATCTGTCTTAACTCTTCCTTCAACACTGGGCACTTGCTTCCTTCAACACTGGGCATTTAATCAAGTTTGTAAGGCAATTAACTCTTCTAAAATGTCTAAATCATAGTTCTATTAAAATACGATTTCTTCATTTTCTGTGCACTAACATCAGACTACGTACATATTAATCAAAAACAAGTTTTGTTTCAAAATAATTTTTAAAGTCAACCAGCATTAGAACAACAACATTTGTCTTGCCCTTCCCCTTTCTGCTCAGAAAAGTTAGGAAAACACAACTGGTGATGTTGTTGCCTATGTTTAGAGTCAAATTATTTTCAAGAAGTAATTACGATTATACCAGGATCCTGACAAGAGTGTTTTATTGGCTGGTCTCAGTTAGTTTCTCTTGCTCTGGAGTTGCAGAGTATGTTTCCATAAATGCATACTTCCCCAGTGACTCTATCAGGTAGTCCTCATCTAATCTGCCTGGACTATGGGAGACGGTATGGCTTTTTGGTTGAAAAAACTCCATTTTTTTTACATGAAAAATATATTAGGATATATTGATGTTTGAAAAGTGTTAGACAGATGCATGAATAAAGATAAATGAATAAGCAGAAGCAATTTATATTTTTAGAAGCATGTATATATCTTTAGATTGTTAAAATATTGCATAACTTTTATTCCCTAAGGCTTATTTGAATATCAGTATGTCTGTTGTCTGCTGATGAATGTATTCCATTAGTTCTTTGTCAACTTTCAAGCTATTTCTGGGTATCGTTTATAAGGCATGGGCTGAATCATTCACATTCTTTCTGAGACTTGGGTTGGGTCAAGGCCAAGGCATTTAGAGGAATTTCCATGATCTTATTTTAGTCTAGTTTTGTAAAAGGCCATGGATGATCTTACTAGAATATCTGTTTGTCCATAGTTAGGTAAAGTCTTACCTTTGAGTTCAATAATACATCTGAAGGAAAATACAAATGTAAAGAAGCCATTTTTATGAATAGTTACGATCGGGGGGTTGTGGACTTAGAAAGTCTGAATTCAAGTTCTAACTCTGCCAACTGATAGTTCTGAGGCTTTAATAAACTTGCTCACAGTTTACTTTCTTATCATTAACATTAAGATATCAAAGCTAAAGATCTCACAGGATTATTCTAACAATTAATTAAGATAATATCTATGGAACCCTTCTTAAGTAAACATAAATATGGAACTACTTATATAAACATAAATATTAATAGTTATTAAGATCTAAATGATGCAAGAATAATAATTGATAAAATGTCTCTTTAGATTTTGACATAAAAGTGACTTTACACTTACAGACAAGCAACTATAGTAGAGGAAGACATGAAGAACTGCAAGTACAATTGTTAAAACATGATAAGCATAGAACTTGTGCTTGGTTGTAAGAATCCTGCAGCAATTAAACAGAAATTTACTTAAAAGACACTTCAGCTCAGCTATTATGTCCTTAATAAATATATTGTTTGACCTTTAAAGCAAGCAAATGTTTAAGACATTTTAGCAAATAACAAAACTATCATATCTGGTTTAGAACAAAATTAATTTAATAACAAATTGTTTAAAAATATGCAATAAAATACATATTAGTTTTCCTTTTCTGCTCACTTTCCTTTATGATTTTTCTTTATACCTATCTTTTCTGCTCACTATCTTATCACTAGGTTACTCTTTGTTTGGTGGAGACAACATATGATAAATGTGTACTATGCATGATTTACTGTTTATAGAAATAACTGGAAAATATTTTTAAAAAGTAATCAGATGTTTCTGGGATGTTTAATGGTTCTAAATGTTAAGTGTTTATTAAAACTATGTTAATACTATGTTAATACTATGTTAATACTATGTTAATTCTATGTTAATACTATGTTAATACTGGAGGGGCGGAATGGGCCAGATGGGCTGGACATACCCTGGAGCCAACCTCCCTTGGCCCTTACCTGGCATCTGCAGAAGAAATAAAATATTTGTTTATAAATTAATCATAACCTGAAGATGATGGTATAGGTAAACACCTAAACTGCTGCCTGGCACAACAGTTTCAAAACTACAGCTAAAACACAAAATGGACATCATCCAGAACCACAGGAAGACTGGCTGAGTGGAAATCCTACATCTAGAAGGAAAGAGAAAACCACACTGAAACTCACAGGAGCTGCAGAAGGCAGAGGTATGAAGGCGTGCATGTGGAGAGGGCTGGCAACTGAGTACACTTGGCTTTTTCAATGGAGAGGGAGACAAAAGCCCCAGACTGTACTAAACTCTAGTTCTGGGCAAGGCTCTGGGAACCCAGACTTATATGGGTAGAAACTAGACTGTCTGGCAGCAGGTGAAACTCAATGGTGGCTTCCTCTAAGAGGTGCTTACAGTGATTACTGTGGGACACTGAGACCCAGGGGCCTCTTAGGGCAAGGCTGATGGAAAACCATTGCTGTCGGCTTTGTCCTGAGACTCTGTTCCATCCAAGCTGAGCACAGAGGCTTTTGCAAGTCTTGTCTCATATGGGTGTTTCCAGCACAGAAGTTCTCTCAGTATAGACACAGCTGATCCTCACAGCCAATTGGCCTGGAGGTCAATTCCTCCCAGAGATAGCAACAACAATCAAGGCTTAGCTACAAGAAGACTGTGCACACAGCCCACAAAGGGGTGCACCAAGAGTGTCCACCTCAGGTAATTAAGGAGGCTGAGCCACTGGGCCCTATAGAACACCTAGCATACAAAACCACTCTATCAACACAGGGAAGCAGCCAAAATGTCGAGACAAAAAACAAAAAACAAAAAACAAAAAAACAGGTCATAAATGAAAGAAATGGAGGAAAGCAAATGACTGGATATAGAGTTCAAAACCATGGTTATAAGGTTTTTCAAGAGTTTTCTAGAAAAAGCCAATAAATTTAGTGAGAACTTCAAGGATATAAAAAAGGACCAACTAGAAATTAAGCATACACTGTCAGAAATAAAAAATAATATACAGAGATCCAATAGCAGACTAGAGTATCACAATAATCAAGTCAAAAATTTGAATTACAAAGAAGCAAAAAACACTCAACCAGAAAAGCAAAAAGAAAGAAGAATCCAAAAATATGAAGATAGTCTAAAGAGCCGCTGGGACAGCTTCAAGCATAACAACATCCAAATTATGGGAGCGCCAAAATAAGAGAGAGCAATATACTGAAAACCTATTTGAAGAAATCATGACAGAAAACTTCCCCCACCTGGTGAAAGAAATAGACTTACAAATCCAGGAAGCACACAGAACCCCAAACAAAATTTGGTAGTATATTTTCACTGTACATAATTTTTTTAAAACATTACACATAACCTATCCAATTAAAATATATTTATACTTGAGGACCCTTGCATGACTTCATGCACACCCTGATTTTGGGGAAGGGGAGTAATTAGGGAAAGGCTGGCCAGGTCATTGATGGGTCAGTCCCACTCTCTGGTTGAACTCCCAGTTGAACTCCCAATCAAGGAGACAATTTGCATATTACCCTTTTATTATATAGGATAATACTTATGTGATCATAGTTTAAAAATCCATAGAAATCCAAGACAAATATAAACATATATTAACAGAAATCTTACACAAATATATTCATAGCAGTATTATTCATTATAGCCCAAAAGCCAAAACAACCCAAATGTCTGTGCATCAACTGATGAATAGAAAAGTAAAATGTGAGATATTATTTGGCAAGATAAAGTAATCCTACAAAATATATATGTTAGAAAATATTATGCTAAGTAAAGAAAGCATAGCACAAAGACCATGTATTGTGGTTTAATTTGTATGAAATGTCCAGAAATGGAAAAGCTTTTGAGACAGAAATTAAATTGCTGATAGTTTATGTCTAGGAGTATTACAGAGGAAAGGAACAATGACTGCAAATGGTTTAAGTGTTGCTTTAAAAAAAAATTGACTCATTACAGATGACCCACAATTCCATCCTTCTTTGCCTTCCTCCACTCTGCCCCCATCCCCTAGGTCTTCACATTGTTCTCTGTGTCCATGGGCTATGCATAGATGATATATATTCTTTAGTTGATCTCATTATCCCCCTTATCTTCCCCTCTGAGAAATGTAAGTCCATTTAATGCTTCTGGTCCTATTTTGTTTGTCAGTTTATTTGTTCTTTAGATGCTATCTATAAGTTAGATCAAGTGATATTTATCTTTCTCTGATTGGCTTATTTTGCTTAGCATGATACTCTCCAGGTCCATCCATGCATACTGTTGCAAAGAGTAAGAGTTCCTACTTTTTTATAGCCACAAAGTATTCAGTTATGTAAATGTACCATAGCTTTTTATCCACTCATCTACTAATGGGCAGTTTCCTGATCATGGCTATTGTAAATAACACTGCTATGAACAGAGATGAGCATATATTCTTTGTGGTTGGTATTTGGGATTCTTAGGATATATTCCTAGAAGTGGGATCCCTGGATCAAATAGCAGTTCCATTTTTAATATCTTGAGAAAACTCCATACTGTTTTCCAAAATGGCTGCGCCAATCTGTGTCCCCACCAGCAGTGCACCAAGGTTTCCTTTTCTCCACATCTTCACCAGCACTTGCTGTTTGTTGATGTGTTGATAGTTGCCATTCTGCCTAGTGTGAGGTGATACCACATGGCTTTTATTTGCATGAGTGTTGATATGGAACATTTGTTCATATGTCACTTGGCCATCTGTATGTTTTCTTTAGAGAAATATCTAAGTGTTCTTTGTTGATGATTGCTCAAAGTTGTAAATCTAGTAAAAAAGTTGAAATATACACTTTAAATGGATAAATTATATGGTATGTTCATTATATCTAATAAAGCTGTTAAAAATCCACAGGATGTTTAGTTTACATCTTCATATTTATATTACGTCCGTTTCTCTGCAAAGGTAACCACTAGCCTTAATTTTGTATTTATTATTTCCTTGTATGTCTTTATAAATAGTACAAAGTATTATTGCCTCATCTAAAACTTTATTAAAATGCAGTATTACATATGTTCTTTTAGAATTTTCTTTTTGCTTCCTCAATGTCATATTAACGAGACTTATCAATGATGACCTGTAAAACTATAATCCATTTCATCAATGATCTAAAGAAACTATAATTTATTTATCCATTTAACTCTTGTTGGATATATGGGTTATTTCTATTTTTTTCTTCCACAGGCAATGCTCCTGTCGACACAAATTATTTATGATTTCCAGTAAGTAATATGGCAAGTTTCCACTCACTTTTACATTCTTCACTGTTTTTCAGCAGAGTTATAACCTGATGTAGATACTATTCAGGTAGAGAGTTTCTTCATGTATTGTATGTTTGTTGTTGCTATTGTGATTGGGATAATTTCTCCTATTATTTAATTTGTTATTAATGGTCTATAACATTTTATTTTTAAATTTTTCATTTTGTTATCTTCTTCTACAGTAAATGTAAGTGTATATCTTTGATCTTCCTGAGTTGTCCAAAATTTCAGAATTGCAGTTTCCTCTTTCCATTAGGTATGCTTCCTATTGCTATGACATGACATTGTATTATTTATGTATCTCAGAATTTGGGTATTTGAAAGACTTTTTGTCCTTTTCAATATCTCTAGTTTTTTCCAATCAACTGTGTAGGTAGATCCTAGTTAAAAATATTTTTTCATCAGTACAATAAATTGCTTTTTATTAAAAAATTATTAAAAGTTGTATAATTTATATTGAAGTCTATCGAGAGTTTATATTTTTCTCTCTTGACATATTGATATTATATTGCCTGATAAATACATTTTAACATTTAGTCAATATATTCTGAGATTATTTAAAATACTTGTTTGACAATATTATTAAAAAATTTTCATCATTTCCTTCTAATTTTCCATTTATCCCTAGCAAACAAACACTAAATAATTTTCACTTAAAATCCATTTGCATTTTTTTAGACTTCATCTCTTAGTTATCTAGTTAAGACTATTTATGAGCTTCTTTCTTAAATCATTCTCCTTACCATGATATTCTATTAAATCAATTACATTCTTAAATCATTCTCCTTACAATGATTTTCTATAAAATCATTTAAATGCTTAAATCATTCTCCTTATCATGATTTTCAACATTTCACAATTCTTTCTTACCTACTTGTGATTCCTTATGTAGAATCTAGTAATTGCTCAATAACCTCATGGTAATGAGATATTACAAAAATCTTGAAAACTAGAATAGCAATGATTTATGCCAACCAGTTACCTCCTGAGTAATACATAGTTTGTAGTAGGGCTTTGTGTGCAGGTTGCCCAGCCCATGGGACTGAGTAGGGGCCACAAGGCTTCAGGTCCCCTCACCAAGTTGTGTGTCACAGGCTTATGGAAGCATTTCTCCTCATTTGCCTGAGGGACTCTGAGGGGTAGTGACAATCCTACTATCTAGGGACAAAGTTAGGCTAGTTTGGCATCTGGTCTTTATTTTTATCTTTTTATTTTCTTAGAGGAATATGTTTCTAGAATAAAAGCATTATAGCCTCCATCACTTGGGTGACATATTATTTATTGTCCAAATAGTGACCCTTTTGCAAATGAAAATAAGAGGGGTTTTTTTGTTTGTTTTGTTTTTAAATATGTATTTTATTGATTTTTTACAGAGAGGAAGTGAGAGGGATAGAGAGTTAGAAATATCGGTGAAAGAGAAACATCGAACAGCTGCCTCTTGCACACCCCCTATTGGGGATGTGCCTGCAACCAAGGTACATGCCCTTGACTGGATTCGAACCTGGGACCTTTTAGTCCACAGGCTGATGCTCTATCCACTGAGCCAAACTGGTTTTGGCAAAAATAAGAGTTTTTAATAATTAATCTGGAGAGCCATAGCCAATTTGGCTCAGTGAATAGAGTATCAGTCTGAGGAGTGAAGGGTCTCAGGTTCAATGCTGGTCAAGAGTATTTTTACTATTTGCAACAGCATGAGTAGGGGGGTGGAGGGACAATGGGATGATAAGGACACATATTAATACCTTAATAAATAAATAAGAAAAAAAAGAGCAGGTATCTCAGTTGCAGGCTTGATTCCTGGTTCAGTTGAGGCATGCAAAGATGCTTCTCTCTCTGTGTCTCTCCCCCTGCCTTCCACTCTCCTTAAAAATCAATGAAAAAAAAATCCTCAGTTGAAGGTTAACAACAACAAAAGATAATAATCACACAAGGGCAACAAGAGTAAACTTAAATCTTTTGGGGCAAATCAAGATATTTGGCCAATCAAAACATAACATATCTGAGTACCTTCCTAGGGAAGAGAAATAGAAATTGAGACAAAGTATAATAAAAGGGGGCAAAAATGAGACAAAGATAGGTCAGATAATTTTTAAAAAATCCTCCATCAGGGTGGAGGATCCATATTTATATAAAACATAAAAGTCAAGTAGTAAGATCTCCAGTTCAGAAGATGTTTATTCAGTCTCTCTCTATATACCTTTCTCTATCGCTTCTCTCCTCCCCCACCTCACTTAATAGATGTAATAAAACAGAGATGTCAGAAAGAAAATAGCCTTGTTTTATTACACAAATAAATTCACTATGGATGCTTATTACAACTGTAGGCCCTTAAAATGAAATTCATCTTTGGAATACCTTTTACATAATAAGAATAAAGGGGAAAAGACATTTCAGCATTATATGACATATATTACTCACAACTATAAATTTTACCTTACCAAAATTGAAATAGATTTTAATATCAGGCAGGTATTTGTGCTTTAAATTTTACCTTTTTCTCATATTTTACTTTTAAGGAAGAGATGGAATTATTTTCTAATTGTATTCATATTACTATAGAGAGTTCTTTAAATTTTACCTTTTTCTCATATTTTGCCTCTGAGCTGTAGTGTTGTACTGAGTGGATGATGATTTCAGGCGCCTGATGAGTTCAAGCACTGGAAATTGCTCATCTAGTCACCTTTTGGTCAATTATGAAAAACATTTGCTTTCAGTAACAGTTGTTAAGTCAGTCATTCCTAAGGCTGCTGTTTGCTCATCTTTTTATTTGTTTATTCCTGTGACATAAAATGAAAATGGGAATATCATTAATAGCTGCTAAAAACTGCCTGCAGTTCAGACTGTCCTTTTTCTGGCAAAGAAATGCTACTAAATTCATCTGTCTTGTGATCTCTGACACTGCTTCTTAGAGTGACCCAGTGGGTAAAGATTCAGACAAAATTAATATGTTACTTAGAGCTTTCAAAGTGGGAACTATTCACTGTGTTTTTAATAATTTAATGAGCATTATCTACTTATTAAAATTACTAACTCTAAAGGAGTAGTTGTCTATCATAGGAATCCAGATACTCTTTATTCCTGAAAATAAGTAGAGTTGAATTTTTGCATTTACCTAAAGGAACAGAAAATGAATCTGTTTAAAGTGAGTTCGAAAATAATTTATCCTCCTTCTTATAATCAAGTGACCAAATAATTGTCACATATAGCCATTCCTCAGAAAACATACCTAAATGCTAATGCTGTGCTAGCATCAAGTTTTCTCTCAAGATTATAATCCAGTGAGTACTTGATAGAATATATGTGACATATATTCTAGTCCCCAAAGAAGAATGCAGGACACAGAGGATAGGAAATGAAATAAAGAGATGAAGTAGGTTTTTCTAGAAAATCTGAATGTATAGTACCATTCCATCTATTTGCAGATTAGAATTTCAGCAACTTTGAACACAGTTAGTAGTAATCAAGGGAGGACAAGAATCCTTATGGCTCAAGACTCTTTCCTACATTCAGCCCTGAAAGACTGAGATTGGAGGAAAAGTCATTTGAAGATTAAAAGCTTCTATTTGAATAAAATGGGGGACATGTAACTGATTTTTATACCCATTATGGTCCAGACAGTATGTTAAATGGGTTTAATTACATGATCTATAATAATATATTCAACAGAAAAGTAAGCAAAATATTCTCATTAGGTATATATGTGAGAGAAAAAAAGCTCAGAGAATGCAAGTCAAATCAAAGTCAAATCAAATTTGAAGCTGGTGTGAGCTCAAAGGTCATGAGAATGACAGCAATGCTGTCCTCAGATGACCACTGAGGTTGTCCTCAAATTAGTTCTTATATTATAACATTCACTGTATATATTTACCCAATTGGTAGAAAAAAGAACTGTTTGTACCAAAAAAGAACTGTTTGTACACAGGGCTGCTTACTGAGCCAAGGCCTTGATCCTGACTAGCATTTTTCCTTTCATCTCATTTGTGATGATTTTCAGGATGCTGGAGCAGTGCTGATGTCTTAGTTCTCAAAATGAGAGGAGGGATGTCAGTTCTAAAGCTATTGCCAACACCTTTCCTGCATATATTCCTTATCCTTCTGAAATGGGCACCCACTATGGTTTAGAGAAATTGTAGCATTTTCTTTCACTACTTAATTTTTACTACGTAACCTTCTGAAATGGGACATCCTATGTTTTTTATTTACATTAGAATTACATTGTAATATGTCTAAAAATTTTTGGCTGAATATACAGTACAATGGGAAATGAATAGTAAAATCTAAATCATAGTTTTTGTTGTTCTATAAGCTGTCATCACTTACCTATGTAACAAGAATAGGAAAGAAGGAAAGGTGATGCAAATGTTAATTTTTCCCTTCCTACCTACTTACAAATGCCTATTTCTAACCTATGCCTTCCCTGTTTGTGCATGAATTTTATTTTTCTTCTCTGACTAGCACTGAGCTTCTCTTAAAAAACTTTCCTCCTCCTCCATATAATTAGTTTGATAATATACTTATTGATTTCTCTGCCTACAGGCATCTGTTTTTATATTAAAGTGACATATCTTTGAGTTTTATAGAGTTAATATTTCCCCTTTGATCTATAGCATATCTTTTAGATTGTGCCCAAGGTCACATTGCAAATCTAGAAGCCATATGCATGCAAAGTGTTTTGACATTATAGTTAGATTATATAAACAAATAAAAAAAGTGTTCTTATGTGCTATAAAGATATAAATGAAATGACAGTGATAGACTGACAGCTACATTTCACTGAGTGATGATTTTAGCACCATCAACTTTTTCCCTTCATGCTAGTTTTGCCAAATGTTTGTTAAACTTAGAAGAGTTCCTTCTGTTTGTTTTATTTGCCATTTTTCCATAACTAGAAAGCTTTAAATGCATCTTAGTATTTTCAAAAAATAATTTTAAAATGCCCTAAACAGATTAGAAGCAATATAAGTAAGAAGAAAATCTAGGTCACTAATTTCAGTTTATATAAAATTAACATGGCTTAGGGGCATTATATGCTTGGTAATAACTATGATTTTATTATCTCAAAAATTACAATTTTTGGTGATACTCACATAAAACCTTGGGACAAATTAAAAGTTCAACCCAAAGCACTTTAAGAAGCACTGAAAAAAATAGCAAATGCAATTCCATTCTCTTTGGATTTCTTTTTTCTTTTTTTTTTTTTTTAATAAAAAATGTCTATGTGGTTGTATTTATAGCACATCTTATCATTGTGTGAGCATGTTTTGGTAAGTTTCTAATGTTTTGGTAATATTTTCAATTTTGGAACTGCTGTCCAAATGCACTTTGCACTAATGTATAGATTATTATAGTATAATAATACTTATATAAGAAAATAAAGAAATACAATTTTATTATTTGCAGATCAAGCAAAAATGTGGGTAATACAATGACTGTATATAGTGGCAATGCTGATGGTACTTATCTCCTATGAAAACTTTTCAATATTCTCCAAATTATCCATCATGAAATTTTAAGGTAATAAAAATTACTTAACTCTACTATCTTTTTTAGAATCATTACTAGAGATGATTTACTATAATCACTATAACTAGTGATGGGTACATAACACACACACTCACACACACAACACATTCTCACACATGATAATGAAACTTAAAAGCATTTTTTATCTATTACAATTTTCAATATAAGGTTTGGTGTTCTACCTTAGATCGCTCATGATTTTTATCAGGATATGATTTTTAAATGTTATTAAATATATTGGGATGACATTGGTTAATGTGATTACATAGGTTTCAAGTGTACAATTCTATAATACATCATCTGTATGTTGTATTGTGTTCTCACCATTCAAAGTCAAGTCTCCTTCTGTCACCATATATTTGACCCCCTTTATGCTCTTCTACCTCTCCTCACATCCATTTCCCTCTGGTAACCACTATACCATTAAGACTAACAAATAAGACTAACAAATACTTTGTTAGTTTGTCTTGTTTGTTCATTTGTTGCTTTCTGTTTTGACCTGTTCTATCTGACTTATTATGTTTAGCATGAGATTCTCAATATATATCCATGTTATCACAAATGGAAGCATTTCATCTTTTCATATAGTAGTGTCCCATTGTATTTATGTATCACATCTTCTTTAAGCAATTATCCGTCAAAACAGAGTTCAGTTATTTCACATAATGCTGCAATGAACAGGGCAGGTACATATATTTTTATGGATAAATGTTTTCAAATTTGTCAGGCTAATACCTAAAGAAGGATTGCTGGGCCGTATGGTAGCTCTATTCTTCACTTTTTGGGGACCCAACATCTGTTTTCCATAGTGGCTATATCAATTTACATTTCCACCAGAAGTATTCCTTTCTTTTCTAACACGTTATTTCCTATCTTGTTGAAAATAGCCATTCTAACAGGTGTGAGGTAGAAACTCATGTGTTTTTTTTTTAATTTCTTTTTTTAAATATATTTTTATTGATTTCAGAGAGAAGAAGGAAGAGGGAGAGAGAGAGAGAATGAAACATCAATGATGAGAAAGAATCTTGAGAAAAAAGAACCAAGTCAAAGGTATAACATTCCCTGGCTTCAAATTATATTACAAAGTGACAATAATCAAAGCAGCATGATATTGACAGAAAAATAGACACACAGACCAATGGAACATAATTGAGAGCCTAGGAAAACAACAACAACAACAAAAAAAACCCAACCCACATCTATATGGGCACATGGTTTTGTTATCGTCATTTAGCTAATTAACATTAATAAAGGAAAGAAATCAAAGAGAAGTCAGACATTGTAAGCGTGGTCACCTAGGAAACTAAACTTCACCAGCAGTGCTTCTCTAAGGGAGTTAACACCCCTCCCTTCCCTCATCGGGTATGGGTTGTTGTGGGGAGAAGGGTGTGATAGGCACATGCACAGTAGAAGTTGGTGAGGTGCTAGTCTGTCAGTGTAGCCTGGGGAACAATGGATTGGGTTGGGGTGGACCCCATCAGAAGTGAGTAAGATCTTGAAAAGTTAATTGGCTAGTTTGAATAAATTCTTGATTAAAAACCTTTGATCTTGCTCTTCCTTTGCTATGTGTCCACCTGTTCCCTCTCCATAGCTAAGTGGCCTTAAGCAACCACATACATGTCTCATGGCCTTGTGGACCCCTAAAACAATGGGCTGCAGCTGGGAACACATGATAAACTAGCCAGATGCTGGACCAGGCTGGACTTTAATGTGGAACAGAAACTCTGAGCAGTGGCCTTAATTCTAGCCCCATTAGAAGCAAAGATTGGGCTACTTCCATTGTGAAATGGACAGAAAAGGGACTTTTGGTGGGGAATCCCTTTAATTTTACGTCATCATAAAGCTTTCCATAGAAACCACATCCTACCACAGAGGCCTCAGGAAATTATTTTCCTCATGTTAGCCGATGAACTCAACTTCCACCAGTAACAATTGTTGACAAAGAAGCCAAACACACACAATAGGTAATAAAAACAAACAAACAAACAAACAAAACTATTTGATAAATGATGCTGGGAAAATTGGAGAGCCACATGAAAAAAAAAAAAAAAGCATGAAAGTAGACTGGTATTTGTCACTGTACACAAAAGTTAACTCAGAATGGATCCCAGGATGTCTTATATATTAGATAATTTATCAAATGACGCAGCAAAAGGTATTTTGCAGGGCACCTTAGACAGGAGTAAAATATTGAGCGTGGTCATTGTCTAAGTAGAGAAAGCAAGGACAGGTAGTTATCACCCGCCAGATGGATTTAATTTTCTGACTTCTGAAAGTATCACTGAGAAGCAGAAAGGAACAAAATCCTGTTGCCAGTCACGCTGCTCAGCCATGAGATGTGGAATCGCAGTTGTTTTTAAGGGAACACCTTGTTCAAATGATTGATTACATATTTCACATTCCACTTTACACAGGAGAAGTTTTATCAGGACTCACGTATGTTCCTGGAAAAACATATTAACATGTCAATTTATGTTAAATAAGATAAAAAAGAATTATATTTATGAATCAAAGGAACTGTAGCCTTGTTTGCAATCAAGCAGGTTAACTCATTTTCCCTGGAGAAAATATTAGTAGCCTTTCAGACCAATTTGGCTCCCACATCCACAGCATAAATCCTTATGTTCTCATCTGGTTAAAGGTGCATGTAGGTGTCTGCCAGGTAGTTGTGGCCTTTGAAAACCCAGCGCAACATTCACATCCTCGTTTTCTTATTCATCTTAAGGTCTAACACATCTCACTCAGCAAAGCCAAGAGGAAAGTCTAATAATTTTCTGGACTTGTCCTCCTCTTAATCTTACATGTTATTCACACAATAACTAAAATGAGTTTTCAGATTTACCACTTAAGTTCTCCTTTTGGCTCCATCCCTCATCACCTGAAATCAATACATGTGTCTGCCAATATGCCCTGATCAGTCTTCTTTAGTCGAACCTGTTCTTTATGTGTGTATTAAAAAAATACAGTATTATTTTCCCACCTCTGTAACTTCCCAACTCAATTTTCTCCTATGTGTCAGGGGAATTAATCAGCTAACTATAACAGTCTCTTGGGGTCTAGGTATTCCACTTCCCCTCTTTTCTCATTGGGTTACAGGAAGTGATCTCCCCATACCTTATTCA
Organism: Pipistrellus kuhlii; assembly: GCF_014108245.1. NCBI lineage: Eukaryota > Metazoa > Chordata > Mammalia > Chiroptera > Vespertilionidae > Pipistrellus > Pipistrellus kuhlii. The sequence goes on along the minus strand of NW_023425595.1, from coordinate 56,860,154 downwards.
GATAGCAGGGGGAATGACACTGGAAAACTGCACATCTCAGGAAATCTCTGGCTGAGCCTGGGAGAGACCAGAAGCATGCTCAAGGTAATTAGAAAGTTGGTAGGATTTGTTTAGTTTTCTATTTCACAGATCTAAAGTTAAAGACTATATACAAACCCTGATTTTAAGAAGAAAGAAAGAAAGAAAGAAAGAAAGAAAGAAAGAAAGAAAGAAAGAAAGAAAGAAAGAAAGAAAGGAAGGAAGGAAGGAAGGAAGGAAGGAAGGAAGGAAGGAAGGAAGGAAGGAAGAGAAAGAAAGGGACAGCCCTAACCTGTTTGGTTTGGTGGATAGAGCATCAGCCTGTGGACTGAAGGGTCCCAGGTTTGATTCTGGTCAAGGGCACATGCCCAGGTTGCGAGCTCGATCCCCAGTGGATCAGCCAGTCAATGATTGGCTGCAGGAGGTAGCCAATCCATGATTCTCTCCCATCATTGATGTTTCTATCTCTCTCTCCTTCTTCCTTCCTCTCTGAAATCAATAAAAATATATTTAAAAAAGAAAGGGACAATAAGCTTTTCTTTTATTTCTCTTTTAAGTTTCCAAAAGTTTGTGGACAGAGCCATGAAGAGTGAGCTTTTACCATAAAAAAAAAAAAAAAAAGGCTGACATTTGAGGACAACTTTGACAAAGATGATATGTTTTCAAAATTTTCATTATTTTAGTTAAGTTGCAGAGAATTGGAATGAGGGTACTAGAGAGAGACACAAAAAAGAGGAAGGAAAGCTCCCTCACTGGCAGAAAATTGCCCAACTAGCATTGCTTCTTCAGCCAGAAGCTCTGCTTCCTTTTATGAGTGAAAAGAGGATGCGATGACAAGCCAAACGTCCCCTGGGCTTCTGGAAGGAGATGAAAAAGTCCGGAAGGATCTGGGTCTTTATTAATGCATTGTGCTTCTTTTCTAACTCCTCTCATTCCCTGAGTGGGCCGGATTTGACTGAGGTTGCCTGTCTTTGCAAGGAAAGAGCAGGCTGGACTGTTGGCTTCATGAGAAAGGTTTGGGGGTTAGGACTGGTTCTTGTAAACCGAGGGCTCTCTGAAGGGAAAATTGGGAGCTGCATTCTTAAAGACTAATTAAATGACTCACAGAGAAGATTCCACACGTGTATAAACACAGCTTCAAAGTTCTGACAGCACTAAGGTTCATCAGCAGAAAAGAAATGAAAAAGAGGGGAAATTTGCCGGGGCCGGTTTGGCTCAGTGGGTAGAGCATCGGCCTGTGGACTGAAAGGTCCTAGGTTCGATTCCGGTCAAGGGCATGTACCTTGGTTGCGGGCACATCCCCAGTGGGGGGTGTGCAGGAGGCAGCTGGTTGATGTTTCTCTCTCAGACGTTTCTCAATTCCTCTCTGTGTAAAATCAATAAAAAAATATATATTAAAAAAAAAAAGAAAAGAAAACGGGAAGAAATTCAACTACCAAAGGGTCATTTTTGTAGGATGCCTGAACCACCATGGGAAGGGAATGGGTGGTCATTTCCCATCATACTTCTGATTTTTGGCAATCTATTGTTTTCAGCAGATCGGGTGCTTTTTTTTTTTTTTTTTTTCTGAATCAATGGGCAAGGACATACTCAGGGGCTTGTTGGAGGACAGAGTGCTAAATCAGGAGAAGATGAAAATAGAGGGAGATGGAAATGATACAGAAATAGACCTGGCTTGACCTCTGATTAACACTATCACTTGGAAAAAGCAGCAGCTAGCCAAATGTTATCAACTACAATGTACCAGGGACGCATATCCTGCCAGCAATCTAGAATTCTCTCCAGCTAAATTTAAATATATTCTTCTCCAGGTAGGATGATGTAGCCACTGTACTGCAGAACCTAATCTCTGGTTTCATTTGCTATCAGCTCTCAGACAAGTAGCCCAGTTTCATCCAGCATTTCTTACTCTCAGACCCTACTTCCTACATTCAAGACTCTGAGATAAGCTGTTCCATGTCCCCCTTGCTCCTATGACATGCCTCTGCAGCATGTCTACAGCTAAAGGCCTGAATTCTCTCTGACATCTCTCCTTTTTGGAAATCTTGGAGATATCCTGAAGGCCTCATCTTGTTGAGGTTCTTTCAAACAATAATTAAATCTATACAAGACAGATTGATAAGAGGGAAAAAAACTAAATGTATTTCCATATGGAAGCAGGAAAATCCCACATACATGAGATAGTCAGAGACAGAAAGGGAAAATGAGTTATGTAGGGTGTTCTGAACCCAGGATGACATAAGATGCCTTGAAGCTTCATATAATAGGTGAGGAAGGTTATTGCAGACAATAAAGCAATTAGATATTTAATAGTAGTTTGCCCTTCCCTGTAAGTAGGTCATAAAAAGTTATTTCTGTTAAGTCTTATTATGGGCAAGGCCCCTAACTGAAATTCTTTAAGGGAGAGATAAACATTTCTGATTCTGGAGGGTCTTGATTGCCTTCAGCCCCAAGATCTTCACATGACAAATTGACACATTTTGGTGAGATCTGAATTCCTATAACACCAAAGATTGTATAAAAAAAATCCTTCTAGTATTGATAAAGTTGACAGATTTCTTTGATGGTATAGCAGTAAAAGAAAGAATATAATGAAACAACTAAACTGCCAATGCTAAGCAGAATTAAGAATTTTTAGTTCAGATGCAACTGCAAGAATATCACATCACAGAGTTAACAATTTACCAGTGGAACACTGAGTGTAAATGCCAGAAAGAAATAAACTACACTAGCTATGGGACTTAAAGAAGGAACAGAACCAACAATTTATTCTAAGACTTACCTTCTTAAAACTTCGCAACGTTTATGGCTCAAGAAGAAAATTATCATGGGGCCTCATGGTGCCTACCACTGTGTGCAGACTTCTGCTAACTTCTGCACCTACAAAGGGAATTTCTTATTGGAAAGAAGTTATACATCTCAGGTCAGAGCTGGAAATTGTCCCTCGGGTTTTTCTCTAGTGTAAGGGAACAAAATTTGCAACTCCCAATAAATCGCTTTGACATAAGGATTCTTTTAGGCTGTTCATTTTTATGAAATTGCAGGCATAGAAAAAGTTCTCAAACTGAGTAGAAGTTATCCTTTTGCAAGAGATATTTACTTAGTTCCAGGGAAATCTCTATTTGGAAGGACATCTCCCTAGTTGTACCAGGAAGAGAAGGATGAACTTACCTCTTGACATTCTTATCAATACTGAAGGCAAAAGCTTAAATCTGTAAAAACAATCTCACCCTTGTTTACCGGGTTGTTTTTGGTAATGTCATAACTGGCTCGCCACCCCCAATATCCTATTGAGTTTTTGTTGAAGATTGTAGGTAAGGTGGTGGCTTCAGTCCCTTTAGGGACTTACTCAGTTTTTCCTGACTCTCACCCATGCACCCATATTAATGTTTGTGTGTGGTTTTTTTTCTCCTGTTAATTAGTTTGAGGTCACTTTAATTATTAGGCCAGCCCAAAACCTAGAAATAATAGAAGTTTTTTTGTTTGTTTGTTTTTTGTTTTTTCTTCCACACCAGTCTATGGTAGAATTCCCTCCCAGCTTGGGACTGGGATGGGAGGTCAGGGCTGTAGGACAAAGGGTTGCATGGAGTTCACAGATGGTTTGTTTGCTAACCTGGGATACGTTGAGAGGGAAAATGCATGCTAGCCTAGGAGGACATCAGGAGGACAAGTACATCAGGACATAGTACAGAATGGGCATGGGGCCCAAACTGGCACAATGAGAACACCAAGGGAGAGAACTTTGGGTGACAAGGTTACCTGATAGCCCGATGCCACTTCAGGTTTCCAGGCATAAATCTCTGAGGCATTCTCAGAGGCTGCAAAGGGGACTATTAATCAGCATCTATCTCCACTCTGTTGCGGTAATGGACCTTTCAACTGAACCCATGTTAGTCCAGCTAAAGTTTATATGTTTCCTTTGTTTTCCCTCCCAGCTCTCTTGCAGCTACCTTTGGCCAAATGATTAGGTTTTTGTCCAAAGGGAAGTGAAATGTCTGTGTGTCTGGACCCAGGTTAGGCAGCCTCAAGAGATCCCACAATGTTGTATTGGTAATGATACAATAATTTAAATGATTTTAAGTTATTTCAAGTTAAAATCAGTTGAGAAACAGCAGAAGCAGGAGGAGCTCTCTGTCGCTCCTGTCTCTATCAGAGCAGGAAATAAGTCCATGTGAGAGGTGCCCTTCGCGCTCCTGAGGGCTGAGAGGCAACCTGATCACAGACTCAGAAAAACCAGAGTTGAAAAGCCTGTATAAATAAACCTAGTAACGCCTTTCCTAATTTCCTTCCTAAGTCTAAACCTTGCTTAGATTTCTTTCTCGTTAGGATTAATATCTTTGTCCTGTCAGTTTCTCACAATTATTATTATTATTATTATTTGTCTAAAAAGGTCTAAAAGGGTGCCTCATTTGATCATTTATTTGAGCCTCATTTTATAACCTGGGTATCATATCATGATTCCCCCATCCACAGGTGGTAAACTGATTTTTCTCTTTTCAATCTAGTATTGTGTCAAATTTTTTTTGTTTTTATCATTAGTCCAGCTATAAGAACTAAAGGGTAGAAGGGAGAATTTCACCCCGCCCCCCACAACATATGCTATGTCTATTGATGTACTTAAATGAAATGTATTCTCCCCTTTTCCTAGCTCTGCTCCTTCAGAATGGAATGCAGGCAAATTAGCATAAGTTGAAGCATCACCTTAACCCATGATTGGATATTATAAGCCTGGATCCCCAGAATCCCAACACGTTAGCCCTGAAATTCTATCTTGTTGAAGCCCTGATACACAAGCTTTGTCCAGCAGCTGAATGTGTATGATGTGCCTTCACTTTGGTCCTCTTGTTAGAGAGAGAGACAGAATTCTGACCTAGCTGCTTCCCTTACATACTTATCGGGATAAATAAAGGTGCCAGCCAATTCCAGCTCAGTTGCCAACACAGAGCATACTATGTTAGAGGCTGCTACATTCTAATCCTTTTCCAAATTGTATTCTAGGGTTTAATAATAATAATAATAATAATAATAATAATAATCCTATATAATAAAAGGCTAGTATGCAAATTGTCCCCTCAGGAGTTTGACCGCTCACTATGACATGTACTCACTATGACATGAACTGACTACTAGGGGGAGGCACAGAAGGAAGGAAGGCCTGGGCTGGCAGCCCGAAGCTGATCGCTGGCCAGGCCTAGGGACCCTATTTTGTGTACTGGGCCTCTAGTAATAATGATAATAATGAAGGGTCAATTGTGGCCAGTCATAATTCAACCTCAAAATAATTTAAGAACTGTATCCTCAGTGTTTTGAGATGTAATTTATATCTCAGGGCTGAGTTTGGAGTCAGAAACCACATAACTGTCACAACTTAAATATTGTCACCAAGAGCTGAGGTTCCAGCACAGTGAGGACCAGAGACTGCAATACTTTGCTTGTTCTCAGGGTCCCAAACATGGAGGAAATCATGATGAAATCATCCAGCTGTTATTTTTTCTTGACAAATAATGGTGCTTTAACAAGAAAACTCTTTTAAACCTGGCCCTCTTTACCACACTAAGAAACAGAGAGAGAGAGAAGCAGGATGCTCACTTTCTTCAGAGAAGCCATGGGATCATAGAAAGAGTACCTGGCCAGGACTCAGATGATCTTTACTTCTATCGATATTTTATCACCACACCCTTCTCACCATGTGACTCTGCCCCTGTAGTGCTGAACCCAGAGAACACGGATCTAGTTGCCTGAATTATTTGAAGCACGTCTACCTTGCCAAATATTTGGCAAACCATCTTTCTTACAGTTAGACATGTTTAGCAATAAATTGTTTTCCTTCAGAAGTTTTAAGGTTCCTGACATAGGAAGTTTCCAAAATAGAGGGCTACATAGGGATTACCTAGAATTTCTCTCAGAGTATATTTATCTGAAAAGATGAAGAATAAAATCACTCTGAACTTATTTTAGCTAAGAGAATACTTCGCTTTCTTTCTTTTCTTTTTTTTTTTTGGGGGGGGGTGTGTATATATTTTATTGATTTTCTACAGAGAGGAAGGGAGAGGAATAGAGAGCCAGAAACATCAATGAGAGAGATGTTGTCTCTTGCACACCTCCTACTGGGAATGTGCCCGCGACCAAGGTACCTGCCCCTGACTGGAATCTAATCTGGGACCCTTGATTCCACAGGCCGGTGCTGTATCCACTGAGCCAAACCAGTTAGAGCAAGAATGCTTAGTTTTCAATATGTATTGGAATGTTCCTTGTAATTTTAACACAATTGTGTATTGATAGACAAGAAACAAGAATGCCTGAGTGCTCCCAACAATATTGACACACCTTCCTCCTGTGGGGTGGTCAAAGGAGATACACACGGAGAAGACAATGGCAAAGGCAAGAAAAGAGCTTCTTGTTCTCCAATCACACTTGCTTCCAGAGGAAAAGCAGCACCATGGCCAGGTGGCCCTTAACAAGAGCTCCGTCTCTAGCTGTCCAGGGAACCCTGTCTGCCCACAGGCTCACGTTATTGAACTCAAGTGCCTGTTTATCCATTTAAGTCTTCCCACACAGTGTTGTAAGCTTGGGAAAGGCAGTGGTAGGAGAGATTCAGCTGCCCTGTGGCCTCCTGATAGGACACATAACTAAAGGGGCCAGGATAGAGCTATACTGTGTCCGACTTATTCTGTGTAGCCCCCTTTCTTTCTTAAGTTCTGACCCGATTCCTGGGCCTCCTTTCTAGTGACTGGGTCTCTGTCTTTCTGTTCTCCTTTCTATTCTCTCAGTCTACCATGATGTCAATTGCCACAGTGGTAGATTAGAAGGGAAGACTCTCCCGCCATTTGGGCTAGCTTTGGGGAGGGGTTTTGGAAGTCAGTGAAAGAGTAAGGTATTCAGAGGGCAACCTGAAAACACAGAGATGTTTCTGAAGGAATTTAATGGTTGATCAGTAAAATTTGTCCACTACTGATCTTTCACTCGATCCCACTTAATAAATGAAGAGGCCCAGGCCCAGAGAAGGGAGCCCAAGTATGATTCCTTGGCTTCTAATTTTATTAACTGAGTGATTGAATAAACTGATAATTTTTAAAATACATATTTTTATTGATTTTTTACAGAGAGGAAGGAAGGGGGATAGAGAGATAGAAACATAGATGAGAAACGTTGATCAGCTGCCTCTTGTTGGGTATGTGCCTGCAACCAAGGTACATGCCCTTGAACAGAATCAAACCTGGGACCTTTTAGTCCACAGGCTGACGCTCTATCCACTGAGCCAAACTGAATAAAGATTTATGCAATTTAAGACTGCATTTAGTTGTTCTAGCACCCATTGAGTTTATGAGAACAAAATAGCCCAGGACTTTTATTCTACACAAATGCTACAGCCCAACCTGTTCTTCTCACCTCTTTACTACCTACCTTGTGCAAACTTTAATTTTTTTAATACAAATGAGTGACTCACATATCAGAATTCCTGAGTAGTCAATAAAAAAATTTAAGGACAAGGACAATGCTTTATTCTTGTTTTGAATTACTAGATCATAATTCAGTGTCTGCCATTTATTAGACAGTCTATAAATATGCACTTAATGAAGAAGATAAATGGAGAAACATATTATGATTAAATTCTCAATTCATATTTATCTTTCCTGAAAATATCTTCACAGTTTAATTCAAAAAATGATTTATCTATATTACCAGATATTTTTCTAAATTATTTTTCAATCACAAATTTGCTATGTTGACATTTATTCTTCTTTCATCCTATCTATATTTTATAATATACACTGATTACCTTCTGGGTAGCAATTGTTTTAGGTGATGTGTAGATATAGGACTGAAGGAGAACTTTGTGCATTGTTCTTTAACAAGCATTCTCTCTTTAAAATGAAATATCTTTTTTTCCCCACCTTTACCTTTCCTTTCTACTATTTGCACATGAAATAGCTTAGGTTTTGGAATTGGAAGAGTACATTTAAATTTTATTTCTAGCAGGTATTAATGATGTGACTGCCTGAAAGAATCTTAAACTAGAGCTTTAATCCATCTGTAAAATGGAGATATAACACTAACATTCCTTCAGAGGGATGTTAGCGAACAGTATTTTATTGTTGTAGAGCATCCACAACAATGCCAGAACTTAGTAAATTCTCAAAATACCACCCCTTTCTGTTTGTACCTGCACATTGAAGGCCTTGCCATTCTTTAAAGCTCAGAGCACTTTTAAATCCATCCTTTTCTCAAACTCTAATCTGGCACTCCAGGTTTGTCCTACCATTTAGTGGATTATCTACTCTCTTTTATTGTATGTTTTGTTATTGTTTGTTTTTATCTTATACTTTTGTCCCCCTGACTATCTTAAGTTTGGCATGATGCTCAAGATGAATCTAGAGAAAGCTGGTCCAGGGTTGAGAAAAACTGGATTCTCATCAAACTCATCTTGTTGGTGGTTGAAATTAGGCTTTTCCATGGGCTTGTGAGAAAAGTATTTCAAGAATCCATGCATGTGAGAGTGTGGTGTGGCTAGGTGTTTTGGTGGTGAAAAATCAGAGGCCCCCTCTTGGCTTTCCAATGTCCCATCCAGCTCATTCCCTCTTCCCATGGAAAAAGTGCAATCACATCTTCAGCGGGGCCAGAAAAACGTCAATGTCCAAGGCTTCTGCTTCAAATGAAGCTTAGTCCCTTCAGAGCCCAGTCAGTCTACAGCCCAGTGCTTGCTAAACCGGTATAGGAGTCATGGTCCTGTGCTGCCAGGAGAGAAAGCACACACATACATGAACAGACTAGTGTGGTCACCAAGCAAGAGAAAGAAACCTTCTTTGGTGACCAGGGATTCTGTGTTTTCAGGCTTGGGAGAAACCAGGAGGTTTTTCACAATAACCAATCACCTTCCCAAGCTTCTGAGGGCTTCTGATGGGGTTCCTAATCAATTTATTATTTCCCCGGGTTAGACTGATAGACCTCTACAGTCAAGTACCTTCCCCTGAACCATTCAGATTTTTATTGTGCATGTTCTTATTTCCCCCTCCTTCTCCCAAACAATCTAGAAGAGGGGAAGGGAGGGGCATTAATCCCCTGGAGTGTGTATGAAGCTGTAGATCCCCAGACTCAGCATTCCCAGCTGGCCCTTGCTTAGTAATGTCTGGCTTTCCTTTCTTTCCCTTATTAATAATTAGCTAACTATGATAACAATCTCATCTCTCTGGCAAGTGAAAGGCTCAGTATTATTCATCAGACAAAGTTGCTGCTATTGACTCTCCTGTCTAGCTTGAAAGGTGGTTGTAAGGACGCAGTGTAAAAAGGTCAAAAGGAAACTTACAAAACAGCACCTGCCTTCAGGGCTGTATAACATGATAACACTAACCTAACTCTTACAATCCATGCAGACTTCTAAGCTCTTGTTCTGTACCAGACACCTGCCACACAATCCATGCCCCGTTTCTGAGAGGCAGCCTGGCATCACAAAAACCAGGTTTTGCTGTCAAGCCAACTGGGTTTGAATCATGGCTCTGCCATTTACTTGCTGTCTGGACTTGGGCCAATCATTTAACTTCTCTGCGCCTCAGTTTTCTCATCTATAAAATGAACTTAAAGTCACCACCTCATATATTCATCCTGTGTAGTAAATTAATAAACCATTGAAACAATTTTATAAGGCACTATATAAATGTGTATTAAACAAGCTTCATCAATTAATCCACACAACCATGATATTATTATTCCTACTGTAATGTTAAAGCAACTGAGGCTAAGCCCAATGTAACACAACTTGCGAGAGAGCAGAGACTTTACCCACTATATCTACCTGAAAATCTAGAAAGGTTCATTGTAAAGTGAGGGTGGGAGAGGGCTGACTTTTGTAAAGTCTGAAGCTGTTTTTGGTAGTCACCAAGGGGGCAGTGTTATTGGAAGCCAGTGGGTAGAAGCAAGCAATGCTGCTGAACATTCTACAATACACAGGACAGCTCCCTACAACAAAGTGTTATCTGGCCCTAAATATTAATAGTCTTGCCAGATAAAACACTCAACAGCAGTTAAATCTAAGTTTCAGTTAAATAACATATAAACTCTTTAATATAAAGAAGATCCAAATGCTGTCATTAATAGTCTGATTATTATCAACAGGGAGGGAGAAAAGGAGAAACTAGGTAATACAGGCATGTCAATTATACAGCGTTTCCAGAAGCTGCAGTTGACACTCTCCAAGCCTATTCTCTGCAGACTCGTGAGGGAAAGGACTGGATTATAGACACATGCCCAGTAAGGCCTGGGTGATCTGGGAACATACTTACCTGTCAATGGCCAAAATAGGCATGGCTATGATATTTAAACTCCTGGATAGAGCGAGTTCTCTCTCTTTCTTTTCCTGGAGACCTTCTTGCTCTCTTGGGACTCCTGTTGCAGAGGGCTCACTTCTCTGCATTGCCCACATGGTTTACAGCCATGTGGACTCTATACAACGTACCTATGGGTTTTAACTAACTACCCTGATGCTGCATTGAACACAGCTCCACCGTGGAACGGAAACTCCAGACACCAACCCTACTTTTGGCTGCACTGGAGTTCCAACTACACCTTTATCAGGACTGAACTAAAGACAATGGGACTTTACCAACTTAGGGATGTAACTATGCAAATAAAAATAATTCATTCTCTCATCTGAGTCTTAGAGAATTCCTTTTTCAAAGATATCACTAGCAGTGGAGGCATCTCATCAACTCAATCCTCTGCAACATAAATATTTAGATAAATGTGCCCCATAAAACATGTGACATTTTAAACCAGGATTAATGCATTATTTGCTAAATCTTGCTAGCTATAAAGTACATGATTAGCTTTTTACAAAAACCTCCATGAATCGGTGGTACATAGAATACACCTGTTTACAATTTACCAAATGGAACTTAGAAAGGTTAACTTATTTGTTCACAGTCACTGAGCTGGAGAGTTGAAAAAACTAGTGTTAGTATACAAAAATATCATAATTCACTGGCCAATGGCTTTTTACATTCTCTAATAGCCCCTAGTTTATTGATTGAGAAATTGGGAATAAGAACACTGAGCTATGATTAAAGAGAAAGCCAATGACTAGTCATAGACAGAAAATCATTGAACTTGATCTTGTGTGATAAGTGGTCTTTGGAGCCATCAAATCATTTTGTGTCTATAGAGGCATTCCTAGTCATCTATGGTGCCAGGGACCATACACATCTAAAGAACTCATCTTATAGTTGTTTTCATAATTGTTTTTGGTGTTTTACTGCTAAAATAAAGACAGAAGACAAGAACAAACATTATTTTGTAATATTTTTATAACCCTTTTCACTAGAGTTGCAAACGGAACTGAATGACATCATAGAATCTATTTTCTATAATAACTAGAATATGTACACTGAGTGGCATATTCAGAGATCATAATAATCTCTGAATGCACTCAGTGTGTGTGTGTGTGTGTGTGTGTGTGTGTGTGTGTGTGTGTGTATGGGTGTGTGTGTGTGGTATATTTAGAGACCCTGTGCATGAATTCGTGCATGGATGAGGTCTGGCCAGCCTGGTCAGGGGGAGGGGACATGGCCAGTTGGCCGACCTGCCTGCTAGTCGAACTCCTAGTCGAGAGGACAATTTTCAATTAGTCTTTTATTCAATAGGATATACACTGAATGGCCAAATTGCTATGCATTCAGAGATGATAATAATCTGGCCACTCAGTGTATATGAGTGGAGGAGATGAATAACAGAAATTGTTTCATGGGCCTCCTATGAGACAACAACTTATTAAACTGGCAAGAGAAGTCACTTATTAGTCTGTCTACTCACAAGGTGAAAATGAGCCTTTGGAAGAGAAGGAGCTTTAGTTTGGGGGACGTTTGGAGCAGAAAGGATCTGGGCAGGTGCTTCTTGGAGTCTTTCTCTGTCTGTGGTGGCTGGCCAGCTGCCATCAAAGCTGAGAGGAGGTTCCCATGGGCTTGAGAGCTTGCAATAAAATCGACTGATTTCACTTTCAGTTTAGAAATCTCCCAGGTCAATGTTTAATTCTGCTACTTTATTTTTTTCCTAGCTTTATTGAGATATAAATTGACATATAATATTGTATAAGTCTAGGATGTATACATAATGATTTGATATATGTATATTTTGTGAAATAATTGCCACAATAAGTTTAGTTAACATCCATCACTTCACATAGCTGTCATTCTTTCCTTTTAATATGTTTTTATCGATTTCAGAGAGGGAGAGGAAGGGAGAGAAGGAAACATCAATGAAGAGAGAGAATCGTTGATTGGCGCCTTCTGCATGCCCCCTTCTGGGGATTGAGCTAAAAACCTGGGTATGTTCCCTGACCAGAAATCAACCTTGACCTCTTGGTTCATAGGTCCATGCTCAACCACTAAGTCACACCGACCAGGCATTTCTCTCTCTCTCTCTCTCTCTCTCTCTCTCTCTCTCTCTCTCTCTCTCTCTCTTCTCTCTCTCTCTCTCTCTCTCTCTTTATTCTTTTATGGTAAGAATGTTTAAGATCAGCAACTTTCAAGTATCTGATAGAATACTGTTAACTATAGCCACAATGTTGTACAGTAAATCCTAGAACTTATTTGACATATAACTGGAAGTCTTTACCTCATTTCTCCAACCCCCTAAACATAGGAACTAACAATCTAGTCTCTATGTCTATAAGCTCAGCATTTTTAGATTTCATATTGAAGTGAGATCATACAGTATTTGCTTTATTGCTTGATTTTCTGCCTAACATTTGTTTTACTTAGCATAATGCCGTCAGGGTTTATCCACATTGCACAAATAGCAGAATTTCCTTCTTTTTCATGGATATTTTTAATCTATTTAACTATTGAAGGATACAGGTGTTTTCCATGTGTGGCCATTGGAAATAATGCTACAATAAATAAGGTAGTACAGATATCTTTTGGGGATAGTGATTTCATTGCCTTTAGATATATATACCCAGGAATGTGATTGCTAAGTCACATGACAGTTATTTTCTTTCTTTTCTTGTTTTTTGAGAAACTTCCATGCTGTTTTCCAGAGTGTTGTACCAATTTACAGTCCCATTAACAGTGCACAACAAGGTTTTTTTTCCCCATATGCAGGCTTTTCTCTACATGTTATCTCTTGTCATTTTGGTAATGGCCATTCTAGCAGAGTTGATAACTCATTGTTGTTTTGATTTGCATTTCACTGAGGATTAATGTCATCAAAGACCTTTTTATATACATGCAGATCCTATATATGGCATTTAAAAAAAACCCTGCCATTTCTGCTCCTTTGCCTATTTTAAAATCACATTATTTGTGTTTTTGCAATTGGATTTCTTTGAGTTTATTATATATTTTAGATATTAATCCCTTTAACTAAAGGGGTTAATTAACAAAGATCTTAAGTAGCCAAAGCAATCTTGGGAAATAACAAAGCTGGAGGGATCACACTTCCTGATTTCAAACTATATTTCAAAGCTGTAGTAATAAAAATTGTATGCTACTGGCATAAAAACAGATATAAATCAATAAAATAGACACAAGAATCCAGGCCCAGGCACATCTGGTCAACTAACATGTAAAAGGGAAATCAATAATACTCAATGGGAAAGGACAGTCTCTTTAATAAATCTGTAGGAAAAGGTCATTGTGATAGAGGATCATGTAACCGAAAGCAGCTTCAGGAAAGCTTGAAAACTTGCTTTGAGGTGGGGAGAGGATTGAAAACACAGAAAACACTCACTCTGCTCCACAGAAATTTTCTATGTAGGAAAGTCTGTTTCCTGTTTCAACAACTGGGTAGACTCAGCCAGCTGGGGCTGACAGGCCATTCACTAGGTAAAAGAGCAGTCTTCCAGGCAAGTAGCCGCTGGCCTCACAAAATCATGCCCTTCAAGTTTGTTATGGTCTCGCTTAATGTAACTTGTGGTGTCAAAACCACTTCCTGAAAGTGTGAAGAACTGCCAGAATAAACAGTCTTCCTCCTCTGAGAAAAAAGTGACACTTGTGCCCTGGAATGTTTTGAATGAATATAATGGAAAGAGTTTGGTGTCATTCCTGGTGGGCTGTGCGTTATTTTTCTGGCCATAGTTTGTGAATTGTAATTGTGGCTTTCCATTTAATTGTCATAACTGGACAGAAATTTTTTTAAAAATTCAGAAAGTTCAATAAAAATACAAATGGCTAAGCAAAAATAAGTAAATAGGGAAAACTAGATATGTAAAAGTATTAAATTGAATTCCTATTTTACATCATTCACAAAAATTAACTCGAAAATGGATTAGATCTACATGCAAGATTTGAAACTATCAAACTCTTAGAAGAAAATGTACAGAAAGAGCGCATTGACATTGATTTTTGCAATGACTCTTTGGATATGACACTGTCATTGAATAAAAATTATTCCCACCTTCTACCCTTCATTTTTAGTTCTTATAGTTAGATTAATAATATTGACACAAAACCATATTAACAGAAAAAAACACACAATTAAATATTTATGCACAGGAGAATCAAAACATGATGTTCAGATCATAAAATGTGGTTCAAAGAAATGATCAAACTGGACACCTGTGATACTTTTTAGAGAGAGAAACAGTAAATTTGCGAGAAATTGACAAAATAAAAAAACCTAGTTCTCAAGAGAATCTGAGCAAAGATTGAGTTTAGATAGTCAATTAGTAAAGGCCTTACAAGGTTTGTTTACAAACCTTTTTGACTCTGGATTTAACAATTTATATATATAAAGCCTAAGCAACCAGCTGACAGGTCAACCATTCGACTGACTGACCAGTAGCTATGATGTACCCTGACCACCAGTGGACAGACACTCAATTCAGGAACAGAAACATAAGCATGGAAACATGGAACAGACTGATGAATCTCAGAGGGAAGTGGGGAGGAGTGAGGGTAGGGAGAGATTAATCAAATACATATATTTTTAAAATATATTTTATTGATTTTTACAGAGAGGAAGGGAGAGGGATAGAGAGTTAGAAACATCAATCAAAGGGAAATACCAATCAGCTGCTTCCTGTACACTCCCTACTGGGGATGTGCCTGCAATCAAGGTATTATACATGCCCTTGACTGGAATCCAACCTGGGACCTTTCAGTCTGCAGGCTGATGATCTATCCACTGAGCCAAACTGGTTTTGGTGACCAAAGATCTTATATACATACTAGAGACCTGCTGCATAGATTCATGCACCAGTGGGGTCTCTTGGCTTGGCCTGAACCCTTTTGAAATCTGGGACCCCTAGGAGGATATTTGGGAAATAGTAATTAATAAGTAACTATAGATAGTTAGTTAATTTATTCTATGAAGAGAATTAGATTGGCAATAATGAATAAATAATGCTGCAACATGTTACATATAGATACTAAATCATACATATATATATATATATATATATACACACACACACACATATATATATATATGTGTGTGTGTGTGTGTGTGTGTGTGTGTGTGCTAAAAATAATCCTATGTAATAAAGAGCTAATATGCTAATTAGACTGAACAGCAGATCTTCCGGACGACTTTCCAGATGAAGCCAGGGCAGTGAGGGCCGAGCCCCTTTGCACAAATTTTATGCATTGGGCTTCTAGTGTCCATATAAAGGGCATGAAACTTTAATTATGATCAATGTAGATTGAAGTAGGTGGAGAATGTATTTAATCTTCAAAAAAATTGTAAATGAATTTAAAAAAAAAATCTTTATTGTTGAAAATATTACATATGTCCACATTTTTCTCCCGTTGATTCTTTATTGCCTGCCCCTGTCCCTGCCCATTCCCCAGGCCTCCACCACCCTATTGCCTGTGTCCATCAGTTATGCGTATATACCTACAAGTTCTGTGGTTGATCTCTTCCTACTCAGAGCACAGGACCTCATATAGTACGTTCTTGGTGTTCATGTCTCATGGCCTCCTGTATGTAATCTGTGGGACTCTGCATAGCAATGAAAACCCTGATGTGCTACCTTCTGACACCATATTCCAGATTTTCAACTATCGAAACTGCTGCTATCTAACCGACAGGTCCAAGGTCATCATCCTCCAAGAAGGCCTGCAAAGATGGTGAGTTCTGATGGGATTGGGAGGTCAGGGAGGTGTGTATCATGCAAGATTTTACTGGGTGTTTTATATTTAGTGAAAATAACCCTGAACCTGCCTTACTTTTGCAATTATACCTACTATACATTTTTGTGAATAATACCTAGCAATGACAACAAGGAAATTGATATACAAAGAAATATAAACTCTATTCACTCTCAGTGGACCATAACAAGTGATGTTGATATTAAGCTAACTCTAAATTATTTTTATATGGAACTATTAAAACTGTAACATATAAATAGCTTTAATTTCAACATTTATGAATCAAAATTTTATTATCTCTGGCTGGATGACAGAAGGTGAAGTGATTATTTAAAAAGTATTATATAATACATAGATACCAACAAAAGTGTGGTGATAGGAAGAAAGTGGGTGGGGAGAAGTGGAGGTGGGTAAAGAGACTTTGCTTGGGGTGATGGGAGCACAATGCAATGTGCTGATAATGTTTTGTTGAGTTGTCCACTGAAACGTGCATGATTTTGTGAACCAATGTCACCCCAATAAACTCAATTAAAAGTGAATTTTACTGTATGTAAATCATCATACCTCAAATAACAATAAATAAATAAATAAATAAATAAATAAATAATTATGAGATTCCTTTTTCATATTTTTAATTCAAACTTTAAGATACTTATATCATTTGGGGAATGGATAAATAGCAATGGGAAAGGGGAAAATTTTTGTTTTAGAATCCTATGTCTGTTATTGAATTAAGCAGATATTTCCTTTCTTGGCATTGCAATGTTATTTTACTGTCATTAAACCAAAAACTGGTTACTCAGGAATAGTCAATAGTATTTTATAGCACCATTACTCTCCCTGATCAATAGGTACATTTCAGGTCTAGGTGGTAGTTGCTATTTATTGACATCCTGTTAAATTGGAGTATAGATAATGTTGTGTTAGCTCTGTACTGTGTGTGTGTGTGTGTGTGTGTGTGTGTGTGTGTGTGTGTGTGGTTAATTAGAACACTTTAATCAAGGGCACCCTATTTATTTGGTTGCCAAAGGATTGCTAGCATGGGCTTAGCAGTGAAGAATATAATAGGTGGTGATCCCTCAGCAAACCTCGGAGAGATGTGGGTCAGTGACTCTCCAGTGGCCTCAGCAGACAGCTCTGCAGAGTCTCCAGAGGGCTTGAAGGAAGATGGTGTCCACAAGACCCATGGGGAGAAGAATTTTGTTGTTTTCTGCTCCTCACCACATATGTGTCTTTCATTTGTAGGTAAGGCTTTGTAGGGATGAGGAATGCCTGCCATCATAATTTGGCTCAATATTTCAGGAAAGAACACAGACTAAACATGTTTGGGAGGAATTTATAAAGGAAAGAAGAACCTTTCAACATTTCTGAAGTCTCCTTTTGTAGTTTCCTTTGGTCATCCAGTCTCCCTCAGGTTCTACATCCACCCAGATGCTAGTGTCGCATATCCTATAAGCGATCAGTAGGTACACAGCAATATTGATGTAGTGAGTCTAATGTGCAAAATAGCATTGTTTTCACTGCTGAAGAAAGTATTAAAAGAAAAAGAGGGTGTAAGCTCCTTTGCAGAAAGCATATATTATAGTTTGGAAAACAAGAAATTGAGGTATAAAATGCTGTTAAAAGATAATTAAATAATTAGAAGCACATGGTAAAGTGATATTGCAACCTGAGGTAGTAATGAGGTTTAAAGAATTAATTCCCCAAATCAGCATATTTAAGGTGGTATCATTTAAAAAAGAAGATAGTATAGTAGAAAGAAGAGAATTCTCAGGCCTGTATAAAGGCAGATAGAATTTTAAAAATGTTGAAGCAGAAGCTTAGTCTTACTTACTATATTTAATTTAATTTATCAAAACATGTATATCTATATATCTATATCTATAGATTAGATGATTTTTAGATACAGATGATATAGGTGATAGAAATAGAGATTGAGATAGAGATTGAGATATTCTAGCACATCTAAATATTATCATCTCATTCACCCCAAAAAAGGAAACTAAAGTTCACAAAAATCATATCAATTGCCTGAATAAACACTAGTAGTATTCAGTTATGAACCCAAGTTAATCTGAATGAAAAGTTTAGGCTATTTTAGCAAACTCAACAAAAACAATAGAAAAGTTATATTATTTAAACATGTAGACCCTTCCAGAGTGAGAAACATGAAGACTTTTGTGCCCAGGTCTACTGAACTATCAGAATATGGCAGTCTTAGCAAAAGCTGTCTCTGCCCCTGCACAACTGACCTAGGAATTGAACCAACAGGTATTAACTAAGAGAGAGCATCCTTGGATTTCTTGCTGGCTGGTCTTTTATTGGAAGAGGACATTATGGTCTAATATTGAAGCATCTTCTGAGACAAACAGACAAATGTGGGTTCAATAATTGTGTTATCTATTTGTAGCTCTTAGGCCTTAAATTTTTTAAGATTAAGTGAGAAAATATTTGCTAGGAAATAAGATCTAAATATATTGGTTTTAGATTTTGAAGCATGGAACTGTGGTTCTAGAACTTTACTTCTCATCTGAAATGCTATAACCCTTACATGATGTTGTTTATAGTTCAAACTAAGTGCACCATGTCATTTTGTATGTAAAGGCACGCCCAAAAATCTGAGTCCTTATTTTTTCTACATGCATAGGTCTGTCTGGAGGTATTTGCAATTTATGACCTTTTTGTAAGGATGAAGGCAGCAACTCAAAATTTAGCATTTCCTTTATTCACAAATAATGTTTCTTGGAGAAGAGCAAATGGTTCTCTCTTTATCATACAACTTATAAATTATATTCAAAAATATTCTAGGCATTTTCGCATGACAAAAATATTTGTGATGGTAAGTAGCATATTATCTGCTATAGTATTCATTTATTCATAGAAGTAAAAAATGTTATAGAATAAATAACCCAGCTGCATATTTTACACAAATGATGGAGTATTATTCACACTGTAGTGCACCTTACTTTTTAATTATTTCCAAAGAACTAAGCTCTATTAGGCAAAGAAAGTTAATGTATGTTAATATTAAAAATATTAAAAACATTGAAGATAAGGAAGAGATAAAAAAGAATATTAAATACAAAACTTTATAGAAAATGAGTATGACCTTTGGGGATAACATGTGGTAGGGAATAATATTTACTTACACATGCCAACTTACTATCTTGAGTGAATTTCCAGGCTACTGCACATGGAGGCAGAAATAAGGCAGAGACTGGTGGACTCCCACAAATGAAGAGACCAAACTGACAATCCAGGGAGAACAAGGTGGCTAGAGTTCACAGGACAGAATATCAAAGAAGAGAGACCTACACAAAGAGAGAACTCTGGAAATCTTCAGAGGGTCCCCATGATGTATTTAGCAGAGTATGCTCAGTGTGTGTGTGTGTGTGTGTGTGTGTGTGTGTGTGTGTGTGTGTGTATACTGCTGAATCAGAGGAAATAGCAACCCTAAGGGACTACAGGGAAAAATATGTACCCATACCAAGCCTGGAATAGTGCCTATTGCCACTAGCCAGCCTGGAAAAATATCATAATTTGCCTGCAAACTACTCAGAAGGGTCTTACCTAAGTTGTAGGTAATAAAGGACCCTGAAATAATTTTCTGGTCCTTCTCAACAGATCTAAAACGAAAACACAAGATCAAACTGTTCCCAAGTAATATAATGCATTCAAGAACAAAGCACAAGATTATATACAAAAACACTTGAAAATATAAAATTCAAAATATATGATATAGAGTAAAAATTATCAGGGTTGTAAAGAATCAGGAAAATAAAACACACTATCAACAGAATAATCAAAACTGAATCATAACTGGCACAGATACTAACAGGAAGGACAATAAATAATATTTATTATATCTAATAATTAAGTAAAGGCATGGAAGATATTAAAAAATCTAAATTGTATTTTGAGATAGATAAATTAAAATGTGTAAGCTGAAAAATACATTGAATTAGATTATTAGCTGATTAGATATTGTAAAAATAAAAAATAATAAACTTGAAGAAACTATACAAGATGAAGCACAGCAAACAACAAAAATACCACTGAAAAATAAACAAAGCATCAGTGAACTGTGAGATCAATTGAAAAAAGCCTACAATACATTTAAGTCCTTAAGGGAAGGAACAAAATAATATTTGAAGAAATAGAAGCCAAATTTTCTCCAAATGTAATAAAATCTACAAATCTATAGATTTAAGAAGGGTAACAAACATCAAGTATTAAAAATGTAGAATAAATACAACAGACTCATATTAGTCTAAATTCTCAAAATTATTGGTAAAAAATGAGTAAAAAATGCCATATATATATATATATATATATATATATATATATATATATATAGAGAGAGAGAGAGAGAGAGAGAGAGAGAGAGAGAGAGAGAGAAATAGAATAAAGAGTGCAGCAGATTAATTATCAGAAACAATTCATGCTAGAAAACAGTAGTTAAAGACAAAAGAATGTCTTCTG
This sequence comes from Pipistrellus kuhlii, assembly GCF_014108245.1. NCBI lineage: Eukaryota > Metazoa > Chordata > Mammalia > Chiroptera > Vespertilionidae > Pipistrellus > Pipistrellus kuhlii. The sequence goes on along the minus strand of NW_023425595.1, from coordinate 56,839,575 downwards.
TGGAGAAAAGAGAACGCTGGGAATGCAGATTGGTACAGCCACTGTTGAAAACAGTATGAAGTTTTCTCAAAAATTAAAAATGAAATTGTGATTTGATCCAATGATCCCAGTTCTAGAAAGATATCCTAAGAATCTGGAAACAACAATCAGAAAGAATATATGCACCCCTATGTTCATGGCAGCACAATTTACAATAGCTAAGATCTGGAAGTCCATCAGTAGATGAGTGGATAAAAAATATGTGATACATTTACACCATGGAATACTGTGTAACAGTGAAAAATAATGATCTCTTTTCATTTGAGACAGCATGGAGGGACCTGGAGAGCATTATGCTAACTGAAATAAGCCAGTCAGAGAAAGACAAGTATTACATGATCTCACTCATATGTGGAATCTAATGAATACAAACACATGAGCAAAATAGATTCCAAAACATAAAAGCATGGAAAGACTGTCAAATCTCAGAGGAAAGGTGGGGGAAGGGAAGAGGGGGAAGATATCAATCAAAGAACTTATAAGCATATATGCATAACCCATGGACACAGACAATAGTGTGGTGAATGCCTGGGGCAGAGGGCAGTGAGGGTTAGAAGAAGTTAATGAGGGAGAAAGGGGCACATCTGTAATACTTTAAACAATAAATTTTAAAAAGTTATGTATTATAAATCCTGAATTAACTACTAAAAGAACTAAATTGGAAATTATAGCTAATAACCTATTATAAAAAGGACACAAAACAAATTATAAAAATACTCAAGAGACAGCAGAAAAACTGAAAAGAGGGGAAAAAACAGATAATACAAATTTTTATTTATTTTTTTTTTAAATATATTTTATTGATTTTTCACAGAGAGGAAGAGAGAGGGATAGAGAGTTAGAAACATCGATGAGAGAGAATCATCGATCAGCTGCCTCTTGCACACCTCCTACTGGGGATGCGCCCGCAACCAAGGTACATGCCCTTGACTGGAATCGAACCCGGGACCTTTCAGTCCGCAAGCCGACGCTCTCAGATAATACAAATTTTTAAAGTAGCCAAATTTAAACCTAACCTTATCAATAATCGTATTTAATGCAAATGATCTAAATACAACAATCAAATTTTAAGTATTATGAGACTACATTAAAAAAAGAAAAAGAAAAAAGATAAATATAATTACCCTACATCAAATACACTTATAAATAATGAGATAAGTAAGTAAAAAAAAAATGTAATAATTGGAAAGTGTATTGTGTTAATATTAATCAACAATAAATTGTAATAGTTTATTAGATTCAAATAAAATAAATTTCATATCAGAGAATATTAACAGAAGAAAATGTGTATTACTATTATGAGATTAATTCAGGGAAAAGGCATAATAATTCTAAACATTTACTCATTTGAAAACATTACCCTATTTAATAAAATAGGCAATATACAAATTGACACTAATGGCAGAATGATGGGTAGCTATGATGTGCACTGACCACCAGGGGAAAGACATCAATGCAGCACTCAGCCACAAGCCTGGCTGAAGGCTGTGAGTGCAGCATCGGTGGAAGGAGCCTCTCTCGCCTCCTCCACAGTGCTAAGGATGTCCAGTTGCAGCTTAGGGTCTATGGTGTCCGTCTGACATCCCCCAAGGGCTCCTGGACTGCCAGAGAAATACCCTGGGTAATGGGCCTATGCTGGCAGGTGGACATCCTCTGAGGGTTCCCAGGCTACCAGAGGGATGTCTGACTGCCATCTCAGGCTTAGTACCCTGGGGAGTGGGCCTAGGCCAGCAGGTAGACATCCCCCAAGCGCTCCCAGACTGTGAGATGGCACAGACTGAGCTGAGGGACTCCCCCACCCAAGTGCACAAATTTTCATACACTGGGCCTCCAGTCAAATATAAGAAACAATAATGGAATGAACTGTATGGAGAAACAGACAAATCTACAGCCAGATATTTTACTACCCATCTTTGAATAATTGATATAAAAAGGGCACAAAACTCCAAAAAAGCTAGAGAAGATATGAACAGCATGACCAAACAACTTGACTCAACTGGTATAGATACAATAATCAATCAATAGTAGAATGCACAATCATTTCAACTGTACATGGAATATTTACCAAAATAAGCCATCATCTGGGCCATAAGACATGTCTCAATGATTTTACAATGGGTCTAGTCATATAGAATATGTTCTTTAACCAAAATAGAAACAAATTAGAAATCAGTACTGAGAAGGTCTCTAGAAAATCCCCAAATATTTGAACATAACTTTATTTATTTATTTATTTATTTATTTATTTATTTATTTATTTATTTTGTACAGAGAGGAAGGGAGAGAGATAGAGAGTTAGAAACATCGATGAGAGAGAGTCATTGATCAGCTGCCTCTTGCACACCCCCTACTGGGGATATGCCCGCAACCAAGGTACACGCCCTTGACCAGAATCGAACCCGGGACCTTTCAGTCCCCAAGCCGATGCTCTCTCCATTGAGCCAAACTGGTTTCGGTAATCCCCAAATATTTGAAATATTGTGATAAAGAATATCTATGAAAACTCTACAATTAATATCATATTTAATGGCAAAAGACTTAATGTTTATCTCCTAAGATGAGGAATGACATATCTCCATGTCTAAACCTCTTCTGTAAAAATAGAAATAACAGTAGATTCTGTTTGGGAGAGTTGAGATATGGATTTAATGAGATATACATAGAAAGTGTTCAAGAAAGTAAAGCTGATGGCAGACTGCACAATTATGGGGGTTTGGGGACAGTTATACAGAAAAGTAACTTAGATAAAGAAAATATAGTAAAATGTTAACTATATGTTAACTTAAACTATAATAATGTTCAATTGGAGTTGAACAGATGCTGGAAAACAAATCAGTTTCACTAAAAAGAGACGTTGACAGGAAGCCAGGAAGGCTGGTCAACAACCTTAATTGTTCTAACCACTCACCCTTTAGTTGAGACATTGTTTGCTGAAGCAGCCTCCACCTTGTTTGTCCCGTGTAAGTTTCTGTTATTTCCTACCTAAGGGCTACATGTAAATTTCTGTTTATGTTGCCTAAGATGTTTTCCCCAAAGCCTCAATAAAAGGGACGGCAGGGCCAGAGCAGGAGTAGTTCTCCCTCTAGAGTTGGACTATTGCCTGGCCCCCCATATCACCACGCTGAATTTCTTCAAGTCTCAAGTCTCTTCATTTGTGTGTGGCCCTTCTCCAGAACCTGAACCTTGAATTGGAACTCTTTCCACATGGGTCGTGAAAGAGATTCCTACAGAACATACTGTTGTTTATTGTACTTCTTTTTTCAAATTTTCTGCATGACTGACACAAAAACATATAATTAACAGGTTTGGGGGAAAGCCCAGAAATAGATTCAAACATCTATGGCCAATTGATTTTTGCGCCATTGTGAAAGCAATGCAGCGGAGAATAGAATGTTTTCCACAAATGGTACAAGAAAAATTGGGTATCCATATGTAAAAATAGTGAACTGTTATTACCCTAGAGTTATATAAAACTAACTCCAAATCTACTTGAGATCTAAATATAAAACCTATAATTATAAATGCTCTGGAAAAACTTATAATTTTTCTGTGACCTTGGGTTATAAAATTATTAACCAAAAGCATGAGCCATTAAAAATAATTTGACTTCATCAAAAATAAACATGTCTCTTTTCCAAAGACATTTAAGAAATTGAAGGGATAATTATATATTAGAATAAAATATCTGATTATTTTCATAATATAAAAATTCTTTTATTCATAATATATAAAGCTTTATTACAAAAAGTTTTTATTCATAATATATAAACAACTCTCAACACTCAAATATTAGAAAAAATAAAACTAAAAAAATTTGATCAAACACTTCACATACACACAAAACTCATAGCAAATTAGTACATGCAAAGATATTCATAAGTCATGAGAAAATAACACATTACAATGAAAATGGCTAATAATAAATATTGTTTTCATAAATAAAATAAAAAAGACTCACTATATTGAATATTGGAGTATTCGTGTGGGAACTGAAGCTCACGAACTGCTGGTGGGAATATAAAATGACAAATTCATTTTGGAAAATATCAATAGCAAATCCTATACCTACCATCCTAGACAAATGAAAGTATAGGGTCACATTTAGGTTCTTGAATGTGAATATTTATTAACAGCTATATTTTCAATAACTGAAAACTAGAAACAAATTAAATATCCATCAACAGTGGGAAGGACAAATAATTAATAGTGTGTTCATATAGTAGAATAGTACTCAGGAATAAAAAGGAATAAACTATTAATTCATATATCTTCATAGGTGAATTAAAAGAATTAGTATGCTGGAGTAAAAGAGTGAAATAAAAACTGTTTTATGATTTTATTTATATGAAATTCTAAATATAAATTAACCTATAATGACATATAATAGAGGCCCAGAGCACAATTAGTGCAAGGAGGGCGGAGGACTGTGGTGTCCCTCAGCCCAGCCTGCACCCTCTCACAATCCAGGATTGCTGGCTCCCAATTGCTCACCTGCCTGCCTTCCTGATTACCCCTAACTGCTTCTGCCTGCCAGCCTCATCACCCCCTAACCACTCCCCTGCCAGCCTGATTGATGCCTAACTGCATCCTTGCCAGCCTGTTTGCTCCTAACTGCCCTCTCCTGCAGGCTTGATCACCTCCAATTGCCCTCTCTTGCAAGCCTGGTCCCTCCCAACTGCCCTCCCCTGCTGGCCATCTTATGGAGGCCATCTTGTGACCACATGGGGACAGTCATCTTGTCTTTTGGAGTAATGGTCAATTTGCATATTATTTTTTTATTAGATAGGTTTAGATAGTATAGAGGCCTGGTGCACGGGTAGGGACCAGCTGGTTTGCCATGAAGAATCTCACAGATCAGGGTGGGGGTTCCTTTGGGGAATGGGGTGGCCTGGGTGAGAACCCTGTGATAGTTTGCATGTCAGCCATCCCCCTCCCCCAGTGACCCAAGTGGAGGCCCTGGTATCTTGGATTTATTTATCTTCTATAACTGAAACTTTTGTAGCCTGGAGTGGAGCCAAGCCTCTTGCTTGCTCTGTGGCCCATTTTTGTCGGGATTTATTTATCTTCTATAATTAAAACTTTGTAGCCTTGAGTGTAGGCCTGGGCTGTCCAGGGTGTGTGGAAAGCTTGGATTCCTCCATATCTGGGGGCAACTCAAGCTCCTGCTCTCTCCAGCTCTGTGGGTGCTATCATTTTTGTTGGGATTTATTTATATTCTATTATTGAAACTTTATAGCATTGAGTGGATGCCTGGGTTGGCAAGGGCAGGTGGAAAGGTTGGCTTCCTTCATTGCCAGGGAAACCCAAGCCTCCCTCCTGTTCTCCATGGCCACGGTCATCTTGGTTGGGTTTATTTGCATATTCACTCCTGATTATGGGTGTGGCTTGTAGGTATAGTGGAGGTATTGTCAATTTTCATATTACTCTTTTATTAGATAGGATAGAAAAGTCTAATATGTAAATTGTTCCCTCAGGAGTTTGAATGGGAGACCAACCAGGAGTTCAATTGATCTCTATAACATGAGCTGACCACCAGGAGGTAGCATCAAATGAAGGAAGGCCCCAACTGGCCTTGATCTCTTCCAGGCCTAAGGACGCTATCCATGCATGATTTTGTTCACCAGGCTTCTAATAGTGTATAAAGCATTCATTACTTGTTTGAAAATGAGGGGTCATTGGAGAGAAAGGTATTATAAAAGAACATGAGAACACTTGAGGGTGATAGACATGTTAATTATATTAATTGTGGCAATGATTTACCAGTACACCTATATGTCAAAATTTATCAGGTTGTTCATTTTTAAAATGTGCAGGTTATTATATGTCATATAATGATCTTTTTTTTTTCAAGTGGGGATCAGAAATTAAGTTAATGGTAAATTTGAGGCTGTTACGTAGGGTATTAGGTTATGAGTGTGAATGGGGAGTTGACAGCATACTTAAAGGCTTGATTCATTTTTAGGACCATTATAGATCCTTGACCTCTCTATAAATAGCCTGGATTCCCACCGTCCTCATCAGCAAATGCTGTAATTGGTTCTCTCATTCTGCCCAAGGTGAAGGACCCAAAACTTACTTTTTATTTTTAGGTTCAAAGATCATTTGAAGACCCAGGTGTTAAAGCTCAGATGCCTACACTTGAAAGAAAAACTATGACCAGATATTTTTACCTCTTTCCAGACATTTAATGTTAATAAGTACCCATAGCTGATGTTAAAAGACCTGAAAATTGACTAGAGTAGAGAACAGAATAGTGACAAGTTATGCACAAATAAACTATTAGTTCTATATAGCAACCAGTCATTCCCGGTCATTCTGCCATTAGGGTCAATTTGCATATTACTCATATTATATTTGATAATTGTTTTTAACTGTATAAATGTTTAGAATTGTTATGCCTTTCCCCTGAATTAATCTCATCATAGTTATTTACATTTTATTCTGTTAATATTCTCTGAAATGAAATTTATTTTATCTGAATCTAATAAACTATTCCAATTTATTGTTGATTAATTTTAACACAACACACTTTCACATTATTGCCTTTTTAATCTATTTGACTCATTATTTATAGTGTATTTTATGTAGGGTGATTATATTTATCTTTTTTTATGTAGTCTCATAATATTATACTTAACATTTATTTGGTGAATTTAGACCATTTGCATTTAATATGATTATTGGTAAGGTTAGGTTTAAATTTTGCTATTTTTAAAATTTGTATTATCTATTTTTTCCCCTCTTTTAGTTTTTCTGCTGTCACTTAAGTTGAGTACTTTTATAATTTTGTTTTATATCCTTTTTAGATTATTAGTGATAATTTCCAATTTTGTTTTTTTAGTAGTTAATTCAGGTTTTATAATATATAACTTTTTAAAATTTACTGTTGAAAGTAGTACAGATGTCCCCATTTCTCCCCCACTAACCCCTTCTACCTCACTCTGTATCCTGCCCCAGGCATTTACCACACTATTGTCTGTGTCAATGGGTTATGCATATTCCATATAATAAAAGCTTAATATACAAATTGACCATCACTCCAACACACAAGATGGTCAAAGATGGCTATCCCTAGGACACAAGATGGCTGCCACAAGATGGCCGATAGGGGAGGGCAGTTGGTTGAGACCAGGCCTGCAGGGGAGGACAGTTAGGGACCACATAAGATTTTTTAAAACACAGGAAGATGGCAAATTACATATAGGGGAACAAAAATAAAAATGACTATAAACTATTTTCAGAAACATTGCAACACAGAATACAGTGAAATGACAATTTTTAAAATACCAAGAAGAACAAATTGAAAGTATAGAGCACTATTTCCAGCTAAACTATCACTAAACAAATACAGATGAAATAAATTTACAAAACCAAGAAATAAGAGCTAGTAATCCACACTATGGCAAGTAAGTAAATGAAATGAGAATTCAAAGATAATTTTTCAGGTGCAATAAAAATGGAACCAGAGGAGATTAAAATATGCAGAATGAGAAGTCCCATGCTTTCCAAAGGCTTTTTATTTTCATCAGTTTTTTATTTAAAACATAATTATTTAAACTAAAATTATGATCCATTGTACAATTTAGAACCTATTAAGAATTATTTATTTATTTATTTATTTATTTACTCTTTATTGTTGAGGGTATTGCAGATGTCTCTTTTTTTCCTCCCATTGGCCCTGTCCAGCCATTTCCCACCCTGCCCCAGGCCTTTGCCCCCCTATTGTCTGTATCCATAGGCAATGTATATGTACATGTAATATCTTTGTTTAATGTCTTCCCGCCCCCCTTCCTCCTGAGAATCATTAGTCTGTTTCATTTCCATGCCTCTGATTCTATTTTATTCACCAATTTATTCTGTTCATTGAATCTCGTATGTGTACAAACATTCACATTAAGTAGGTACCAGAAGAAGAGAGAGCAAGATATTAAAAACCTATTTAAAGTAATAATGACAGAAAACTTTCCCCACCTAGTGAAAGAAATAGCCTTACAAATCCAGGAAGCACTGAGTCCCAAACAAGAGGAAACCAAAGAGGACCACATTAAGACAAATCATAATGAATATGCCAAGGGCTAAAGACAAACAGAGAATCTTAAAAACAGCAAGAGAAAAGCGGTTAGTTACCTACAAAGGAGTGCCCATATGACTGTCAGTTGATTTGTCATCAGAAACTATGCAGGCCAGAAGGGAGTGGCAAGAAATATTCAAAGTAATGGATAGAAAGGACCTACAACCAAGATTACCTTCTACCCAGTAAAGTTGTAATTTAGAATTGAAGATCCAATAAAGAGCTTCACAAACAAGAAAAAGCTAAAGGTGTTCATCACCACCAAACCCGTATTACATGAAATGTTGAAAGCTATTCTTTAAGAAGAGGAAGAAGAAGATAAAGATAAAAAATATGAATAATGAAAAAACAATAAATGCATATCCATCAACAATTGAATCTAAAAACATATTAAGAATTTAAATTTATGATAGCAATAACACAAGGGATTGGGGAAATGGAAGTATGTTTTTACAAGCCATTTACTAGTATGTCAAATGTAAGTAAGAATAGTTTTAAGATAGAATGTAATAAATTAAAGATTCCTATTATAAACTCTATATTAATGTCTAAAAATAGTGGTATTACTATTAATAAATTAAATACTAATAAGAAATAATCATCTAATTGAAAAAAAGAAGAAAAAGGAACTGATGAGAAATAGAAAACTACTAGCAAGATGTTAGGTTCAAACTGAACTATATTAAATAAAATTTAAATTTGTAATTCAATACAGATAATTATAATTTTTCTATGCACTTTAAGTAAACAACATAGATTTTTAGCCTAAATAAAAAAGTAAAACACAGTTCCATCCTATCTAAAATGAACACACTTTACCTATGGCTAGGGGGTGGGATGAAAGTAACTAAAGAACTTAAATGAATACTAGAGGCCCAGTGCACAAAATTTATTCATGGGGGGCGTGTCCCTCAGCCCAGCCTGCACCCTCTCCAATGTGGAATCCCTAGAGGGATGTCTGACTGCCTGTTTAGGCCTGATCCCGGTAGTATCAGGCCTAAATGGGCAGTTGGACATCCCTCTCACAATCCAGATCTGCTGGCTCCCACCTGCTCGCCTGCCTGCCTTTCTGATTCCCCCTTAACTGCTTCTGCCTGCCAGCCTGATCACCCCCTAACCACTCCCCTGCCAGCCTGATTGATGCTTAACTGTGCCCTGGCCAGCCTGTTTGGCCCTAACTGCCCTCTCCTGCAGGCCTAGTCACCCCCCAACTGTTCTCACCTGCAGGCCTGTGTCCCTCCCAACTGCCCATACAATAATAATAACATACCAACAAAGCAGATAAAGAAGATTAATTTTTAACAAGGGATAAAGAGAAAGAAAAAAGAAAAACTAAAACAGAGACAGGAGAAAGGAAAACATGATGAAAGAGAGAGATGTGATAAAGAAGAGGGTGGGGGAAAAAATAAAAAAATCCTACCTTTGCCAGTTTGGCTCAGTCTATAGAGCATCGGACTATGAACTGAAAGATCCCAGGTTTGATTCTGGTCAAGGGCACATGCCTGGGTTGTGGGCTCAATCCCACAGGGAGAGCGCTGCTCAGCCAGAAGCTGGGATCAAGGCTGGCCAGCACAGTGGCGGTGGCTGGAGCCTCTCCCACCTTTGTGGCAGTGCTAGGATGTCCAACTGATGGCTTAGGCCCCAAGGCCTCCTGGAATGCAAGAGGGTGCAGGCAGGTCTGAGGGAACACACCCCCCTGAATGCACAAATTTTGTGCACAGAGCCTCTAGTATATAAAATAAAATGACAATAAAAAATAAAAATAGAAAGAATAAAAAGTGATACAAAAATTAAAGAAAACAAATTTTAAAATAAAATATAAAAAAGTGAAGTATCATTCACTTCAGCAAAGTTTTGGGAGGAACCAAGGATAGGACTGGACTTGTCAGTCAAGCTCTGTACATTAGCAGAACTGCTTGCAGCCAATATAAGTTAATAAAAGCCTGCCTTCCCCTTCAGATGGAACTGACTCCTTTTTATTGGATTCAGCCCACCTGCACCTAGGTACCTGAAATAAAAGTTTTTTTGATACATTATGGCATCATGTCATAGGTGCATCATCCCGGCCCACTCCGAATCTTTTAGGACTCCAATGCTCCAGCCATTCAGACCCAGCTACTGAACGTGATTGCTCAGAGATAGTGAATTATTAACATCTGGATTTTTGGGGGAGCATAAAAAAGTTCTAGAGAGGATCCTTTCATTCCCAATTACAGAAGTAGGTACCCAAACAGTGACTTTCAACAGCAGTATATATCAAATCTGCCTAAAGCCATGTTCACTGGTGCTATTTAATCTTGGGCAAGAGGTTTATTTTCTGAAAGACTCAGTTTCCTTATTTGCAAAGGTGGTGTACACATGCCATGTTCTGTGTTATTGGGTGGGTTAAACAATCTGTTACAGCACCTAAAACAAAAATTAAGCTGTAATCAAATTATTACCCTTCTCTCTCCTCCCAGTACTTACACAGAAATTTTCACCACAGATTCTAGGAGCAAGCATGTCCTACTACCTAAGTGAAATCTTTTCTGTCTGCGCCAGAACCTCAGATTCCCCTTTTTCTCAAATAGCACTTTTAGTCTATACCATCATGCAATATTTTCCTATGCTTGTGCTTTATCACCACCAAATTATTTTAAACTTCTTACAAGTAGGGTTTGAGTTCTATCTTACCTATCCTCTATGTCTCCCACCATAGTACAGGATGGAGAGCAAGCAGCATATCACACTGAGCCTAGAGTTAAATGAACAGCCCTAGAGCTGGGCAAGTTTCTGAGCCGCCAATACTTAGTATCCTTCTTTATAAAATATAGGTATATTTTTCTTAATATATATTCTTAAAAGAAGTGAGGAATAGAAAAAAACTAATAAGCACTTTATGAAAAAAAAAAAAGTAAGGTACGGGGATACTTTCCTTCAAGACTATTGCTAATCATCACTTTCATTATGATTAGGCAACAGTTTTATAAATACTATGATAAATCATCAAAACAAGTCCAGGCAATAAAAATGATTGAAGTGAGATGATTCTATAAAGAAAAGGAAATAAGCTTATGTTAACTAGTTCAGAAGAGGGAAGTTTACTACAAAAGAAAATATATATATATATATATATATATATATAAATATATATGGAATTAGTGTTCTATTAGTGATATATTTACTAAATCTAGTCTAGAATGTCTTTAAGAATAGGTAGATGAAAGATAGATGAAAAATTGGGTCTCTCAGAGGTACACATCTAAGAATATCCTGCCTCCTAAGCACATCTGCCTTCTGCACCCACACCACTATCATAATCACAAATCTGAATTGTTAGCAGCAAATCAAATTCCAGTAATCTGATATGGACCTGATCTAACTTTTCCTGTCATTACCTGTCATTTTAAACATTGCATACCATTTAGTCTATCATTCACTTATTTTATATTTATTATATCTGAATCCAAATTATATTCTGAATCTTTAACCAAACAGAGTGGTAATTCCAATTTTATCTATTATAGGAGCCTCATCCTCTTTATACAGGCTTGAGTAGTCTCCAGAAAGATGAAAAAAGAAAATTATATCTTTTCTATTGAAATATTATAATCATTGACATTTTCATTTCTAAAGCCAGTAATGGACTTGCCTATTTAGAAACTCTTTATTTGGCTTCCAGAAAACTGATACTCAGGGAGCCGGATACCTACAGTCTTGCTTTCAAGAAATTCAATTTGGCCATTGATTGTGGTCAGGACACCACTTCAGGGTATTGGTTTGTTGTCCTGGCCAGCTGGAAAACTCAAACTCCTTGCCTCTTCACCCAGTCCATGAGAAGGAAACTCTATTATTTAAAGTTAATGTTCTCTGCATTTTCTACAGTAACATTCCCATTTTGTGTGTGTGTGTGTGTGTGTGTGTGTGTGTGTGTGTGTGTGTCCCTTTTGCTTTCTCCAGATCCTAGTGCCTTTCTGGCCATTTCTAATTTCTGTCTTGCCATGACTATTCCCTATGACAGCAAGACACAGAGCCTGCTACAAGCTTGGTTAAGAAGCTAGGAAGGGGGAGTAAACATGCTTTAATAAGCAATAGATTAAAATGAGCACAATTTTATACTACATATTGCTTAAACAGAGGGTCCTTTTCCCAAGAATATAGATGCAATAATTTGCCCAAAGCACACAAGGCAAATATGTGGCCTGCAGGTTAAATGTGATCCACCGGCAGGCTTTGTTTGATCTGCACAGAGTTTCAAAACAACAGTAACCCAGTTGAAAAAAAGATTAAATGAGAGATATATTGCACACAAATATAAAATAGAATAAACTGAATCATATTTCTCTTGGGCAAAATCTGTTTGTCTGAGACACCCTTGCCCTTCAGAGAAGATGAGCCTCCCCAGGTGGGCACACACCTCCCCACTCCAACCTGCCTCAGGGCAGTTGGTAAATTCCTGGGCTTTCATCAGATAAACATGTGGCAACTGGCCCAGAACCCAGGTACATATCAAGTTATTTTCAACATATAAACTATTAGTGAAAAATGTGATTCTCTGGTCATGGTGAAACCAAGGCATAGTTAAGTTCCTTGCTTGAGATCAGCAATTAAAATGTTAATTCAACTATATAATCTGCCCTCAGAATCTGCATTCTCTGTCTCTTCCGTATATTATACCCCTAAAATTGAAGAGAAAGAGCCTTATATAAAAATGTCATTTTCATCCCTAAAAGCAAAAATGCTTCACAGGGACACAGAACATTCATATGGCTGGAAGTGGCCCAGAGCTTGGGCAAAAACATGGAAAAGAGTCAAGAAATTTTAGTTCATCTCATACATATCAGCATGGACACATTGAAACAAACAAACAAACAAACAAACAAACCATCTAACAAAAACCCAGAATGTGCACAGTTGATGGTAATGTAAAGTGGTGTAGTAGCTATAAAAAAGTTATAATTCTTCAAAATTAATAAAAATAGAATTACATTATGATCTGGCAATTCCACTTCTGGGTATATGCATCCACAAAATTAAAGCAGAGACTTAAAGCGATATTTGTTCACCTATGTTTGCAGCTGTATTACTCATAAGAGCAAAAAAAAGAAGCAACTCAAGTGCCCACTAATGAATAAAATATTAGCAATATGTGTTTATATGTATACACACACACACACACACACACACACACAAGGCAGTATTATTCATCTTTAAAAAGGGATGGGATTCTGAAACATTCTACAATATGGATAAAACTTTAGGACATGTTGAGTAAAATAAGTCAGTAACAAAAAATGCTGCATGATTCTACTTATATGAGATAGCTAAAGTAGTCAAATTCATAGACAGAAAGTAAAATGGTGGTTGCCAAATGGTAGAGAGGGAAATGGGGAGTTATGGTTTAATTGGTATAGTTTCAGTTGCAGATGAAAAGAGTATAGAAGTCATGGTTGCAAAACAATGTATTTAATGCCACTGGAATGAACACTTAAAATTGGTAAAATTAATTCATTTTACCACAATTTAAAAAATCTCTTAGTATGTACTCGATTTAGTGGCAAAGCATCCCATACTCTGTTTTGACTTTCTATTTAAACTTCAGTGAATTGATTATTTTAATTGCATAGATTTAATCCTATACGTGATTTCTCTCTTCCTTTATATTCTCACTAGACACCTGGTGCACAAATTCATGCACAGGCAGGGTCCCTCAGCCTGATCAGTGATCAGGGCTGATTGGGACTGGTTAGGGTGGGGGAAGGGTGCAGGAGGTTGGCTGCCAGGGGAAGGGGCCACTGGAGGTTCCAATCTGGGTGATCTGGCCAGGGCAAGGGACCATGGGGAGTTGGCCAGCAGGGATGAGGCTGCAGGAGGTTGGTTGTGGGAGCGTACTGAGCACCAGGGGGTGCTCCTGCATTGAATGTCTGCTCCCAGGTGGTCAGAGCCCGTCCTAGTGAACAGTCAGCTGTTTGTTTTGGTTGTTCCTGTCGTTCAGTCATAATGGTCTCTTAGGCTTTTATGTATATAGATTTATCAGTTCCCAAGGAAGGGTAAAGCAAGTGTCTTATTAGCACAATTCTGCTATAAGCTAAAGTTCAGTGACCTACAAACATCTTGGGAAATGATTGTCATTTATTATTTCCTTCAAATAATTATTCCCTAAACATGAAAAACTTAAGAAATAATCATTATTAACAAATATAGGTAGGTTTAATTAGTATTACTTAATCTCTGCACACACCCTACATATCCACATAAAATGATAGCATCAACTTGCCTGCTGTTTCAACTGCACACCCCAGGCAAGTGTGGGGAGCTGTGGCTGGTAAGCCTTTTCTAATCTGAGAGTTCATGGGGAAGACATAGTTTGGGAAAAGGCTCACTTCCTCATTAGGTTTGGTGAAGGTTTGTGTGAGCAACGTAAACCTCAAAGGCTTGTGTGGCCAGAGGGTAGAAGGAGGAAGGAAAGGAGCTCGGACTGCCTTTCACAGTATGTTTGAAATAAACAGTAAAGGCCAGGAAGAATCTGGAATTCTGTTGGTATTTTGCTAGTCTTATCTGAATTTGAAACTGACTCACCTGGGCATGTGATACATATCAGCAGCTATTGTTTCCGAAGGAAACAACCCGTCAGACCTCTTCGGAATTTGAGAAATGGAAGTGCATCAGAGCAGAATGACCTCTGATTTTCAGGAAGCTAACAGAAATTCATGGAATCAACTCTCTTATGCTACTCAGTGACCGTATGCAGGTAATGCTAGAATCAGAAATAATTACATTGAGTAGATGCTGCAAGATTCAAAGATCCTTTCTCAACACTAATGAACCCCATGGAGAGAAAAGTTTGGTTGAGTAAGACTGAAATGATTGCTTCCTTGTTGATGAGGGGAGAGGAAAATTGAGCTGTGTTCATTACTTACGGAATCTTTGTTTCAAATAGATCAAGTCTTGATTCAGAAGAGGAGGCTGTTTATTTATTCAGTGGGCCACAGTACAAAGTGATCAGCCAGGGGGAGATGAACAAGGTGAGAGATGGAAATGGCATAGTCATGGATAAGGCTCCCGTGTTGACTGACCTTATTTTGGAGAAAGGATGCTGGGCCTGCCAGAAATGTATTACAGTACATCTCGGTGAAGACCATCAACCTGCATTAAAGATCGGGCTGCACTAAGATAAGGGCCAATGATTCATCCTAAAGTCCTATTAGTCCCTGTATCTTGAGTCAGGTAGCTGTTATTTTCATTTGTCTTGTCAGTTTAGAATAAACTTCCTATCATCTTAGCCTCAGACCCAATTTCTATGTGGCCCTACTGCATAATCTCTCCTCTGTAGAGAAACAATAACTCTTGTTCTGCCTTATCTCATCTTTATATTGATGTGTCAAAATATAAAGTGATAGTGGGATTGTCAGGGAGCAAATTGAGTATAAAATTAAGTGCGCATTAAATAATTACATTTGCATTAAATTACACATGAGTTCTGTTTTCTAGTCAACTTCTTTGCTTGTTGTTTGGACAGTATTGTCTACTAGCATATACCAGTCTGTGGGTAGCCCCCTGTGCTACCTAAGTCTTCCTAAGACCCAGTTCCAGGTATTGATATCTGAGCTGGCCCATTCTTATAACCCTTTGCTCCCTCCTCAGAGTGAAGATGGCTTCTCTGGTGAATGACCAGCACTAGAAATACCAGCACTTTTCCAAGCCACTTCAGAGGGAGAAACTGTTAGTTACAGTGGGAAAAAAAAAAGTCTGTTTCTATTACAGATGATTAATGTCCCCAGTGGGCATCTATTTTTAATAAATCTCTCACCCCTTTCAAGTTGCTTGTTTCTTATTCGCCTCTTCCCCAACCCAACCAATGATAACCCATTTAATAATGAAGACCATGGATTATTGTAATTTAACTAAGATTGTCCCTTGTTCTCTATTTGGTTTTTGTTCCATTCCCTTACAATGTTATAGACACACCTACAGCTCACTTTGGTTTCTGCTGTGATGAGAAACAAATGAAACCCTCAGTCAGAATCTTCAATAGCATTGACTCCATATTGTACTCATCTTCTTGCTAGTTTTTCAGCAACTAGCCAATGTAATAAACAAAACTTTTTTGCTAGAAAACACTAGAGAAAAATCCATGGGTAGTGTTAGGTCGAGGCAGGGGGGAAGCCCAGAGCCCATGCAAGCATCTGCAAGGTGGATGGTGACAAAGGCTGGCTAGCTGGCGCCTTCCTAGGGCCTTCCTAGACCAATGGCCTGAGGCAGGAATTCCACACCTCTCATGCCCTTCAACCTTCCCCTCACTGAACAGCCATATAAAAGAAGTACCTATGCCACTTTTTAGCCCGAACTTCCCTGGCCCACCCCAGACCAGCGGGCTTCTCCTGGGAGCACAGATTAAAACCTCACCCCTTTTTAATCCCCTGGACTCCGTGTCTTGCTTCTGCGTTGCAAACCTCTCAGCTGGAACCTTACAGATAGCTATTCCATTGCTAGAAACCAAGCTTCCTTAAGAAATGTTCATGAAAGTACTGCTAGTACATACAGCCTTTCCGACCCAAATGAGCAGGGTGGAACAAGATGTGGCTTGCTACCTGAGGAATGAAGATCTGTGGAATCACCATAGCACCATGGCATGCCATGGCTCTGCACCCTTCAGAGCAGGTAAATGGCCATTCATTTTGCCTAAGCTGTGTTTTCCTTGTGCGAATAGTAATGAATAATGAAGTATTACTGATACTATTGTAATGTAAGCCCGTTATTATGTAACTGGAAAGGAGTAAAGGGAAGGCCACATATTATAGACATGTCATTTGGGCAGCTTTGCCAGGAAGCTACAGTTTAACACTCCCCAGAGACTGGATGAGGGGAAATTGACACATGCCAATTAAAGTCTGGGTGACATAGGGAAGCTACTTTCCTGTCAGTTGCACCTGGGAACAGGTCATTGGCCAGAGTAGGCATGGCTACTGTAAGCCTGGGAAGATTTTTGAGATACTTAAACTCCTAAACAAAGGAGCTTGCTCTCTCCCTCTCTTGGTTCTCTTTGGATTCTTGCTGCAGAGGGTGTACTATTCTGGCTCCCTGCATCTACCCACAAGGCCCACAGCCATGTTGATTATACACAATGGAATTATGGACTGCAACTAGATTAATACTAAACTGAACCCAACTTCACCATAGAAAGGAAAGTTTGGGACTGGCTTTGCTCCTAGCCCTGCTGAATTAAGCTAATCTGGGCATGTATTCAGATCCACCTTAGCCTCATCCATGTTATTAGAAGTGTGGTTATATGTGTAATTAATCTTAGCTACAAATTTTTATCTGTGAGGTGAGTTAATACTACCAAGTTCACAGTGTATTAATGATTACATGAGGTGATATATGTAGTAAATTAATAGTGCTTTCCACACAGAGAGTACTCAGAAAAGAAGATGGTGATTGATGATAATGGTGGGGATGATCTTAAGGGTCTCAATTTAGATGCTCTTGAAAGCAGAGGCAGAGTTGGGGACTTGCATGGAGGTAGCTTATTTAAAAGAGGTCCTCCAGGAAACAGTGATGAGTGAAGGAGAAAAATTAATCTTCAAAATTGTATTAATTCATTACTGCTCCTAGCAAATAGATTTTAATCTTCCTGGGGATCCTCTAAAATTGTGTACAATCTACTTTTCTAGAAGATGGAGAATTGGGGGTACGGGCATTTATCAAATGACTACAGGCTTCCTTTGGTTGAAGCTTGCCCCGGAGCTGGGCCCTTACCCAAGCCTAATTTTCTGGGTGTCCATGCTCACAGCTGAGCAGCTCTCATTACTTTGGTGAACATCCCTGGGAAGGAAAATGAAAAAAGCCTGAGGCACAGTAGCTTGATGTGGGACACTGCCCACATATAGGGACTACTCTCAGGTGGGCTAATGGGCTGTGGCATGTGATGATGATGGTTTTTAAATGCATAGTACAAATTAACAGCAAACACTGCATTGCTTATTAACTTATTTATGTATTCAATTTCTTTCTTTCTTTTTTAAATCAAGATAATCTTCATGTCACTCCAGTCTCCCTCTACTCTTTTAAAAACTGATTGTGGAAATAAGCTTTTTTTTTCTCACGAAAATTTTTCTTTTAAGACACTTCTCATATTCTACAAGCATTAAAGATATTTGAAAATTATACTAAAGTAATAATTAACATTCCTGAATGCCTGCTGTTCAAAAGGTGAAACTGATTTTCAAACATTAACTGTAATTAACAGCTTCTCCAAGGCAGGTAGTTTACAGTAGGGAAATTGACACTTGAGTTGGATACCTATCAGGTAGATAATTATATCATTGTAAAGTGTTGATAGTATTAAACAGTCAAGACCAAAGTCTGGCCTTTAATCTCCCCAGCAGAGGCCACAAATGTAAACACACTACAGGTTTGCCAAGAAACATACATAAGTTAATCAAGGTATGTGGGGACAGGAAAAATGGGAGAGTATATAAATGCACGAATGTAGCATTATGATTTCAGATTCAGATTAATTGTTGTCATATGAAAATTCAGGCAAGAGAGAATTCTCATCCAGTATTTTATTTGAAATCTTATAATTTTTAATTTCTGCTAAAAAATGCCAAAATAACTTATAGCTGTGAGGCTCAAAGAAAACACATCTTCGTTTATGAGGGAGTCTGTGGGTCACCAATGTTTTACTTCTGTTCTAACCCATATGGTCTCTGCCCTACTGCTGTTACATGACAGACCCATGAGTCTGAGATTTCTCCCCAGTCACTTTGATAAGTACTTCATCTCTCTGCAACTAATCTGCAAAATGAAACCAATAATGCCTGTATTTCTTTCCTAGGGCTGCTGAAACAAAATATCACAAACTGGGAGGCTTAAAACAGAAACATATATATATTTTTTATAGTTCTAGACTTTGGGAGTCTGAAACAAGCTGTGAGCAGGGCCATGCTCTCTCTGCCAGCTTCTGGTTGTTGCTATCAATCCATGACATTTCTTGATTTATTCTTTGAATAACTCCAATCTTTGCTTTCATGATCATATTGCTGTCTTCCCTATGTATGTCTATGTTTTTATATGTCATTCTTTCTGTCTGTCTCTGTTCTGTCTCTGTTCATAAGTATATTAGTCATGATGGTTAAGGGGTTCTCTCTATTCCAATGTAGCATAATCTTAACTAATTACATTTGCAAGAACTCTTTTTTTCCAAATAAGGGCATATTCTGAGTTACTATGAGTTAGGACTTCAACTTATATACAGGTGTGGGCAAAAGTAGGTTTATATTTGTATGTGAAACACAGTTCTCATTATATTAATGAGTATTATTATAATGCCTTTTTCCCCCCATAGAAACAACTATATACCTATTTTTGCCTGTCCCTGTATTTTGTAGAACACAATTTAACTCATAACAATGGCTCACTCCCAGGGGCTGTTATAAAGCTTTTATTCTTTGGATTTATCTTTTCTGGGGTGCATTGTTTTTCCTCATTAAGTAGGTTCATATTTTTCTCAGTTCTGGAAAATTTTTCTTCAATATTGTTCTCACTTTCGTTTTTTCTATTATGACTTTCTGCAATTTTAATCAGATACATATTAGAACTTCTCATTATGTTCTTCATATCTCTAAACCCCTCTTTCAAATTCCCCTGCTCCTCATCTCTGTTTATTGCATTCTAGGTAAATTGTTTAAAATATATCTGACATTGCTTATGTTACCACAAACTTTATATGTCTGACTTTTTAACCTAACCACTATCAATTACAACTGATATACTTCCATCATTAAATTTTTCTGATTACTCCTTACTATAAAGTAATTGTTTATTATGTTCCTTATTTGAACTCCTCGCCCACTGCCATTCTATACCCTTATTTGATTAGTCCTACATTTGCTTATTCTTAGAGACATCAATTTGCAATTTCTTGTTTCTTCTGCATATTCTCATAGTGGCTTGTTTTTTACTATGTTTATAAAATTCATTCTTTCTACTTCTCCTGGGAGGTGACAGTCCAAATTCAAGATTTTATCAATCCCTCCTCAAAGATTTGGCAGCAATGTGATTCTAATATCAGCCTTTCTATCTTCAGAGGTCCCGTAGGCTGGTATTTTTTATCATAGTGTTGATATAGAAATCCAATGCACAAAGACTATAACTCTCCTGGCTACCAGTTGGTCTGGACAGGCTCTTTGCTGCTCCCCTCCAGCTCACAACTTCTGAAGTTTCTCCTCCAGCCACCCTAACTCCCAGGAGCTCCAATCACATTTCTTGATCTCAGTACCCTGGCCACTTGGGGCCCAGGTTCGGGTTCATATAGAACCAGCAGTGCCCCAAAGTACATGTCTTCATAAATTCACAGTGTTATGGTGCACGGATGGTCTTAGACAGCTCCTGGTTATTCCTTACAATAGATTGACACATTCAGCAGTGATATTCAATAGAGTATATACATAAAGATACCTATGATTAGTTTTATGTATTCATAACCCTAAGTCTCACTCTTGGATATTCTGGTTTAATATTTTGGAGTAAGCTCGAATATTAGTACTTTCAAAAGATTTCACTTGCAGAACCAATGTAGTTTAGATACTTATTCTGGAGTCTAGTTCTCATGACGCATTCAATACAAAATAGCTACTTTAGAGGCACATTCACATGAGTCATCTACTCAAGAAGCTTCCTATTTTACCTGTTAAATTTTTAACTGAGGCTGACTGTTGTAAATCATCATAGTCTGACCCAATCTGTCTCTCAGAACACACTTTCCACTAATTCCCATAAGCATTTAGAAGATCATCTTGGCCTCAGCATTTTGTTTATATGATTCTAGTCATTGATTCCAGCCTTGGTGTTTTGTTTCTGTTATTCTACTTATTGGATTGTTTTCACCTCAAAAGTAACAAATAAAACCACTGACTTTAAAGTATAGAAATCCAATTACACTCTGTATTTATGTCTCTGCTAATGAGAAAGGGACTTATATACTCCAAAGCTTCAATTTTTTATCTTTAAAATCAGGCTTCATTTTTCAGTTCTGTTGAGTGGGTGAAAAGACCTATCTTAGTACCTACAATACAGGAATATCTCAATAAATTGGTTACCTTCTCTTTCCTCCATCACCAATCCAAACACCAAGCCTCCTGCAGTTAGAGTATGCTGTGCCAGCCTGTGTGCCCTTCCCTGGCTGATCAAGATTATATTTAATTGACTGACTTCTGATATCTCACAGCACTTTCAACTATGCCCTCACTCATTGCTACAATTCATTTAAGCAAATGTAGGACTAATCAAATAAGGGTGTAGAATGGCAGTGGGCGAGGAGTTCAAATAAGGAACATAATAAAATCTCAGATATATTTTAAACAATTTACCTAGAATGCAATTTACCTAGAATGCAATTCTCAAATCTATGTGTGGCTGTTTTATCTTCATTAATTATCTTCAGTTCAATAAAAAAAATAAATGCCTAGTTATATTTTCTGCTTTTATACTCACATTTCTTAAAGTAGTGCCTGGCTGTGGAGTAGCACATGGAGCCAAGTACAGTCATACATCACTTAACAATGAGATAGTTCTGAGATATGTGTTGTTAGATGATTTTGTCATTTTCTGAAGTTCATAGAGTGTACTCACACAAGCCTACTACACAACTAAGCTACATGGTATAGACTCTTGCTACTGACCTATAAACCTGTTCAACGTATTACTGTACTAAATATAATACTACAGACAATTGTAACATAATATTAAGTATTTTTATATCTTAACATAGAATAAGTACAGTAATGGAATAAAAGATATATTAAAATGGTATACTTGTATAAGGCACTTACCATGAATAAAATTTATTGGACTAGAAGTTGCTCTGGTGAGTCAGTGAGTGAGTGTTGCATGGATGTGAGTGTTGCATAGGATGTTGCATAGGACATTACCCTGCACTACTGTGGACTTTATGCACATCGCCTCACAACAGCGTCTGAAATAGAACTTCTAAACTGTCAGCACTGCTCTATAACAAAAATGTGGACTGGATTGATTGATTGGAAATATCAAGGAGAGATTGGATGGATAAGACATAGATCTGCATGATAGTGACTTCCAGGATGGGATAAAAGGTGGGCTGAGGATCACTGAGAATAATAGCTCAAGATGAAGAGATGAAAGGACATAGGGATTGTCATGCAATGTGGTTTTGGTTATTGCATCTTAAAGCAGTGGTTAAATTAAGAAACTGTGGTATTCATTTAAAAAAAAGGATATTTAACATGTAGAGGGTATAGAACAGTGAGGGTTCAATGTTTTGACTTTGGACATTTGTTTTTGGTTCCATTGACCCTATCTTACACAGAGGGCTCACTCTGGCATTAAAGTCATCGGAGTGTTGAGGGGTGTGAAGAGAAGAATTTACCAATGTTTTACACCATTGAAACCTGAAATACTTTCAAAATTCAGGGATAGGCTGACTCCACACTATCATAGAAAGCCTTTACTAAAGTGGCAGTGGCATTTACTACCTGTTAAGGTAGCTCCTGTGGACCTGTTTCTTTGTATAGGACCTTAGGTCCTTAACAAAGAATTTTCACAATGAACTCTGAGGACCATCAGACTAAATCTGGGAGAAATGCAGTACCTTGAATATTTTACACTGAGGAGTCAGGTTTCTCTGTGTTAAAACAGGTCAGTGGCTGACTAATTGAGATATAATCTGTCCACCCACAATTCAGGTGCTATCAGTGAGAAGAAGCCAATTGCAAAGCTCCACAGATATGGCTCCTGTCGGAGAAAGAATAAAAACATATTTTTTTCTGGTTAAGGTGGCAGCAGAGCAAATAGAGTACTCAGAGCCTCCCACAACCACATCAAAATTATTACTCAACTAAAGTACAACCACCATTCAGAACCACATGAAATCTAGCTGAACAGAAGTCTTATAACTAAGGATATACAGAAAAAGCCATGTTGAAACTGGTAGGAGGGACAAACACAGAACAGGCTGGTCTCAAATCCATGTGTGGCTGTTAAAAATTGGGAAGGATAACTCAGCTGCAGGCTCCCCACTGAGGAGCCAGAGGTCTGAGTCCCACACCATAATCTAGTGAAGGGAAGATAAGTTCCCATAACTTCTGGCTGAGAAAACCAGCAGGAATTGTGGCTAAATGAGAGAAAGGGCTGCTGGAGCCCATGGCAGTTCCTCTTAAAGGGTCCTCACACTGACTGACTTGATCTCTCACTGCTCAAAGTTCTAGGGCAGGAGATTGAAAGGCACTAAGAACACATGGTTTCAGGATGAGGGCTCAATTATCTGGCTTCAGGATGAGGACTGGAGGGACAACTTTCTACAAGATGGAAGTGCTGGCAGAGACCACTGAACCTTCTCCCCAGAGAGCTGTCAGTCAGTCTCCATATCTGAACCTGCATCAGCCTGGCTAACACTATTTACCTGCCCTGGTAATTTCTTGAGACTCCAGTCCACCCAACTGTGTCCAATGTCTTTTCCATACAAAGGGATTTTCTTGGCTCAGGCTTTGAACTTTCCTAAAATCTCTCAAACCAGAAGCATCTGGCCTCTATGACACATACATCTTGCTAAATGGCCCCATGCCTGGCACTAGTGGCAGCCAGCCTCAGTTCATGGCTTGGCTTCTCCTGGGCATCTCCTTGTCCAACACAAGTAGCAGTCCTTTGCTCATGCCAGGTGGCCCCAAGGCAGGGCATCTGACAGACTTCAGACCACATCAGATTACAACCTAGCCACCTCCACAAGTAATGCACTCAATGGCAGACTTGGGAGGCACAAAAACCTGACTGAAATATGCTCTATGGAGTTGGCAATGTAGCTCCTCCTCTGTATTCACAGTCAGTTCTCATAGCCAATCAGCCTGGGGTTCAGTCCCCCCAATAATATAACAAAAGCAGTCAAGGCTCAACTACAACTGAACAGTGTACAAAGCCCATGTATGGTGCATCTGGAATGTTGAGTCTAAGTGTGAAGGGAGATTGTGCCACTGGCCCCTAAAGAACACTTCTACATAAGGCCATTCTAACAAGACAGGGATAATCAGAGCTCGAGCTAATACATAGAAACGAACACAAGAAAGCCGCCAAGTGAGAAGAGAAAGGAATAGGACCTATGTGACAAAACAGGAGAAATCTTCAGGGCGGGGGGGGGGGGGGGGGGGGGAGCCAGCCCTAACCGGTTTGGCTCAGTTATGTGGCACATGACTATAACAAACAAGGAGGGGAACACATTTCTCACCCTCGTTCTTCAATTTTTGATTTCCAAGATTCTGAACCAATTTTTTTTTTAAATCGGGTCTTCTTATTCATAAAATGGAATCACCACTTATTTAACCAGTTTAACTTGCACAGTTGTCATGACAGGCTATGAAATAAAGCATATGAACAATTGATAAGCACTTTACAAAGCATATTTTGACATTCCTAGCTTCTGAATTATGGCTCATGACTTGAATAGATAGGAAGCACTGTGACATGGTACATAGAAAGGGAGTGGACTGACAATTCTCAGGGAGAAAAGGTGTGGGGGTGGGAAGAGACTGGACAAAAATTGTACACCTATGGATGAGGACAGTGGGAGGTAAGGCAAAGGATGTGCTAGGTGTCCTATTCGGCCCAGTAGCTCAACCTCCCCAGTTACCTGAGGTGGACACTCTTGGTGCAACCCTTTGTGGGCTGTGTGAACAAGCCTTGATTGTTGTTGGTATTACTGGAAGTAATTGACCTCCAGGCCAATTGGCTGTGAGGATCAGCTGTGTCTATGCTGGGAGAACTTCTGTGCTAGAGACACCTTTATCAGACAAAACTTGCAAAAGCCTCTGTGCTCAGCTTGGATGGGGCAGAGTCTCAGGGCAGAATTGTCAGCATTGGTTTCCTGTCAACCCTGCCCTAATAGGCTTCTGTGTCTCAATGTCCCAGGGTAATCGCTGCAAGCACCTCTGAAAGAAAGCCGCCCTCGAATTCCACCCTCTGCCAGAATGTCCAGTTTTTCCCCAAATGAGTCTGGGTCCCAGAGTCTCATCCGGAACTGGAGTTCAATGAAATTGGAGCTCTTGTCTCCCTTCCACATAAGAAAGCCAGCAGCATATTCAGTTGCTCATTCTCTCTGCAAGCAACTCGTTACCTCTGCCTTCTGCAGTTCCTCTGAGTCTCAGTGTGCTTTTCTCTTTCCTGACAGTCCAGGTTCATTCGTATGACTTTGGGTCCCCAGAGTCTCACCCTGAACTGGAGTTCTCCACAGTCAGGAGCTTTCATCTCCCTCCTGCTTGAGAAAACCAGCTGCACACTCAGTTGCCAGTCTTCTCCATGCAAAGGTCTCAGTACCTCTGCCTCTTGCAGCTCCTCGGAGTCTCAGTGTGCTTTTCTCTTTCCTTCTAGTTGTAGAATTTCCACTCAGCCAGTCTTCCTGTGGTTCTCAAAAATGTCGCTTTTATCTTTTAGTTGTAGTTTTAAAATATTTTTAAAATATATTTTTTATTGATTTTTTACAGAAAGGAAGAGAGAGAGATAGAGAGCCAGAAACACCGATGAGAGAGAATCATCGATCAGCTGCCTCTTGCACACCCCCCACTGGGGATGTGCCCACAACCAAGGTACATGCCCCTGACCGGAATTGAAGCCTGGACCTTTCAGTCCACAGACCGATGCTCTATCCACTGAGCCAAACTGGTTTTGGCTGTAGTCTTAAAATTGTTGTGTGAGACAGCAGTTTAGGTGTTTACCTATGCCACCATCATGGTTTCACCTGACATGAGGATTTTTAAATCAGTAACCTTTCTTTCAAAAATGACTTATACTTGGACTGTTCCATTAATTTATTTTATGATGATTTTATCTATGTAACAGTCTGTGTAACACTTTTCTACATGCATAGCTGAGTTCACATGTTTATCATTTCTAAAATTTATTTCCATTCTGTTCATCTAACTGTAGGAAATTCCATTTTAGTCACTAAGTTTCAACTCATTTGTTGAGGATAGTGTATATTCGTAAACAAGACAGATAATACTTTCCAATCAGTGTATTATTACAAACATTAATTTCAGGGTTTTTTTTTCAATTAACATTATGTGGTATAATTTACATAATATAAAATGTACTCCTTTTAAGGACTGCATCTGATTATTCTTTATAAAGGTCCGATATAGAATAACAAGGTGCAGATCAATTACATCACACCAAAATGTTTCTTTATACCCTGTGCACTCATTTTTTTCACACCTCCTCCTCCTCAGGAAACCAGTGACTTGGTTTGTATGTAAACACATTAGATTTTTGCATTCTAGAACTGTATATAATTGGAATCATAGGGTATGTATTCTATTGTATAATATATGGCTTATTTCACTCATAATACAAGCATAGTATTTTCATCAAGACTGTTACATGTATCAGTAATTTGCTCCTGAAGCTCTCTAAAGTTAAGCAATAGGATTATTACTTCGGAGAATAAATAAAGGCATGCATATGATTAAGCAGTTGGTATTTCCTAATATGTATACGCCCTGCTTAAAAGGAAGGTGGAACATGCTTTCGGTTTCAAATTGCAAGCCAAGGCTAAGAGAGAAAAGCCATGGAGGCCGGTAAGTTTGGGGTTTTGTTGTGGTTGTTATTGCTCTGTTTTGTTTATTTTTTTTACTTTATAAAAGGATATGTCTTAGGGAATTTTTTTTGAAAGGGGCTGGCTTTCGGGAAATCCATAATTAGGTTCTATGACAGTTTAGGTGAACAGAACTGAGGGAGAGGGAAGAAAGTGGAGAGGAGAAAGGGAAGTAGAGAAGGGGCCCCAAATGCTCACAGCTTTCAGAAAGGCCAGGCGAGGGCCGAAAAGGAACTGAGCTTTAGTGGTATTTTCTGTCATTTTGCAATCTTAACTGAGTTCTCTGACAAAGGGTGCAGGATGCCCCTGAGATGGGTACCAGCAGCTGCTGTCCCCAAGGGAAACAGGTGAAAACACAGGAGTCAGTCACAGTAAATCTCAGACTTCAGACACTCAGTGAGCACATGGGTAACACAGAGGGAAGAGTGAGAGATGAGGGTAGCTCAGGATGACTGAACTGCATGGGGAGGGACATTGTATGGACTAAGTCTAAAGAAGGCTCTTCCCTGTTGCTGACTTGAGAGGAAAACGAGGCTGTTTAGTGACTTGAGAAATCCTTGTGTTTCAAACAGACAAAGTCCTGAAGGAGAAGAGGACTGTTTTTATCCAATCCGTGACCCCAGGTATAATAAATGGCTTGTTGGATGACCTGTTAGAAAAAAGAGTGCTGAACCAAGAGGAGATGGAGAAAATAAGAAAGGAAAATGCCACATCTATGGATAAGGCCCGAGCTTTGATTGACTCAGTCTATCGGAAAGGGCCCCGGGCAAGCCAAGTGTGTATCACTCTCATTTGTGAAAACGACTCCCACCTTGCAGAGAAGATGGGGCTCCCAGGTAAGGTCTGCAATTGGGAGTAATGTCCACCGAGGCCCCCTGACTTTAAACCACATAGGATGTCTTCATTGGTCATGTTTGTTTGCAGAAAGCTTCTTTACGTCTGGCAGTATTATATATGCCCTGTCTCCTTACCCTTTATTCCTATTCCTTTAGTCTCAGAGTCCTTCTTTGAATTAAAACTCACCTCCCCTCCTGAATATGTGGTAGCTTAGTTGTTGAAATTTATGAGAACAGTCTGATAAATTTCATACCACATTATCTAGTCCTCTTGGCAAGACACTTTATTTACTATTTATTTACTTACTTACTTATTTATTTATAATTTATTATTTATATAGTTAGTTAGTCAGTCAGTCTATGCCTGTCTTACTAACATAGCAAAGTTCATCTCTGGGTAAGTTCTTGTTTATCTTTTAATACCTTCCCCCCCCCACACATAACATTCCCCCAAATTAAAGACAATAACTAACAATAAGGGTTCAGCTAGTTACTTAAATCTAGGAATCCCTAGATACTTATATAGTTACCTGACATGAAGACTTCAGGTCTGTCAATGGAGTAGCTTTTTAAAAAATATATATTTTATTGATATTTTACAGAGAAGAAGGGAGAGAGATAGAGAGCTAGAAATGTCGATGAGAGAGAAACATCGACGAGCTGCCTCTTGCACACCCCCTAACAGGGGTGTGCCCGCCACCAATGTACATGCCCTTGACCGGAATCGAACCTAGGACCCTTCAGTCCGCAGACCTATGCTCTACCATTGAGCCAAACCGGTTTCGGCCATGGAGTATCTTTTTTATTTCTCTCCAAAAGTTTGCTCTCTAGGAAGAATAAAATATTTCAATGATGGTGAAGCACTCAGAACATAAATTCAATGCTGACAGAAAAGCTAGAATTTTAAATGTGGACTCTTTCACTTATTAATTGCCCTCTTGCGTTTTCTTTTATGTGATGTCCACTAGCATGGAACTAGGCTGCAGACCATTGTGTAAGGCCCAACCTTAACCTCACATCCTCCTGAGGCCCTGATACAAGACAGACAGGCATCTGACCTGCCCCTTCTCTCCATAGTTCCTAAGTCCCCTCACAGCCGAGATGGGAGCTCTGGCAACTCGCAACCGCCGGTCTCTTTTATGCTTCCCAATCCAATCAAAGGGAAAAGTGGTTCTTTGAAAGCAAGACATCTTTTTCTCAGGGACTGAGGGAAGCCTATGTCTGGCTTACTGACATACAAAGTTCATCTCTGGGTAATTTCTTGTTTTCCATTTATTTATTTATTTTCTTTTCTTTCTTTCTTTATTGATTAAGGTATTACAAATGTGTGGTTATTTTCCCATTGCTCACACCAACTGCCCCAATCCTACCCTCACTCTCACCCTCCATTGTTTCCATTGGTTATGTTTATAAGCATGCATAAGTCTCTGTTTTCATTTGAATACCTTTTTTTCCCCCTGTTTAACACTCCCCCAAAATAAAGATAATCAATAACTAACAATAAGGGTTGGGAGTAATTTTATAGTAGCCAACATTTCTCCTTCCTTGCCCCACTCCTTCCAGGTCATAGTCCTTGAGTTCTAGAGGCATTTGAACGAATCACTAGAATGAAGTTTACAAGTGGAGTCTCCTAGCTGCTGGTCAGCTGATGGACCCTCAGGCAGGCTGTCATGGCTTTGTGTCTCTCTCATCTACTTGGCAATTGTTTTCCAGGCCACATGATGTAATAATTAGATGACTTATTTGAATGACTCTAATAGGTAGATCTTTCTGAAAAGAAGTTCTTGACATGTACACGCCTGCCACCACAAAACCCTCTCCAGAGAACATATTTGAACTTATTGCTGGTTAGTCAGTCCAGCAGTCTGGATGGGAAGGGCGGGACAAACTTCAGTCTGTCCTCTTGGGCTGAGCATTTTGAGGGACAACCTATGGCTCTCCCTCATTCAGAGCAGGCAAATGGATCATATTTTTCTATGGGAATATTGACTTCAAAAGTTACTATGGGATGAAAACTCAGGGTATTTCATATATGTTAGCTCACACCAACTCTTAAAAGTTTTTGGATTAAGCTTCTAAGCTGTGTATTGTTATATTAAGATCCTTATAAAGGCTTAAAAAAACACACATGTAAGTTTAATTTCTGTCCTTGAAATTGACAAGCATAATGAATGGTGACCTCAGAGGATGCCTTGATAGGCTTGAGTTGTTTTATGCACCCAAACAGTGCAACAGGCTTTTCGGTGTTTGTTTGTTTGTGTTTTTGTCCCTAGGGGTGTGCCACTGAGTAGGGCAAATGCAGAATACAGAGCCTGCAGCCAGAGCCCCTGTCACATACATGAACCCACAATGCCCTTTGTGGGCTGGCAGAGTGGTTCAGTACACCAGAGCCTAGATTTGTGTTTATACGCTAACTCTACCTCTTTCCTGCTATGTGGCACTGAGATTAACTGCACCCTGATTGATGGTAGAGAAATGAGTCACCTCGTCGTCATTTTCTGCTGTGACAGAACTTGGCAGAGTACTTGTCCCAGCCTTTCCTTGGTTTTCTCTAAAATCTAGGTCAGCTCGAAGTTACACAGCCTCACTTTGCATGTACCTGCCAAGCAGTAGTGGGCACCTCAGGAGCCACCTTGAAACACACATATTAAGAGCACTCTTAACTTCTGTAGCTGATGGAATCTCATCATAGAAAGCAGAAATCAAGGGGCAGGTGCAGGCACGCTTCTCTTCTGCCTCCAATGTTAATGCCCAGTAATACATGTGTGGACAGGCTTTTGTTTCTCAATGACCAGTGTGGATGAACAGATCAAAGCTTGTGGACATTGTTTTCACCAGGGAGTTTCCAACAGAAAAAAGTGACTCATTTATGGCCTTTATCTCTCCTCAGGTGGGAAATCAGACAATGATCAAAATGCACACGACTCTCAAGCAAGACTTCTTCCCTTCACAGGTAATGCCATGTTCAAGGCAAGAACATTTTTGAACCCCAACTTTCTTGACATTAACTACAGATTCATGGGATAAATATGGGGTGAGGAGGCAATGGGCAGTTCTCCTGGATTGATCCTGTGTCTTTTGCTATTTTCAATCCATTCTGCTTTAGCAGAGGGCATTCCTGCAGTTTCACTTGCATATTTATAGCAACAAATTCTGAATATGTGTCTCAAATTCTGAATACTCACCTGAACGCCACACTTCATTATCCCATAGCCATCTGAACATAGGCACTGGCATCTCCCACAGCCCCCTTTCCTCTGCTTACCCAGAGTTAAACTTGCCATCTGCCTTCCTTCACACATTGGTTCTCATTCTCTTTCTTGGTTATGGTGCCTCCATTACCAGTTACTCAAACCGGAAACCGGAAATTCAATTTTAGCTCTTTCTTCTCCCTCAGTTCCCCCATTCAAACAGTATCTGAGATTTATTGATTCCTCTCTCAAGTCCAGATCTGTCTAGCCACTTCTCTTTGTATTACTATAGTTCAGAGCTCCAATTCCCATAGTTCTCTCTGATTCTCCTGCCATAATCTCATTATATTTTTCTTGTATTTTTAAAAATAAATCCATTATTATTTCCCACTGGGCTTTAAGCTTTATAAGTCCAGCCTCTTATTTGCTAAACTAGAGGTCTGGTGCACAAAATTTGTGCAAGGGGGGGGGGGGGGAGTTGTCCCTCAGCCCAGCTTTCACCCTCTCCAATCAGGGACCCCTCAAAGGATGACTGACTGCCCTTTCACAATCCAGGACTGCTGGCTCCCAACCGCTTGTCTGCCTGCCTGCCTGCCTGATTGTGCCTAACAAATTCTTCCTGCCAGCCTGATCACCCCCTAACCACTTCCCTGCCAGCCTGATCAATGCCTAACTTCTCCCCTGCTGGCCCTATTGCCTCTAACTGCCCTCCCCTACCATCCTGGTTCCCCCCCCCCCCAGCTGCCCTCCCTTGCAGGCCTAGTTCCCACCACAACTTCCTCCCCTACAGGTCTGGGCTCCCCTTAACTGTCCTCCCCTGAAGGCTTGATCACCCCTAACTGTCTTCCCCTACAGGCCTGATTGCCTACAAGTGTCATCCCTTGCATCCTTTGTCCCTTTCAACTGCCCTCCCTTGCTTGCCTGATCACCCACTACTGCTCTCCCATGCTAGCCATCTTATGGTGGCCATCTTGTGTCCACATGGGGGCAGCCATCTTTTACCACATGGAAATGGCCATCTTGTGTGTTTGAGTAATGGTCAATTTGCATATTACCTCTTTATTATATAAAATAATCAGTGTTTTATTTGTCCCGGGACAGTGTTTTACTCTCAGTTCTTGAAGTATTTCATCTGAAAGTTATTCTTTTCTCTAAATTTTGCAAGATAGTTAGAGCCACAAATGGAAATAGTTCAACAAATTTATAAATTGCTGTAGTGAACTTATTAAGGGTGGTTATCCATGAATTTTTCTTAGATATTTCATGGGATGGAGATACTCACTATATAATCAAATGCCTATTTCTTTACTAGAAGTTAGTAGCTCTTCTGTAATCAAATATTCCTCTTTAATATTTGCCATTGTTCTTCAGATACAATGTATGGAGAAATAGAATATTTCTTTCACTTAGTAATGATTTCTATAGTTTTCTTTAATAAATTAATTCTAATTAACTTTTACTTTACCCACAGTAAACACATTTCAGCCTGCCTTGTTTTGCCTAAATAAATGCACAATAATGTCTTCAAATTTTCCTTCAAAATTGAATATAACTCTCTTGTTTGAATAATTTAGCTTTTGATAGATCTTCCAAATATTGAGAAAACATAATTATTTTGAAAAAGACATTATGTTATTTCTTTAGCAAGTACATCACACTGCTGGATGGTAAAGGCTTTATTCACATAAATGACTGTTAAAACTCGTCCTCATATATTGATGTAATCATTGTTTAGTGCCATGAATCTATCTAATATGCATCTTGATTTTAGCATTTATCATTCTATCTCATAGTCATTCTAGTTAATATATTCAGTATTCCTCCTCCTCCTCCCCATACATACTCACATTAGAGATATCCTGGAGGATAGAACAAAAGCCCAACCTCCCTCCCTCCCTTCCTTCCTTCCTTCCTTCCTTCCTTCCTTCCTTCCTTCCTTCCTTTGTCTTTCCCTTCCCTCTTTCCTTCCTCCCTCCCTTCCACCCTTTCTTCCTCCCTCCCTCCCTCCCTTTCTCCTTTCTTTCCTTCCTTCCTTCCTTCCTTCCTTCCTTCCTTCCTTCCTTCCTTCCTTCCTTCCTTTCTTCCTCTTTCCCTTCCTTCCTTCCTTTTCTTCCTTTCTCTCTCCCTTCCTTCCTTCTTTCCTTCCTTGTTTCCTTTCTCCCTTCCTTCCTTATTTCTTTCCTTCCTCCCTCCCTTCCTTCCTTCTTTTTATCTCTAATGCATCTTAAGTAAATAAAAAATAAACACATGTATTCTAAAAACATTGAAATAGAGTGATTAAACTCTGCCTCAATTAAATTTTATTATCCATTTTAAATCATTTGAAATAAATTCATATTCTAAACATTTTATCTAACATATTGTTTTTGAGAGCTATATCAGGCATGGCCTTGAATAAATTCCCCTTTTATTCGTCTAATCTAAAGTTTTTGTAAAAATGCTGGTCCTCAGAGATAAAGGCTGATTCTTGTATTGCAACCCTAGAAGCCTCCTCTGGTGTGGAATGTGTTCCCATAGCAGTGACTCACTCAGTGGTGCTGGCATCTATCCCAGGGTTTTTCCTCTAAGGATTCACTCCCTCCTCTGTGGCTTCACATGCAGCTCATGCTGTGAGGAGCACCAGGCAGGACACCCAGGAATGCCATTATTCATAATGCCTCTTGTCTGTTGCAGCTCCCCAGGCAGTGAAAGACAACTCAGCTCAGCTGGTGGTTTCAGGACCAGGAGGGAGCCTCAAGCTCTGCCCGCCAGACATAGTCCAAAGGATATGGAATGAAAAGTCAGCGGAGGTGCTGTGCTCAGAAAACAGGATCTGGGTGGAAGAAACACTGGACTCATTGAAAGGGCAGTGGAGCTTTTTTAGAGCCACTTTCCTAGAGAAGTTCTAGAAAATCATGGTGGTGCTTCCCTTACACAAAGCATTCCTATCTCCTAGAATCTCCCAGATTTATGTATTGAGTTCTAAGTTTGATACCTCTCCCGGAGTAAATACTTAAAATAACAACAAAAACATCCTGGGATGCTTAATATGAATCAGATACTATTCTAAGCAAGTTGCAGAGTTGAGAAAACATATTTGAATAATACCTTGAACCCTAATAATAGCCTATGTTATAGATTAGGAAACTGTGCATTGGATGATAAAATATTTTGGCAAAAACAATAAGCATCAAAACATGTTCTCTCAATCCTAACTTAAAAAAAAAAATTAAATCCTAATCAGTTGTCATCTGGGAATTTGTAAGCTCTATTTTAACTCCTCTAGTAAGATTCATTTGACTTTCCTATAATTGTGGTTTATGAAATTTGGTTTCTGGATCAAACTAGAGGGGGAGAAATAGTCATATATCCTCAAGATGAATATTTAAAGGGAACAGGGCCATTTATGCAATTTGCATTTCCAACAGATTTACCCAGTAATGGGAAAGTCCACTCGGACACGTATTGCTCTCATTATCTGCAACACAGAGTTTGATAAGCTTCCCAAGAGAGCTGGAGCTGATGCTGATATCAGAGGTATGAAGATGCTGCTGGAAGGTCTGGGATACACTGTGGATGTTAAAGAAGACCTCACTGCTTTGGTAAGGTCTTCCAGAACGTAGGGACAATGATCACACCTTTCATTTGCCTAAATAACTTTTGGTTGGAGCACCAGAAACATAACTTCTTGATAATCTAAAATTTAAATTTGCCCTTAGAGGTGCTTCTCACCCCTCCTAACTAGAAAAAATTCTGGTGAAACTTTTATTTGAGAATTGCTCTGTGAACAAAAATACCCTTTCCTCTCTACTAGAAATCCCCAAATGACATTCTATAACCCTAGGTCATCTATGTTTGAATTGAAACTTAAGTTATCTTTTGTACCCCATTGATGTTTATATTATCCAGGAAGTTCTTAAGTGTCTTTTTATTGAATTTCCCAGGTGCCATGGTAATGGATCTCATGGTCCAAAAGTAATGGCATGGTCTCTTCCAGGACATGATTGCAGAGCTGAGGGCCTTCGCTGCCCGCCAGGAGCACAAGAACTCTGACAGCACTTTCCTGGTGTTTATGTCTCACGGTATTCGACAAGGCATTTGTGGGAAGAAACACTCCGAGGAAGTCTCAGATTTATTAGATATCAACACCATCTTTCAAAGTTTGAACACTTATAACTGTCCAAGTTTGAAGGACAAACCCAAAGTGATCATTATCCAGGCCTGCCGTGGTGGTGAGTGCTGTTGCGTTAGAACACAAGATATGCAAGTGTTGACCTCATCATTTCTATACATGTTTTGTGCCTGCTCCTTAATATCAAAGAATACCTACTGTCACCAAACAAAGCTATAGCTTCTGTGAGTTGTATGAATGGTTAGTAGATATTTATTCTACTTTCAACTAAAGAGATATCCCTTTTAGTCTCAAGACTTGGATGTTTCAGTGTCAATATAATTCATTTAGGGTTAGTAGAAATAAAGGTTGTTAAGAAGATAGTTCCTGGGATGTATGTGTGTACACAAATGTGAATGCAAGATAGCCACAAATGAATTAGTAAATATGGTTGAACAGAGGCTTACGGGAGAAAATAAATCTTTTGGCTTTTGGTAGTAACAAGATATAAAATCTTGTCTCTCTAGAGAATGAAGGCGTGGTGTGGTTAAAAGACTCAGCAAAAGATTCTGGAAACAGCTTCTCATTGGCTCCAGAAGATTTTGAATATGATGCCATTAAGAAAGCCCATATAGAGAAAGATTTTATTGCTTTCTGCTCGTCAACGCCAGGTAATGGGTGCCTGTGTAGGACACCTTTTTGGGCATTGCCAATACAGAAATTCACACACACACACACAAACACACACAAACACACACACACACACACACACACACACACACACACTCTGTAGAGAATGGGTATCTGTTGCACTTTCTATGACACTTCTGAAGAACAACTAAAGCAGTCCTCCTAGTTTAAATCATCAATTATCCGTACCCACAGAGATCACATATACTTTCACTAAATTAGTAATTAGTAAACTCCCATGGTGCAAAAATAGTTTCCTGGAACTGCTTGGGATCAATTGAGAAATATCTATGCTGAAGTAAATTAGAAGCTGATTCCACTTAGGGAAGGTTTACAATGTTGAGATCAATCAGCAGATCAATTTGCCTGGACATCAGCATGTATTTACAGAAAAGAAGTATTATAAATATAGGGGCAGGGAGAGATAAAAAAGCATAAGAGGCATATTGAACCTCTAAGTTAAATTGTTTTCAACTAGAAATATAGAGTGGATGAAAAAGAAAAAAACAACATAATGACTTCTAAACCTAGGCTATGGATTAAGAATACTGCCAATTATATTCTGACCCTGACATCCATTTAATATTTTGTAAAGTAGTCCTAGTTATTCAGCCTCTCTGGGCTTTCTTTGAATTCCTCATTGACATTATATATATATATATATATATATATATATATATATATATATATATATATATATATATATATATATATTAGAGGCACAGTGCATGAAATTCCTGTACTGGGTGGTGGGGGGAGTGTCCCTCAGCCCAGCCTGCATCCTCTCCAATCTGGGACCCCTCGAGGGATATTCAATTGCCCATTTATACCCAAACCCACCTGGATTGGGTCTAAATGGGCAGTTGGACATCCCTTTCACAATATAGGACTGCTGGCTCTCAACTGCTTGCCTGCCTGCCTTCCTTGTCCATAACTGCTTCTGCCTGCCAGCCTTATCATCCCCTAACCACTCCCATGCCAGCCTGATTGATGTCTAACTGCTCCCCTGCCAGCTTGTTTGCCCCCAACTTCCCTTCTCTGCTGGTCTGGTGACCCCTAACTGCCCTCCCCTACAGAGTTGATCCCCTCCAACTGCTCTCCCTTGCAGACCTGGTCCCTCTCAACTTCCCTCCCTTGCAGGCCTGGTCCCTCCTAACTACCTCCCCCTACCCAGGTGGCCTTCTTGTGGTTGCCATCTTGTGTCCACATAGGGGCAGGATCTTTGACCACATGGGGGCAGATATCTTGTGTGTTGGAATGATGGCCAGTCTGCATATTATTCTTTTATTAGATAGGATAGAGGCCTGGTTCATGGGTGAGGACCAGCTGGTTTGCCCTGAAGGGTGTCCTGTATCAGGGTGGGGTGTCCCCTTGGGGTGAGCAGTGGCCTGAGCAAGGGGCCTGTGGTGGTTTGCAGGATGTTCATGCACACTGGCAACCCAAGTAGAGGCCATGGTATCTGGAATTTATTTACCTTCTATAATTGAAACTTTGTAGCCTAGATCAGAGCCAAGCCTCCTGCTTGCTCCATGGCTGCAGCTATTTCTGTTTGGATTTGTTTATCTTCTATAATTAAAATTTTGTATCCTTGAGTGTTGGGAGGCCTAGGCCGACCAGGGTGTGTGGAAAGCTTGGCTTCCTCTATTGCCAGGAAAACCCAAGCCTCTCAACTGCTCTCTGTGGCTGCAGCCATCTTGGTTGGGGTTAATTTGCATACTCACTCTGATTGGCTGGTGGGTGTGGCTGGTGGCTGTGGCATAGTGACAGTTAATTTAAATATTACTCTTTTATTAGGTAGGATACTATATTTTGAAATTTCTTGAAATTCACATTTTTTTGTGTGTGTCAGTTGACCATGTCATAATGTAGAAATCTATAATATTATCCCCAAAAAATTAAAAACAGTAATGTGAGGCAAAAAGTCTCATACATTTACAAAAGATTTAGCAGATTTTGGTATTATTACATATTTTTTCTTTAAACCCCTTTAATCCCAGCATTCCAAAAAGATCTACCTCTGGCTATGTAGTCTTTTGTAGACAGACCCCCCTGGCTTCTCAACATTCATCTTGCTGAGTTCTTTCTTGTTTTCTTTTACTTTCCTCACCCCTCCATTGCAGTTGACACTTAAAAACTTCATCTCTGGTATTTTCAGTTAGCTATTTGCCACTAGTAAAGTTAGCATTCCTTTCTCTGGTGCTAATTGCAAGCATGTTGTAGTTCTCTCCTGAACGAACAAACAGCGCCATTTGCTCCCTTAATTTCACAAAGGACGTGTGGAGATTTTTGCCTCTATCCTCTTTCCATCCTCTTTGTTTAATAGGAACCAGCTCCATAAAATACCTGTGGCTTTAAATATAACTTTAACCTATAACTATTATATGTTTTATTGTCAATATTATTGGCTAAAATGTTTTGTTCAAGCTTGTGTCCATGATTATATACAGAGCTTTATAATTTTTCTCTTATACATTGTTTTGTAAAATTTTAAAATGGCGCAATGATTTTTATGTGTCTACTATTCATATAATTAATATAATTCTTCAAAATTTCTCTTTCATAAGGCTGTTTTGTCCTCCAGTAGAATACGATATTTCTCTCTTACACCTTATTTAGGTTTGCACTTCTTTTACATTGGTAGCATTCTCGTGTTCAGTTAACATTTCTTTGTACAAATACTTTATGATCAATAGTATTTTATTTTAATTAAATTATTTACATGGTCAATATTTGAAATGTTATTAATATAATTATTCTATATGGACTGGGTATAACACATCCTATATTTCCTAGACACTTATAGTCTTTCAATATATTTTTGTGGCAGAAAATTTTACCCTCCCTACACTTTATAATCAAGGCCATTGCATTTCAGAATTTATAGATAACTTAAATTAGAGTCTGTAAACAAATAATCTTGTGATTAACACTCAGGTATGTCTTCCCTAAGGCCCAATCACTTCCATCTACCTCATTCTGCCCTCACTTCCATATTTACCAGATTTATAGATTCGTGAATCCTAAGATGATACCAACTTAATATCTGCCCCATATATGGCATTAACAATCGTCAAGTATCAGTAAAAATATACTCATTACACATTGGATATATCATTGCATGATGGCCAACAGTGTATAGAAAACAGCATGAACTCAACATGCTTCCTCAGTTGGAGTGAAAATCCTAGCATTCTATCTTTTGGGCCAGACAAGAGTTTTGCATGAGATTTGGAATGTGCTTTATTCACAGATAATGTTTCTTGGAGACATCCCAAACGGGGCTCTCTTTTTATTATTAAACTTATCGAAATTTTGCAAGAACATGCCTGGTCCTGTGACGTGGAGGAAATTTTCCGAAAGGTAAGGCTCTCAATGTTTTCCATACTCTTATTTCCCTGGATACTTGACTATTCCAGATGGAAACCTAGGGAGCACCTCTGGACAGGTTTATCTTTCAGAAACGTTCTTCTTTCCAAATTAGCTTGGAGTTTCTTTGCTGAGTCAGCAAGCCTGAAAGGCAGATCCCATTTGCTATGATCTAGAAATCAACACCCAGAAAATAATAATTGATTTTTTAACTCCCATCAAACCCTAAGTAGACAAACAACTGGACTTTGATTTCCTCGTGTCCATAGCTTTCAGATCCAGAAACAGATTTCAACAGTCTGGTCATTCCATGCTTAGATATGTATATTATTATGATTCTTACAGATGCACAATCTTTTTGCTTTCGTGATTTATTTCACTCTACTTTCTGTAATTTTTCAAGCTTAAGTGAAGGTTCTTCTCGTCAAGAAAAGAAAAATATAGGTTCTCTTTTCCCTTTAGGTTCGATTTTCATTTGAGTCCCCGGATGGCAGGGCACAGATGCCCACTACTGAAAGAGTGACTTTGACAAGATGTTTCTACCTCTTCCCAGGATATTAATATAAGTAAGTTGTATCAGTGTCAATGCACAGATGTGTGTGTGTGTGTGTGTGTGTGTGTGTGTGTGTGGATGTGCGTGTGTGAGCACGTGTGCGCGCGTGCCAACATGGGCCCGCACAGGTGGGAAGGGTGGGTGAGGTTGGGGAAGAAAGCCTCAACTTCATCCTTATCAAGGTCTCAAGGCCTCAGGTAGTAAATGGGAGCTACTAAAGGATGCTTTCTGCTGGTTCGTTGCAGAGCATGCTGCTCTTGTCTCAAAGTTCAGCAGTCAGAAGTCCCTTTCTCAGGGTCAGCTGATATAGACTGAGATGTGGCCATGAAATGATGAAAGTTTGGTTTTAGATGTCTCTCTCTTT
Organism: Pipistrellus kuhlii; assembly: GCF_014108245.1. Taxonomy (NCBI): domain Eukaryota; kingdom Metazoa; phylum Chordata; class Mammalia; order Chiroptera; family Vespertilionidae; genus Pipistrellus; species Pipistrellus kuhlii. The sequence continues at coordinate 56,799,777 of NW_023425595.1, read as the reverse complement.
CACACAGTAGGGCAATATTTAGACATAGCATGGTCTCTTCCTTCTGTCTCCATGAGTAGAGTGGTCTTTTAACTTGCATTTCTTTTAGCAGAACACTTTTAAAAAATATTTCTGTGTGTGTGTGTGTGTGTGTGTGTGTGTGTGTGTGTGTGTGTGTTTTCTTGTAGGAAACCAGGATCCTGTCATTTTTGGAATTATGACTGCAGGAAACACACATTTCTTTCAACGTTCTAATAAATCTGAAATTTAAAAAATAAAAAAGTTGTTATGCTGTTTTTCTACTCTGAGAAGATATGGAATGGGATTTGGAACTTATAATGGATCTGGAGACCTTATACTTGACCCATGATCAATGAACAATCTAATAGCACCATTCTTTTTTCTTTTTTCTTTCTTTTTTTTTTTTCTAGAAACCATTCTCTGGGCTTTCAGGTATAGGGATACAGATGCCAATCACAGTAGCCACCTGACTTCAAAGAATCTGCTGCTCAGCAGGAGGGATGCAGAGTATGATAAGTGATGTATCCAAAACCCTAGAGTTTACCACTACCAGAAACTCCATATTTTGATCCTTTCTTAAGGCATTTTAGGCCTGCAAAGTAATTTTGACTCAACTCCAGGCAACTCACAGTTTATAGTGCTATTGGGAACAGAACCCAACAAACACAAAACAATTGGCTGACCATATATGACACCCCATATATTGTATACAAAATAATATTCTTATGAGGTGCATTGGTAATGAGTTTGAGGTAAAATCCTCCAGTCTAGACTTGGAAAGCACTGAAACGACTACCTTTCACATCCAATTTGAGCCTTTCCTAATCCTAATCCATTAGGAGTTGAGGTGAATTTCTGAACTTTTGAAAACCTTACAAGTTGAATGTCAAATTTTTTTCTCTCCCACTAACTTAATCTTTTGTACATTTGTTTTACTGCAGCCTGAGACAGCTTCTCTAATGACTCATTGTTCAGAGAATATAAAAAAAAATGGTAGTGAGAAGTCACCTTGCAATCAAGGGGACTAGCAAGGCTAGCCCCTTACCCACACAGTTTTCCCAGGCTTGTTTGGATAGCGGTTATCAGTACAATGAGAGCAACCTTTCAATGGCTACCTGTAGTCCTCCTGATCCAGCTTTCCTGTCTTTCTTTCTTTTCTCAATTCTCACCTCCCTACCTCAGCCAGGTTCAACCTGTCAGGCTGGCCCTGGCAGTCACCCTCAATGAAGATTAACCATGTAGGCAGGTTTAGGCAGTTACAGAAAAGCATGAGGAGAGTGGAGACACAGATTCCTTCAGACCTTATCCACAAAATCTCAAAATCACAGGGAGACAGGGAGGGGATGATACCAGCACAGTGGAAACAGAAAACAGAAGCTATTTTGCATAATTCTTATCTGGAAATACAAGAAGATCTGTTAGTTTTAACTCCCTCATGAGTTTATGAGTTTTAAGTGAGCAGAGGAGAAATACTGAGGGGTCAGAAAAAGGACAGTGAGAAGGAAGTGTGGGGAAAACAAAGTGAAAGAAGGAAAAGGGGGGAGGGAAACAGAGGTGCCAGCCAATAGGAAAATGTTACATCATTTACATTTCTTTTCCCTGAAAGGAAGAAAATTTTCTTCCCAAGGGATTTTCCCGAACTGTCCCGTGAACTCAAAATTCTAAGATGCAGTTGCCAAATGTCTGGTTAGTTGCCCCACCCCCTGCAATGAGGAAATGCCAGAAAGTTTCATTTTCGAGCTTGTGACTTGCTTCCCAGCAGCAGGAAGGGGCTGAGGCTGGTGGCACCCATGGCTGGTGAGTAGGGGTCTTTTCTGGCTAAGGGTCAGGGGCTTGGGTCTTAGGAAGCTTTCTATTGCTCCCGACAAACACAAATAACAAAAAAGGAAACAGGAGCCTGTGGCTTGCTTCCCCTTATTAGCTCTGTGTAGCTTGAATCACCCAGGGACATTGCCTTAGAAAGATGGAAAGCAAGGTTTCCAGGTATTTTAGAACCAGGAAAAGTTAATTCCTTTCTTTCAGCTCATGGTAATAAAGGGGAGGGAGAAGACAAACAGAGTAAGTTCTTTTTGTGTGAGGCAACTCTTGAACAGTCTTAATGCCTTCTGAGATCTTCTTGCTTCTGGCTGTTTCCAAATTAGTTATCTGGGTGAGAAACTGCTCCCAGGATCCCATAGGCCAACTTTGAACTCCTGCCCCTTTGCCATCTCCTGTCTTGAATTACATACTTGGTCCTTTGAGGTGACTGTTTCCCCCTTTTCTCTCTAGTCCTTGTGCTAAGGACTCCAGTGCAGTTTTTCCTAGATCACTATCACAGGTTTTTAAGGAATCGGATCTTCCTCTCTCCAGGTTTTAATCCTCCAATCCATCGTGTTGATAATACACAGAAGCTGAAAAAGCAGGAGATTAGCTATGTATGCAGCTAATAGTCAAACACGTCATAACACTTTTTGTTTGTTTGTCTCATTCTCTTAATTTGAAAGAAAGGGGTTCAACTAGGTCATCAGTTTCTAAACTTTATAACAAATCTGAATAATGTATAGTCATGTTTAAAAGTTCATGTGATCCTGCCCCTGAATTTCTCCACCTTAATTAGACAGTAGGCATTTCTAGCCTTATAAAGATTTGCCGATAATTCTTATATAACTGATCTGACACGTGTTTGTTTGCAGATTAGAATCAATAGGAAAAGTAATTAGTTATCTTTCAGTTCTCACATTCTAGGTATCTCTACATGCAATTTCCTTACTCAGAAACTACATTGAGGTTCCCTGTTGCCTTCTTAAAAATGTCTGAACATTTCAGAAAGGTTTTTCTGCCTTTCAAAATATGTTTATCCATTTTTCCATTACTCTCTCTAAATTATGAAAATATGAATTCAACTTCACAGCAAATATATTTAATGTATGTATCTTCTCTACTATATAATAAGAGAGAAATATACTAAATATCAGTTACACCCTGAGGCATAATGACCGACCTTGTAATGACCAGATCACAGATCTGCAGGAGGGTGGGGTAGCGAATTATAAGTGGGCCGTGGAGACCTACAGGAGGGAGCAGGGCAGCAAGCTGTGAGGGGAGGAAAAAAGGGAGTGGGGGAAACTACAGGAGGGTGGCAGCGACCTAGTGGTCCATAGATTCATGTGCAGGGCTACTAATATATATATATTGCTCTTCATGATATAATCTCTCCAGGGTTTATGACTTTATGACTTATCTCATGGCATTTATCTTAAGTTCCTATAATACAAAATTGATTGTATTCTTGTCTTCTTCATGAAGCTGGAGAGTAGTGGGTAAAACTCACACTCAGGGCTGCGTCTTTGCCTGGGCAGGATGGTCTCACTGATTATTACAGTGGAATCAGGGCATCATTAGACAATAGATGTGAGAAACTGAAAGGCAAGAGACAAAAACAAATAAATGGTCTAATAAATATAAACAACCTAATTTGGTTAGCTACTATTATACAATTAACAAGGACAAGGAAAAAAAATTGCTAGCTTAGTGAGAAATAGGCATCTGGAGCATATACTCTGTCTAGTTTGGGAGCATCATTTCCCCGAAGGAAGTGACATCTCATCTGAGATATAGAGAATAAGGGAGCAGTGGGGAAACAGGAAAGAATGTGGGTGTGGGATACTGTGCACATAGAGCTTCCTAAGTAAGAGCCTTCTAGAAGCAATGTAAGAAGAAAGGTGGGTAACTGACAGAGGATGAGGATGAATGAATGAGAAGACCTACATTAGATTAAGCTCAGAGGTTTCATGATCAAATCTAGATTTTAACACCCTAACACTACTTCATTGTGGAGAACAGATTAGAAGGATCCAAAAGTAAATTTATAAATCTCCTGAAGTAATGAAGAAAGGAAGGATGTTGGCCTGAAATGTAATATTGTACAATTAAACATGAGAGAAGTGGGCAGATTCTGTAAAATTTAGCAGAGAAAACCAATACAATTTGACATGAGATGGAAAATGAGCATCTCAGAAAACAGGAGAGATTCACTATTACCACATGATGCCCTTGGTGTTTAGATATAATTCACTACTAAAGGGAACAATGCACTTGGTGTTTAGATATAATTTACTAGTAAAGGGAATAAAACATATAGGTTTAATTTAGTGATTTTTAAATCATAGAGACTGAAGTATTTAATCACAAGTCCTGGAAAGTCCTCTCTCAGTCCACATTGAACCATTCACTGATCTATGTATATAAAGATCAACTTTCTGAAGATGATTTTAATAACTTTTGGTATATTGAGAGGAGGTAGATATGTGAGTCTCCATTTTAGTATCCACATCTGGCCTGAATCCATAAATTTAGGAGTAATTTCTAATGAAGCCATGAGGATGTAGAGATGATGAAAAGTGTACCTAAGGCCAAACTCCTTGGTTGTATTGTTTACCACATTTCTCCCATGCCATTCATTCAGTCAACACTATACAACCTCGTTGAGTGCACAGATAAATGAATTGAAGCCCAGAACTCAGGTAGACTAAATCTTCCATACATTAACTGTATGCTGTTTGCAATTCTTCAAACTCTCTGTTCTATCATCTGTATACTATATTGCACCTCCATGTTTTTATTACCTTTTCTAAGAAGCCTTTGTGGTCACACCTGAAGAAATTTGAATTCCTGAAATACTTTGCATTATTTTAAGTAATTCTCCACAAATATCATGTAAGGTAGTTTGCTGACTTAAGAGTGTGTGTATGTGTGTGTGTGTGTGTGTGTGTGTGTATACAGGTGCGCACGTGTGACAGGGGGACTTTGAACCCCTGAGTTTGATTCCCTTCTCTCCACTTACTATACACACTGTGCACTAAACATACAATTTGTGTCAATTACTTAACCAATTTCTCTGGATCTCCTTATTTTATATAATAGAATTATTAAAATTCTGGTTAGATGGAGTTTTGGTAGAATATAAGAGAGAAGATTCATGCATAACACTTGGCACCAGTGGGGACTTGATAAATATGAATTATTATTACTGAAGCTGTGCTATAAAAAGAGAATGTGAATCCCAAATTGTGTGATTTGGGGCAAATGATTTTTAAATAGAGAAAATAATGGTTATCTCATTAAGTTATTGGGAGGATATAGCATATTAATGTTTGTATTTAGTACAGAGACATGTAAATAATAATAATAATAATAATAATAATAATAATAAAGATGCTTTATATTGCTTTATATGTATTTCCTTCTCAATAAATTTAAGTATGCCGAAACCAGTTTGGCTCAGTGGATAGAGCGTTGGACTGCGGACTGAGGGGTCCCAGGTTCAATTCCAGCCAAGGGCATGTACCTTGGTTGTGGGCACATCCCCAGTAGGGAGTGTGCAGAAGGCAGCTGATCAATGTTTCTCTCTCATTGATGTTTCTAACTCTCTATCCCTCTTACTTCCTCTTTATAAAACCCAATAAAATAAAATATATTTTAAAATAAATAAATAAATAAATAAATAAATTTAAGTGGACAAGAGATGTTAGCTGCGATTGATATAAGGTAACAATTAATTTATGTTTTGTTTCTTTCTCATAATTGCTAATAAATAAACATTTATTGAAATAATTCAAGATGACATGGAAAATGAGGCTAGTGTTTCTGGGCTCACGTTTTTCTTCAATGACCTGGCACATTTTCTTTAGAAAGTGTCATTTTTGTGTCCAGGCTATCCTTATATCTAGATGGACTGAATAATTATCTTAGAATTAATTGAGAATTGATGAGATATTCTGCCTTCCCATATATGTCAAAATCATACCTGTGCTCTTAAAAAATCACTTAGCACTTTGACTTTTATATTCCTCTATAAAAATTCCAACCATCCCAGGTGGTAATAAATTAACCAATTCTCAAATTAATCCACCATATTGAAAAATTAGTCATCAGATTATTTTCAACTCTAAGTTTTGATTGAGATAAGATTTTATAGTATTAGGAACCTAGAGGCATTTATTCACTTATTCATTACTTCATGTTTTCAGCAAGCTTAAAGTACTTTTAAGATTTTAAGCACAAAGATGTAACTAAGAGATGTGGATGCAAATTGTGGATTCAAAAACATAGTGCTTTCACCAAGAAAACTAATTACAGAGATAATAAATTCTGTGGTATAATGAGACAAGAGCATGGATATTTCTTGGAGTATATATATCATTACTATGGGATTAAAAAATAGAAAGAGAAATATAAGATGAGTGGATGACATTAAGCTCAATGTCAGAAAAAGAAGATAACAAGCTATCCAAAAATCTTAAGTGGCAATGATTCATTAAAAAATGCTTAGTATATAATGAAAGAGGTTTGTATTTTATTGGGGAAATGTTGAAATAGTCAGAAGGTACTTCAAGAGTATTTCACATTTTAGGGAGCTCTCTAGATATAGTGTGAAACTCTTAAGGCTTTGCCCACAGTTGAAGGAGTCTTTGTATTTCTGACAGAAGAACACAACAAAAAACCACTAAAGGCTTTGGAATCTATTGGGAAAGAACTCTTGGATGGAGCTTTGGATGTATTGGTGAAAAAAGATATTCTGAAATTGAAGGAAACTGACAAAAAAAAATTCAATGATGCCAAACATGGAGACAAGGCCCGGGTTTTGGTGAAGGCTGTGCAGCAGAAAAGCCATGAAGCAGGTCAAGTTCTTGTCCAAACCTTTCTTAACACAAACAAAAATGCCATCAGCAATGAAGGTAAGAATAGAGCTGATATTACAACAAATTTCTCAAACTATCTGGAATCTGTTTATACAGGGTAATATTGTTCTTTTAAATAAATAAAAAAAATCAGGGAGTGCCTTGATTGGTTCATGTAAATAAACATCAAGGTTTGTTCCTGTGCAAAAATCTTGTTAATTAGATCTGTCAACCCTCTCCACTATTGTTTATGAATTCTTACTCCTTCCTCAGAAAGGAGGAGTGCTAGACTTTCCCAGTCTCTTGCAAAATTTGTCAAGTGATGCCAAGCTGTGACAGATATACTTAAATTTTTGTAAGGATTGAGTCAGGATGAGTCAGAAACAAATTTCTTCAAAAGGGAGGAGTTCTTCCCTCACATTTTAAAAGTTGGGTTGAAAATTTAGTCTGGTTGATCAGAAGTTTGGAGGCAAGGACAGCTAGTGCATGTTAGAATCTCTGAGCAAAATGTTATCCCTCTAACCCTGGAATCAGTACTCTGGTGGCAAGTTAGTATTTCTCCTTGACATGGCTGACTCCACAGCTTTGCAAGGAATCTTAGCAGTCCATCTGCTCTGGACAAGTTGAGAATTCAGGCTGAGGTCCCTGAAAAAAAGTATGCCTAGATGGTACTGGATCCAGGATTCTTTTAGTTGCTTAGTGTGGGTCTCTGTCTGTGTCTGTGATTTGTATAAATTAGGAGCAGACTTGCGATGTTATACCCTCCTATATAATAAAAGACTAATATGCAAATTGTCTGTTCCACTGAGAGTTCCACAAGTGGGTGGAGCCCATGGTCCTTCCCCCTCAGCTGGCCAGACAAATTGGCCTTGAATCAGGGTGGGCCAGCCGGACCCCACCTGTTCGGGAATTTGTGTACCAGGCCTCTAGTCCAAAATAATAACTACCAGCCACATTGTGATTATAGAGTACTGGAATTGTGGCTACTAACACATGTTAAAATGGTAATAGTTTGAATATATTATGTTAAATAAAATATTATTAAAAGTAATTTCATCTGTTTACCTTTTTAATGCAAAATAGTATAAAAATTTTAATTGCACATGTGACTTAATTATGTTTCTAATGAATAGCCCTGTATTAAATATTTACTCAATATACTCTTGCTCAGTGACAAGAAACCACCCACCTAGATGAGTGAGTGCTCTAGAGTAAAATATTTCAAGGCTCGCCGAACCCGGTTTGGCTCAGTGGATAGAGCGTCGGCCTGCGGACTGAAAGGTCCCAGGTTTGATTCCGGTCAAGGGCATGTACATTGGTTGCGGGCACATCCCCAGTAGGGGATGTGCAAGAGGCAGCTGATCGATGATTCTCTCTCATCGATGCTTCTAACTCTCTATCTCTCTCCCTTCCTCTCTGTAAAAAATCAATAAAATATATTTTTAAAAAATATATTTCAAGGCTCAAGCTGTTTTAGCTGAATATAAAAATGCTAAGTTTGACCCAAGTCACCATGGAAGATGTTTTCCTCGTTATAATCATAATCTAGTATTATATTTATGGATGGATCTGCTACTAAGAATATCCCCCTTCTTTCTCAATCACAATACACCTCTTCATATTAGAGGTTACATACAAGGAAAATTCCTACATTTAAAGGTGTTTAAAATTTTTCTCATGATTTTCCTTCTCTGTCATATGTCTTAGGTTATCATGGGTAACAGATGCAGATATTAAAATTTACATCATGTGATGCCATGTGATATATCCTACAGGTCCTCCAGAAACGACTGGGCCAGCTGAGTCAGCAGAAACTACAGATACCCTCAAGCTTTGTCCTCTTGAAGATTTCCTGAAAGTGTGTAAAGAAAAGGCTAAAGAGGTACTGTGTTCTATCCATAAAATAGAGAAAGAGAGAGAAACACTTGCTCTCACTAAGTATAGGATTTCCTAAAGCACTGATTGCAGAATGGTAGGGTTGGGACAGCAAAAATCTTTATCATAGCTGCTTTGAGCAAGGAGGAACTCACATAGCCTCACACAGATTGCAATTTTCTTTCAGTCCCATGATAAAACACAGATCTCTCTGTTCATTTATTTGTTCTATCTATTTGACACTTCTTCGAATTAAGCTATAGCTATAGATCAAAATATTTAGTAATTATTTTCAAACTAGTTGAAAAGTCTAGACACAAAACATGACTTAAATATAATTAAAGCTTGAAATCTGTTTTATCTTAGTGTGTTAAAAATAACACTGAAATAATGAATTTACCAAATGAACTTCATCTATGATGTATTTATTTTTAGTTGGAGTCATTGGAAAATGTCTCCTGCTTTTTATGAAATTTGATCTGAACCTTGAACACTGAGAATGATTTGTCTAGGTAGAGAAGAGAGAGAAAAGGTTATGGTTGGAATGGTTCTAGTCCCTTCAAGATTCTTGCATAAATATCCCAAATATGTTCTAGGTCCACTTCTGGGCTCTTGGAAAATCAATTACATTCTTTTATTTCTTGGTCTATTTTTATTTTCCTATAATGCGGAAATGCAAAATCACTTTCAATTCTCACTTCTTTCTTTTGTCAGTTCAATCCATTACAAAGAAAAAACAGGGTCTCTGGTACAAGCGAGGAGACACTGCAGATCTATGAGCCTCTAGAGATTAGTATGTGAAGGTTTAAAAGAGATAAGTAAAACAAACTCACTGCATATCTATTTCCTGCAGATCTATCCAATAAAAGAGAAAACGAGCCGCACTCGCCTGGCTCTCATCATATGCAATAGAGAGTTTGGTCATCTTAAGCCCAGGAAGGGGGCCGAACTTGACATCACAGGGATGGAAGAGTTGCTTGTGGGCCTCGGCTACAGTGTGACTGTGGAAGAGAACCTCACAGCCAAGGTAGGGGCTCCTCACCCACCCCAAACAAGCACATATTCTACACACCCTCCTGCTAACAAATTAACTTTATAAGGATAGCCAGATACTTTACCAACCTTAGGCCACATATCTCTCTGTGTGTGCACATGCATGTGAGTATGTGTGTTTATAAGATGAAATTATTAGAAAGGGGAACTCTCTGTCTCCTTTGAGCTCCAAATATCCCCAATTCCATAAAACTAGACACAAAGTGACTGGCATTCATACCCACATAATTCTTGTATCCAAAGTGGGGTAATTAGGATTCAGACTCAATATTCCCAGGAAATTCTACAGTAATGAATGTTCAAAAGGAATGTACTCGCCATGTAAATATTGAGTCCTAACTTGATCTCAGGGTCTATTTTTGGTGCTGAGGGTAGGTCAGTGAATGAGACCAGATATTCCAAGTTCAAATTGATTTAGGTTTACTGGTCAGGGGTCAATCATATAAAAAGAAAAACAGAAAATTTCAGAGATTTGATGTGTCCTGTGTCTCTCTGTAAGAGTGAAAATAAAGTTAAAAGTAAGTGGAAAAAGAAAAGACAACATAAAAGTGCATTGGTGAGTGGGGAGTAATTTCTTTGATGGAACTGTCAGAAAAAGCCTTGTCAGGAGACAGTATGGGACCTCACAGATGACTACTAGTAACAAGAGAGCTCTGGGAACATGTGAATGCAGTACATTCCAATGGGGATGACTACCATGAGAAGTCTGAACTACAAATGGAACTGGCATGTGAAATATACAAAAAGACCAGTGTAAGGAGAGCTTTGAGAGGGTGGCAGGAGGGAGTACACATATGTCAGAAGGTTGATGTTATTCTAAGTACAGTAGCAATGGCTATTGAAGGGAAATGGTATGATACATTTATAATGCATGCCTCCTATTAAGTAATTAACAGAAGACAGAAATAGAAAGGAACAGTATGTAAGTAAAAATAAACAAATGTAAATGACATCAAGAGGGCAGCTCATATAATGTTAGAAGGAGCAGGTCCTTGAACCCCCAGCTCCACTGTCAGAAGACAAACAAAACTATCATTGAGCACCACTATCTGAAACACAGTGACTGGAACATTGCAGATTCTTATACTCTCAGGACAAATGGGGGATCAGATTGGTGGTAATGCTGGTCCTTTTAGAGTAAGTTTCCGTGGCCTTTTTCAGGAGATGGAGTCAGTGCTGGTGACATTTGCTGCTCGTTCAGAGCACAGTACCTCAGATAGCACATTCCTGGTGTTCATGTCTCATGGCCTCCTGGATAGACTCTGTGGGACTGGGCATAGTGCTGAACACCCAGACGTGCTGCCTTATGACACCATCTTTCGGATATTCAACAATCGCAACTGCCCCAGTCTCAAGGACAAGCCTAAGGTCATCATTGTCCAGGCCTGCAGAGGTGGTGAGTTCTGACAGGGAAAATCCAAAGGGCATGAGGGGTTTGCAATGGTTTGTAATGCATGATTTGCTTTTGGGGAAAACAATGCTAGACCACATTCAGTGCAAATGAAGTGAATTAAATTCTTGGGAAACTCCACAGGGTGTTGGTATCACGTGTGACTGTTTTTTCAGCTAAGAAATATCTAATCAATTTAACACAAGGTAAGGGTGAAGGAGATCTTCAGAATCCCTAAATCAAAGTTGAACACAAACATTTAAACCTTGGAATAATGTCATGTTAATGACAGCCCTACTGGCCAATGTCTCACAGGCATGTTGACATTCTCTGGCTTGAGAAGAATTCCCTTGGAAAGTGGGGCTGTTCTATAGGAGCAGCACCCTTTCTGCTCAGGTGTTACTGAAAGGGAAGTGAGTAGGGAGATGTGGGCACTTGGCTTTGCTGTCAACATTTCCTTTGTTTTTGCTGACTTCCAATGGCCTCTTAGCATTTTGGAATCAGTGTTAGGAGGAAAAAGCAGAAATAACCTAGCTAGAAAAAAAAAAAATGGTAACCAGGCTCTTAAATTATGTAGATAACAATTTTAAGTCTTTTGCTCTTCTTAGGAAAGGGGTTTTTCCAGTTGACAGATACTATTACTATTTGCTTAAAAGATGTTGCCACTATTAATTGGCACATTGGGCAAAGACACTAGAGAGAGGCCATGGTATGTATTTGGAGCAAGGCTTTAGTGTGTGAGTGTGTGTGTGTGTATGTGTGTGTGTGTGTGTGTGTGTGTGTGTGTGTGTGTGTGAAATTGGTGAGAGTAAACATTTCAAAAAAATGAGGTAGACCATGTGACAGCCATACTGAGGGAGGCACACAGTTTGCACAAAGTTAATGTCTCTACAGAAAACCGCGGGGAAACCTGGGTCAGTGACTCTCCAGCAGCCGTGATGGACAGCTCTTCACAGTCAGCTGAGAGCCTGGAGGACGATGCTGTTTACAAAGCTCACGTGGAGAAGGACTTCATTGCTTTCTGCTCCTCAACCCCACGTAGGTCGTCCAGTAACAGACAAGGGTTTGTGGGTCTATGGCCCCCTGGGAATGAGTCTATTATAGAATAATGCAATAGTATCCCTGTAGCAGGGACATAAGACACATTGTGAGGGCTTTCAAAACCATTTACATTTATCTTGATCTATTCTATGGAAACAGAGTGTCTATATTTTCCACTTTTTAAAACTGTACTTTTATTATAAGTGGTTCATTTTACAGTCAAAGGTATACCAGATATTAAAACAACCCAATACAAGGAATCTGATCCCCATACATCATTTAAAAAACAAATTACATTCCATTTTCTACCAAATCTGTTTAACATTTTGAGTGGGGTTTTAATGGATCCTGAGATGGCTGCCCTCTGTAAATTACCAACACCATCTCCTTTTCTCCTTGGTTCTCATTAAATGCTCTTTATGTGAATCACTGGAGGGCTCTGCAGGAGGAAATCCTTGAAAGGAGGTATAAAATTATACCCTACCAGGCCTAATAATAGGGATCAGTGTTTAGTCATTGACCTCTAGGTAGCTGTCTTAAGAAGCCCCTTACATTTGAATGTTTTTCTACTTTGCAAATTTTTGTTTTAAGTCTTTTCTTTTTATAACCACTTCATGGGTATTTTTTATTTTCCCTTACCCAAGGAGTTAGGATATTTTTTCCATTAATTTTGGAGACAGCAGAAAGGACTGGGAGGGGAGAGAAGCGAAGGTAGAGAGAGAGAAACATCCATGTGACTGAGACACATCAATTGGTTGCCTCCCACATGCCCCATGACCAGGGGGCAGGGATCAGACCTGCAATCCAGGTAGGTGCCCTTGACCAGGAATGGATCCTGAGACTCTCCAGTGTGCAGACCATGCTGTAACTCAGCAACAGGTAGGGCTCATGTAGGTTTCATTGACATACAAACTGCTGTATATATACTCAATATACATAACACAGCGAGTTTGCACATAATATAAGCCAGTGAAACCATCACCACAATCTATGCCATAATTATATGCCCCTCTCAAGGCTTCCTTTGGATTTGGTCACCTAACTTATTTATGCTATTGTAAAAGACAGTCTGATGTATACCCTGTAAACAACCTGGAAGCCAGGGAGCCATTTTTCTTGCTTACTGTATAAGTGTGGGGAAATTCTTTAATCTGCTGAGTGTCTATTATTTCCTTTGTAAAACGGGATTCTTTCAGTTATCTCTCAAGCTGCTCTTCAAATCCAAGCGAATGAACATGAAGCACATAGTAAGAGTCAGTTCCAATAATATAGTGTAATCATTGTGATATCCTGGTGAGTTATTCTTTTAGTTAAAACCCTGCCAGTTTTTTGTTTTCTTCTCTTTTTGGAAAATTAGCTAATGAAAAGATATGTTTCCCCTAGTCCTGCCAAGTTGATTCCAAAACTATGCTTAAAAAAACACAAAAATTTCATAAAATAAATGTGTGATTAAAAAAAAAAAAAAAAAAAATTCAAGGGCACAGCCCAAGGCTGACCACCCCTTATCTTCCTAGATAACGTGTCCTGGAGAGACCCTAGTACAGGTTCTCTCTTCATCACAAAGCTAATCAGATGCTTCCAACAGTATTCTTGGCGCCTTCACCTCGAGGAAGTATTTCGGAAGGTAAGCTTTTTCCCCCCTGCCTTTTCTAATCGTGTGTGTGTGTGTGTGTGTGTGTGTGTGTGTGTGCAGAAAGCCTTACTCTTATTCTTATTTCAAATGACAATGACAGGCTTTGTCAGGCAAACAAAAGTAGAATAGTGCCTGGTTTCCAAGGGTTGACATCTGATTTAGGAAAAGAAGATGTCAATGCAAAATTGCACTAGATCAAAATAGAACAAAATAATGTAACATGTAAGCTTATTTGTTATGGGCTATACATTTTCTTTAAAGTCAAAGAATGGAAAGTATTTTGAGGTGATTTGTATAGCTTACTTTATTGAAAAAAATATATATTGGGTGTTATTGTACTTGGTAATTATTGCTAACTTGTGACATTGATGTAAATGGCATATTGTGTCATAAATTGACTCAAGACCTTTTTGTGAGAGAGAGATGGATACTAAACAAGTAAGCCAGCAAACGCATGAGTCATTACAGATTGTGAGAGCCTCCATAACACAAAAGACCTAGGGCAGGTGAAAGAAAAAAAGGGAGAAGATATTCCTTGAATGAAGTGGATCAGAATGGAAGACCAAATTCCTTTCTCAACTCAGGAAATTCCTTATTCCCCCTTCTCCTAATTTGTTTTCCTCCATGGTTCCAACCACCACTCATTCTTCAAAAACTTCTGTTTGCTTTTACCTTTACTTACTCACTTGAATGCAAGCTTCATAAAGGCAGAAATTTGCTCAACACCTCAACATGCTGGCACATAGGAATTGATATTAGTTCAATAAATCAATGCATGAATATCAAGACCTCTCTCCCTTTAGGGTATTAAGAGGATGGGGCAGCCAAAACCGGTTTGGCTCAGTGGATAGAGCGTCTGCCTGCAGACTAAAAGGTCCCAGGTTCGATTCCAGTCAAGGGCATGTACCTTGGTTGTGGGCACATCCCCAGTAGGGGGTGTGCAAGAGGCAGCTGATCGATGTTTCTCTCTCATGGTTGTTTCTAGCTTTCTATCCCTCTTTCTTCCTTTCTGTAAAAACTCAATAAAATATATTAAAGAAGAAGAAGATGGGGCAGTAGGGCTGTTTTTTATTTTTATAAAATATATTTTTATTGATTTTGAACAGGAAGGGAGATGGAGAGAGAAATAGAAATATCAATGATGAGAGAGAATCATTGATTGGCTGCTTCCTGCATGCCCCCCTTCCCCCAACTGGGTATTGAGCATTGCCTGAAATTTAACCCAGTATCCTTAAGGCTACAAAGATTCAATTATACACAATAAATAAATCCCAACAAAAATGTCAGCCACCATGGTGCTGGAGAGAGCAGAAGGCATAGGATACCCCAGTGATGGAGGAAGCCAAGCTTTCTGGCATGCCTAGGCCTTTGCTCAAGGATACACGTTCCAATTATAGAAGATAAATAAATCCCATATACCAGGGCTTCTGCTTAGGTCACTGGGGGGCATGGCTGGCCTGAAAACCACCACAGATCCTTGACCTAGGCCACCCCATGTACAAAGGACCCCCACCCTGATCTCGGACACCCTTCAGGGAAAACCATAGGGCTCCCACCCATGCACCAGGCCTCTAGCCTATCTAATAAAAGAGTAATATGCAAATTGGCCATCACTCCAACACACAGGATGGCTGCCCTCATATGGACACAAAATGACCACCACAAGATGGCCAGCAGTGGAGGGACCATATCTGGAAAGAAGAGCAGTTGTGGGCAATCAGGCCAGCAAGGGACGGCAGTTAGGAGTGACCAGGCTGGGAGAGGAAGAAAGTTGAGGGCAACTGGGTCTGCAGGGAAAGGCTGTTGCACAGGGATCCAGGCCTGTCGGGGAGAACAGTTGGGTGGGGTAACCAGGTCTGCAGGTGAAAGGTGAAAACAGTTAGGGTGACCAGGCCTTCAGGGGAGTACACTTAGGGGCAATTAGGCTGGAAGGAGAGTAATTAGGCATCAATCAGGCTGGCAGGGGAGTGGTTAGGGGGTGATAAGGCTGGTAGAGAAAGTGATTGGAGGCAATCAGGAAGGCAGGCAGGCAAGCAGTTGGGAGCCAGCAGTCCTGAATTTTGAGAGGGATGTCCAACTACTCATTTAGGCCTGATCCCTCGAGGGGTGCCAGATTGGAAAGGTTGCAGGCTGGGCTGAGGGACACCCTCCATGCACCAATTTTATATACCAGGCCTCTAGTATTATAGAAAGCTTCATTTCTGTGCAGTTGTACCTCTGAGTTTCCAAGGTCCCATTTCCTTTTGTCCTGTCAAGAAAGAAGTACCATTTTGTTTTCAGCAGATCTGAAATCAGAGCCAGTGTCCAGAGTTTCTATTCAATGTCTCCACAGTCAAATAGAGCATCAACATAGAGTAATTTTTGTTTCCAGTTGTAGTCCATTACATTTGAGGTCCACATGGCTGAGGGACCTGAGCTATGGAGACAACAGAGACATGAATGAATCCAGAGGAGCATGACAGCAAAGAAAGCCACACAAGAGAGCTTCTTTATCTGCTGGTTTATGCATTCCCAAAATGTGTGCAGACTTGCAATGGCCCTGTCAATCTAGCCAAATCCATTGCTCCCCAGGCTTCATTGACAAGCTCTTTCCCTTGTCATACCAACTGTGCATATGTGCCTTCATCTTCCATTTCATAGCTCCCTTCCTCCAGTGGTCCACAGGGAATGGGCCTGTGAAATTGCAGCTTCCTGGTGAAGCTGCCTAAATAGCATGCCTAAAGTATCTTGTCTCTCCCCTCTGCTCCTTTTTTATTGTTAATACCTAGTGAATTGCAATGATATTAATAGAATCTCATTTATATCTCCATGACAAAAAAAACTAGAGGGTAAGCTTGTTGGATAGGATGTGAAAGTTGTTGTGCTCAGGTTTTAGAAACAATATTTAAGTTTGTGCCTTATTGAATTCAAGATTAACCTTGGATGTTGAAGGTAGAGCATTTTTGAGATCCAGTTTTCATGAATTTACTCCAGGACATCAGTTAAGATTTGTAGACCTGAAATCCAAAATAAGAAAGTGAAGTTTGAAAGGCCTTGGGTTAGGCATGAGGTGCTTATTTGGAGATAAAGAGTAATTCTGACATGGGGAGCTACTTCTAAACATAGGGTTAACAGTGACAGAGAGTTAGAATGTCCATTAGCTTGGTCCCATCATTCCCAGAATTGTTTTGGCTCATGGTGCAAAATGTTTCCCAAGAGTGGAAGAGTTAAATTTCATCTAGAACCTCTTTTTTTCTTTCTTTTAAAGGTACAACAATCATTTGAAAAGCCAGATGTTAGAGCCCAGATGCCCACCATTGAACGAGTATCCATGTCAAGACATTTCTACCTCTTTCCTGGCAATTGAAAATAGTAAGGATTAAAGTTGTTGACATGTATAATAAATGGGAAAGTGATATTGGTGGTGAGGTTCAATGCCTAATGACAGCCAATTGCTTGAGTAGTCAAATTAATGTTGCTTATTGATGTACTTTAGTGACTAGATGTTATTTTTTTCTCTACTTATATGAATATGGATCATCCTCATCTAGATAATCAGTTAATAAGTCTGCCAATCAAGGAGATAAATCATACTAAGACAGGAAGTAATAAACAATCAGGTTAGTAGTTAATAAAACAGAAATATACTCATACTTCCATTGTTACTTGATATTTTTCTCTCTCTCACCACACACACACACATACACACACACACACACACACACACACACACACACACACACCCTGAGTTACCAAATATTGCCTCAGATCCTGAAAAACAAAAATAAATAAATAAATAAATAAATAAATAAATAAACAAAAAAAAAAATAGATAACGAACAGGTAGCAGGACATTGGTCCTATAAGTGCAGACATCACATTACTGAGTTTGAGCTCCTATTTTCAAGACAGTATAAAATATACCCTGAAGTGTAATTCTTGTGTTGATGTAGATTCTGACTCCCTGACTGTTCTCACAATGTAGATTGCAGAGTATGCTCTCAGATCCTTAATTTCTGCTCTGAAATCCTTTCAAGCACCCATGGTAACACACATTTATTGTTTTTTGATAAATATATCTTAGAGTGGGTCCAAGGAATTTAAATCCAGCTATTATTTCACTCACTCATAAGAGTTTAATATTACACTATAATGTAAGTATATTGTTAATCTCTTTTTCAACAGCATGATTAAAATTATATTTTATAATAAAGTTTATCTCATTACTTTAAATCTTTACCCACAATCTTCCACTACTGGTTTGTGATTCCCAGGTAGAATAATTGCATTGATGGTTCATCAGAATAGCATTTATTGCCTAATTAGTATTAGAAAACCACATTAGGGATTGAGCTAGTTGACTAATATTTATCAAGCACTTACTATATTCCAAATTCTGTTCTATAATATTGAAATATACAAGTATACAAAATAAATGAAAGCTTTGCTTCAGAAAGCTCATACTCTAGTAAGTGGTGACAGACTATAAATACACAAACAAGTAAATATATGTGAGAATGATAAAAGCTAAGAAGAAAATAAATTGATAAAATGATAAAAGAGATGGGTGTTGTACTTGCTGTAATATATGGATTATTTGAGAAAGACTCCTTTGAAGAGATAAAATAAATCAGAACAGAGAGCAGGGCAGTGAACCTTGTGATTCATTGCAGAACAGTGTTCTAGCACCCCTAGGACTAGCAAGTACAAATGCCCTGAGGCAGAAATGTGCTTCACATCTTTAAATACCTGCCAAAAGGCAGTGCACTGGGGGGAATGGCAGGCACATTCAGAAAATGGTGAAAAGTCTGGTCACATGGGCTTGGTGATCACATGGTAACTTCTAAAATTGTCATCCTGGATGAGATAGGAAAGCCTTTGAGTTCTTGTGAACAGAGAAATGAGAATTAATTAGATTTACGAACAACACTTTGTGAACTGTTGGTGAATATACTGTAAGGGTCACAGAAGTAAAGGAAGTGGCAAAAGCACATAGAAGAGGATGAAAGGGGAATGATGGTCAGGGGTGGGTTGAAGGCTTCTGGGAATTACTATCCTCACCTTCTGTATTTTGTGTTTTGTTTTTTAATTATTTTCCCTTCTTTTACAGGGAATTACAGTCAGTCCTGCCCTTCTTTACCAAATTCTCGAAGCACCTTTACCAGTATGGAATACATATTTAAACTTTTGTATTTAAATAAAAAATGAAAACACATAGAGTGTGTCTTTGGGTCCGTTAATAGACTGGCATTTCAATGAAAAGGTGGGTGTGTGGAAATGAAGTGGAGTGAGCTATCTGCATTTTCCAGCTTAGGACTCATGCACTACCTGCATTTCCCTGAGTGCAGAGAGCTGGCCGTGTCTGTCCCTCAGCAGCTGTGCCTAGGTGGAAGACAGGAACTGTAACCTGGTCAGCACCTCAGCTGTATCCTCATCCAATCCACGTCCAGTGTGGTTCAGAGAAGTTTTTAATTTATTATTAAACCAACATCATAGATTCAGAGATATTTTTCATCACTAAACCATGAATTTACAAAATTAGTCCTATGTATCTTTCTATCAGTATATTAACTTTCTTATTTTCTTTCCATATGATTGCGTATTTCCAAACTTCTGCAACATTTTATTCTTTAACAAGCTCTTGGATATTGTCTAAAATAATTTGGCACCTGGTTCAAGATGGCAAGACCATACAGTATTTGAATAGAAATACAAATATCATCATATAAAAAAATGGAAAGAGAATGGGGAGTGTCAGCAAAGGGAGAGAGAATATTAAAATTTCTGGAAAGGTGAACATTGGTAGAGGAATTTTCCCACCATGATTATCAGAGCTACTAAGTAAGGATATGTACTACTTCTATTATATATAACCATAGAATATTGAGTAAATATTTGAGTACATAGCTGAAATGAATTAAAATAAGATATTCTCAGTTTCAAATATAACAATAATTATTAATATATATTAAAATATTAATAATTTAACTATAATATTTAATATTAATTCTATATTAATATTAATTTTAATAATTTTGATTACTGTAAAGGATTTTATATTTAAGAAACCAATTTGACCATCACAGCAACCCTGTAATGTAATCACTATCAATATCTCCATTCTACTGATAATAAAACAAAGTAATACAGAGTTTAAATGATTTGCCAAAAGTCACTCAGTTAGTAGATGGATACACCATGATTTGAACTCAATTTGACTTTCTCTAGAATCTGAGTTATTGACCATTGTTGTGTATTATGTCTGCAAAATCATGAAAAACAGAAACTATACGAGTTCTGAATTGTAAGGTTTAATTGACTTATGAAATGTAATGTTAATTTATACTACAAAGATTCATAATATTTATATTCCTGGACTTGGCTGTCTGTATAGAAACATGAAACACAACACAAAGATCTAAAAACACATATTATGAAGCATTCATTCTTCTACTGTGTGGTAATATTAAAAATCCAATAACATAAAGATTTTCACACATCACTATACAGTTGGAAGAAACACACACACATGCACATATATATTAATATTGCATATATATACTAGCTGCATACACGTGTAAGCATATAAAAACAAGATAAGCATTAGACATGATGACTTAGAAAAATACTGAATGAACCAATAGGAAAATACTAAAATGAAAAGAGATCTTAAAACAAAAATCATTGAGATGTCCTGAAACAAACAAAAAATTTGAACAGATCAAGAAAAGCAAAAGTTGATCTAAAAAAATTCTAATAGCAGACATTCAGTAAGATTGAGTATAAAAAATAAGAATTAGTAGAAACACAATATTTGAGATAAAAATGAACTATAAATACAAATTAACATAATATAGTAAAATTATAAAATTGTCGGCCATACATAATATAGATGAATGTTTAGAAAAGGTAAAGTAACAAAATTAACCCATGAAGAAATAAAAAGACAAATGTATCAATAAACATTAAACAACTTATTTTTTGTATATATCTTTGCAAAAAAAAAAAGTTAACAGACATGAATAGATAAATAATAATTAAATATATTGTAAAACCTCTAAGAAAGTTCTGAGCATAACTTTATATAAATAGTTCCATGTAATAAAAATAGAAGTGACTTCTTTAAATTCATTTATGAGGCTAGTACAAAACTGATACAAAACTAGAGAATGGAGGCAAAGTTAGAAAAACATAATCTGATTCTTAGAAACATTGATCTAAACATTCTAAATAAGGTGTTGGCAAAACAGAGCCAAATATTTTAATAATAATAATTTTGAGCCAGTTTGTATTTGCTCTGGGAATATAGTTATAGTTGAATAACAGAAATATTTATGGTTGCAATACTCAAATTAAGAGATTAAAGAAAAAAAACTATATTTTAAGATGTTTAAGAAAGCATTTAATGATATTCATATTTCATTAGTGAGTTAAAATTAAACCGTATATATGTAGGAAGAAAAGCAATTCCTAAATTTAACAGCATGTACCTAATAAAAGCTTAATAGTAAAATAAAAAAAAAAGAGAAAAAACAATATGAGAAAATACAGGGTGTCCCTCAAAAATGTATATTTACATTTGATAGCTCACTTTTGAAAATGAAATAAGCATTGCCTTTATAATTGTTCAAGTATGTGTATACATTTTTGGGAAAACCCTATATATATATATCCTTCTAGTGCAGAAATATTACAGAATTATCCTATCTAGTCACTCCAACACACAAGATGGCTGCCCCCATGTGGTCAAAGATGTCTTCCCCCCATGGGGACACAAGATGGCCACCAAAAAATGGCCTGCAAAAGAGGGCAGTTGTGGGCTATCAGGCCAGCAGGGAAAGACAGTTAGGGGTCACCAAGCTGGCAGAGAAAAGCAGTTGGATGAGACCAGGCCTGCAGGGGAGGGCAGTTGGGGGGAGGACTAAGCCTATAGGGGAGGGCAGTTAGGGATGACTGAGCTATCAGAGGAGGGCAGTTGGGGGAAACCAAGCCTGCATGGGAACACAGTTATGTGAGTCCCAGGCCAGCAGGGGAGTGCAGTTAGGGATGACCAGGCCAGAAGGGGAGGGAAGTTAGGGGCAATCAGGCAGGCAGGGGAGCAGTTAAGTGTTGATCAGGTTTGCAGGGGAGTGATTAAGGGGTGATTAGGTTTGCAGGCAGAAGCAGTTAGGGGCAATCAGGCAAGTAGGCAGGTGAGCAGTTGGCAGCCAGCAGTTCAGGATAGTGAGAGAGATATCTGACTGCCCATTTAGGCCCAATCCGGATGGGACATCCCTCAAGGAACCCAAGATTGAAGAGGGTATAGGCAGGGCTGAGGGACACACACATAATAATAAATGGCCAAGAGGAGTTACTACCAAAACAACCAAAAAACTGGTAATCATGAGAGGTCCTCCATCATAATTGGTGATATGGCTGGTCCATACACTGATAGCCCAGCACCCCAGAGGGAACCCCCACTGTAAATAGGAGCGTGATCTGTCTGCAAAACACTGGTGGCCCCTCGCCCAGGCTGGGGCGGGTCTGAGGGCTGGGTGTGTGGTGCAATCATTTAAAAATAAAGACAGATGCGCTGGTGCTTGGAGGTGCCTCCCTGCACTGTGCCTGGCCTCCACCCCCACCCCAGGCAGAGCCCCAGCCTTAGCAGCTTGGTGGGTGAGGGCCTTGTGGCCCCAGACCCAGGCACTGGAGGGGTGGAGTGGGTCCCCCTGCAGCCACTGTAGGGATGCCAGTTAACTTTGCTGGGGAGGCCGGCGGGCTCTGCTGTGTCAGAGCAGCCTGGTTATGCCCTGACCAGGGTGTGCGGGCACTCACACATGGGGGGCATGTGCTGGGAGCACGGAACAGGCATCATATGGACATTTGGGCATGAAAAGGTTTGCACACATTTTGGTGTGCATAAATACAAATACTTCTTTGAAGCTTACCTGGAAAGGTGCTTTATCTGTATTAGGCAGTTTTCAAAATGGAATCCAGAGCAAGGGATCTGTAGTGAAAACACACACACAAGAAAAGGTTCTTGATACTAAACACAAAGCTATAATTGAAGTGTTCATGCCCAAATGTACTGTTTATCAAACATGGTGATATTTACTGTCTGGTGAGTCTGTTCGAAGAGTTTGGTCAATCACTACTCATTACACAAAAATAAAATGATGTAATTATGTGATTACTAAATATATACTTTTAAGCAAAAGTAGTTTACCTTTTTGTGTATTTTTTGCACGTGTGTAGCACATCAAGACTGTTTACAAAGTATAACTTGGATGATGTGACAATATGGTTGAGGAAGAGGGAGTGACCGGTTGTTTATAAAAAATAGGCACCTTACATTTTAAGACAAATGTGTTAACTTAAAATCTTCAGAAGGCTGGGTCAGGGGTCTTTTCAGACCTTTGCAGAGGCCCAAGACATAAAAAAGCAGCTACCCTTTTAGGATGTGGCCTAAAGGAAACCTGTTATTTTCAGTTATCACTGTCTTCAAAGTAAAATATCATTTTTGCAGCATTTTTATGTGAGGGTTGTTTTTGTCCATACTTTTGCTACAGTATTTGAACTAGGTGCCATCATCTTAAACAATAGCTTTTTTTCTCAATATGAGACACTTAAATTTTCACACACACCCCAAAAATGTTTATTTGAAGTAACTTATGCATCTGGACTCTGGGTGGCCTAATAAGCTCAGTGATTAGACAGGTGTTTTTATAGCCAAGGTCAAAGGCTCTTTCCCCTGATTAGCCCTTGAGGGGGGAGCAGCCAGAGGCTTTCCTGACCAGCATAGGGAAAGGGGGGAGGGGCAGGAAAACCATTAGAGGAAAAGGAGTGGGATTGGAAACTCCCTCCCAATCACTCTTAAGAGAGTTCAAACAATGCCAGTAGTGGAGGACAGGTGGGCGGGATGGCGGACTACCTTGTTGTTGGCCAAAGAACCAGAATGACTTGTCCAGCAGTAACTATGATGAGAACTGACCACCAGGGGGCAGATGATCAATGCAGAAGCCACCCCCTGTGGTCAGTGTACTCCCACAGCCAACTGCCTGTGGTTTGCCAACCTCCCCCAGTCCCTCTCCATGGTTAGCCAACCTCCCTCAGTCCCTCCACCCCAGCCAGCCAGCTAACCTCTCAGAGTCTTCACCCAGCAAGTCCAAATGGGGCTGGCCAGCCACCCTCTCACACTCTGTCTTACTGGCCAGTCCCTCCTCCTGGTTGTACCATCCCCCTGGCCAGCCAGCCTCTATCCATGGAGATCAGGGCTGGCCAACCTCTTTTGGTCCCTCCCTCCAGTTGGTTTCTCCCCCCAGTTGGCCAGGCAACTTCCCATAGTCTTTCCCCTCAAGCCAGCCCAGCCCCAATCTGATCTGGGCTAGAGGGCCATATCGACCCTTTTCATTTGACAAGCATAAGGACCCCATCCATGCGTGAATTCATGCACCAGGCCTTAAGTCATTAAATAAAATGTAAAAAAATAGCTGTTTTAAATGTTGCACTAGATTTCCAAGAAAATAAAATTAAAAGTAAAATAAAAATGTTTAGAGCACAAGAAAGTATTTACTCTACTGTTGATTCCCAGTATTTTTATATGTCCTTCCATTATTCCTGGAAAACATGTATGGATTCACTGAAATATCTCACTTAAAATTTTTTTAAATCATTTTTTTCATTACAGTTGGCATACAGTATTATGTTGCTTTCAGGAGTACACTCCAGTGATTAGACATTCTATAACTTACTAAGTGATAATCCCAATAAATATCACTCCCTTATGATACCATGAATATTATTGAGCCCTGCTGGTGTTCCTCAGTGGATAAAGCGTTAGCCTGAGCACCAAACAGTCTCAGGGTCAGTTCTGGTCAAGGTCACATACTTAGCTTGCGTGTTCATCCCTGGCCCTAGTCAGGGACTATATGGGAAACAACCAATCAACGTGTCTCTTTCACACTGATCTCTCTCTGTCTTTCTCTCTCTCTCTCTCTCTGTCTTGTCCTCTCCTTCCCACTCTTCTACTCTTTCTAAAAGCAATTGAATAAAACAAAATCCATAGATGAGGACTTAAAATATTTTTAATATAACATTATTAACTATATCCCCTGTGCTGTACTTTACATCCCATGTCCCATGACTTTTCTGTAACAACCAGTTTGTACTTCCTGATCAATTCACCTTTTTCACCCATTCCCAAAACCTCCTCCCATCTAGAATCCATCAAAATGTTCTCTATATCTATAAGTCTGTTTCTAATTCTGCCTTGTTATTTATTCTGTTATTTTAGATTCAATTGTTGATAATTATGTATTTATTGTCATTTTATTGTTCAGATATTTTTATCTTGTTTTCTTCTTCTTTTTTAAAAAACAGCCTTCAATATTTTGCTTAATACTTACTGGTTTGGTGGTGCTGAACTCCTTTAGCTTTTTCTTATGTGAGAAGCACTGTGTATGTCCTTCTATTCTAAATGATAGTTTTTCTGTATAGAGTAATCTTGGTTATAGTCTTTGGTTTTCATCATTTTGAATATTTTTTGCCCATCCACTCTGGCCTGCAAAGTTTCTATTGAGAAATCATTTGATAATCTTATGGGAGCTCCCTGGTAGGCAATGGATTGCTTTTCTCTTGCAGGTTGTAAGATTCTGTCTTTATCTTTAACCTTTGTCATTTTAATTATGATGTGTTTTGGTGGGCCTTTTGGGTTCATCTTGTTTATGACTCTGTACTTCCTGGACTTGTATGTCTATTTCTTTCATCTGGATAGAAAATATTTCTGTCATTCTTTTTCAAAAAGATTTTCAATTTCTTTCTCTCTCCTTTTTCCTTTCTGAAACCCCATGATGTGAATGTTGGTACACTTGAAGTTTTCTGAGATGGTACCTATATTTTATTATATTAATTAATTAATTGATTTTTTTTTTACTGTTGTGATTGGGTGTTTATTTTTCTATTTTCACATTCCAAATTGACAATTTGATACTCTGCTTCATCTATTTCACAGCTGATTTCGTGTAAATTAGGGGTGTCGAACTCAATCAGAGAAGGGGTCAAAATCTAAAATCCAGCCTAAATCGCGGGCCGAATGGTTTACTGAACAGTCATAAACTGTCATTGTGATGGAAATGCAGCGGAGTGCAGTGATGACAGCACGGTGCAGGTCACATTGCAAGGCCTGGCGGGAAGGATTTGGCCCGCGGGCCTTGTGTTTGACACATGTGGTGTAAATCATGTAATTTCAGTTGGTGTAACATTAATTTCTGCCTGATTTTTTTCATTTTTCCATGTTTTTTTGTGTTTTTTGTTTGTGTATTTTTTGTTTGTTTGTTGTTGTTTTTTTTGTGTGTGTGTGTGTGTGTGTGTGTGTGTGTTTCATGCTGCTTAAGTTCTTACTAAGTTCCTTATACTCACTAAGTTTCTAGAGCATTGTATTAAATTCTGTATCTGGTAGTTTGCTTGCTTGCATTTATTTAGTTCTTTTCTTGGATATTTCTCCTGTAATTTTACTTGTGATTTGTTCCTTTGTATCCCCATTTTGGCTGCTTCTCTTTATGTTTTAGGTAGAGCTGTAATTAGTAGAGTGGTGTTGTATAGTAGTTGTCATGTAAGGTCCAGTGGCACTGCCTCCACAGTAACCCAAGATAGGTGCTCTAAGTACACACCTCTTCAGTTAAAGTTGAGTCTTAATTACTTTTTGTTGCCCCTTAGAGGACCAGCTGCCACTATAGCAGAGGTGTGGATCCTACAGAATAGGAGTTCATTCAGTGAGGCTTTGGTGCCCACTAAGTCTGCTGGTGATTGTGTCCCTTATGGAGTAGAGTGTGTTGTAAGCCAGTGTAGTTTGAAGCTGTTGGCTGGGTACACTGGCTCTAGGGTCTCCCAAGAGATGCAAAATCAGTGATTGCCTCTGCCCTACCTTGGGCCACCCAACACATGCCACAGAATAATCTGCAAATAGTTGTTACTTGTGCTGGGCTTGAAGGTGCTTAAGAGAGGGCACATGTGAACCAGGGCCAGCTATTGCTAGTGCTAGGCCTGGGGCCACATATAAAGTGGTACAGTGTATGCAGAGGCATGATGCTGCTTATTAGAGAGTTGTTAGAAATGTCTGAAGCATAAGACAAAAGTGGACACATTTATGAAAAAGCCACTGGAAACAAATCAACAAATGACAAGTGTTGGCGAGGTTGCGGAGAAAAAGGAACCCTCGTGCACTGCTGATGGGACTGCAGACTGGTGCAACCACTGTGGAGAACAGTGTGGAGTTTCCTCAAAAAACTGAAAATGGAACTCCCATTTGACCCAGTAATCTCACTCCTAGGAATATATCCCAAGAAACTAGAAACACCAATCAGAAAGGATATATGCACCCCTATGTTCATAGCAGCACAATCTGCAATAGCTAGAATTTGGAAACAGCCTAAGTGCCCGTCAGCAGAGGATTGGATAAAAAATCTATGGTACATTTACACAATGGAATACTATGCTGCCATAAAAAAGAAGGAATTCTCATCATTTGCAGCAACCTGAATAGAATTAGAGAACATCAATGCTGAGTGAAATAAGCCAGTCAATGAAAGAGAAATACCACATGACCTCACTCATTTATGGATATTAAAGAACATTATAAACTGATGATCCAAAAGACAGATAAAAAGACAGTAAAGCAACAAGCAGACTGTCAAATTACAGCTGGGAGGGTAGGGATATCTGGGGGAGATAAGAGATCAACCGAAGGACTTGTATACATGCATATAAGTACAACCAATGGACACAAAACTCTGGGGAGGGAGGGTATGTATGGGAGGGGGGGCAATGTTAAGATATGTACACAGATAATAATTTAATAAAAATATTTAAAAAAAAGAAAAGGAAAAGCCACTAGAAATGACATGGGGGTGGGACGCTGGCAGAAGTTGGGTATGGTGAGATAAAGGGAATAGACAGGGCAGGGCAGACAGTGTGAGGCGGGTTAATGAAGATTCAGATATGGTGCCTGCAGGCTCTGTGGAAGGGGTCTCAGAAAAGAAACAATGTCCTCTGCCAGTGCTTCCTCTGGCAGAAAGCTGCCCACACCTCTCACTCTGATGCCAGACAATTCAGTTCCTTCCTGTATGTCCCTGATGACTTTCAAGCTGTTGTCCCTGAAAATTTAGAACCAGTGAATCCTGGTAGGGTTACTCACAGTCCATTTAAAAGGAACTGCTTAGGACTCCAGAAGCCCTCCATGTCATTCAGCCACAATCTCCACTGGACTTCATAGCCTGAAGTAAGGGGAACGTCTCTTCTTGCCACTGGAATCCTGGGCTGCAGGCCTTGGTATGTCCGCGGGACCCCTTGATTCTCAGAGCGGACCTCTGCAGACAGATATCCTTCCTCATCTGCTCTATGTGGGAATGCGACCAGCCTGTTCTGTGTGGGAATGCGACCAGGCCCGCTCCTACCAGTCTTGATGTGGTTCTTCTTTAAACCCCTAATTTAGGATTTTCATTCAGCTAGATTTCAGATTGCTCTGAATGATGGTTGTTCTGTAGTTTAGTAGTAATTTTATGTGATTGTGGGAGGATTTGAGAACCACATTTACCTATGTGGCCACCTTGATCAGAATTCTTTATTGAAATCTCTTAGAATTAATAATAAAGTCCCCACATTTGTAAGAATTTTGATAAATATATAACATTAATACCATTTTCTATTCAAAAGACTTACAAGTAGAAATTATTTTTGCTTTTTCAGCCTCTATTTGCAATAGCAATAAACATTACAAAGTACTTAAAGAAATTGTAAACAAATAGTTACAAAGAATATATGGAAAACTACTTTAAGAAATTAGAGTGACATAGGTAAAGATTTAGCTAGCATGAGGGATATGCCACATCATTAAGAAGAAAAGTGTAATGTTTTTAATTTTATGCAAACTAATCTATAAACACAACAGAGTGCCAAAGAAAATTTAACCATGTGTTTTTTTTAACTTGACAAATTATCTGTACTCTTTGTTTAGAAGGTTAAGTAGTAACAATATCTAAGAAAAAAAAATAATTAAAAAGTGGTTGGGAGATTGCCCGAAAACAAATCATAAGATCTGCTTGGCACATGGGTAGACAAATAGACACATACGAAAGGTTGGAAATGAATAATATAAAACATGTCATGTTGCAGAGATAAAATAATGAGGGACTGAAGATATTATTTTATAGACACCCACACACACACACACACACACACACACACACACACACACACACTTTGTATCTGAAGCCATACACAAAAGAATATACTAGATGGAGTAAAGACCTAAATATAAATAGCAAATCCTTCAAGTTATCAGGAGAAAAAATATAGAAAAATATCTATACTAATAAAAGCCTACATGGCAAAGTGTTTAGGGGCAATCAGGCAGGCAGGCAGGAGAGCTGTTAGGAGTGAGTGGTCCTGGATTGTGAGAGGGATTTCCAAGTTCTGGTTTAGGTCTGATCCATAAATCCCTTAAGGGGTCCCAGATGGAGAGGGTGCAGATAGGGCTAAGGGACATTCCCCCGTGTGAGAATTTCAAGCACTTGGCCTCTAGTATTTATGATATTTAGCTAGGGAAATTTTTCAACAAGATTCAGAAAGCACATTAAGAAACAGATGAATTAATTGAATATAAAATTTACAGAACTGTGTACAATGTTAGACTTTGTATTAATGGTACCATGAGTATAGCTATATTTCTGAATGCATCAAAAATTTTACATTAAATAAATGCAATGTTTTATATATAAAGTAGAGGCTCAGCACATGAAATTCTTAAGCTGGTATGGTCCCAAGGCCTAGCCTTGGACCACTGCCATCCTCCCTGGTGCCCTCAGCCAGCCCCGACCCCCACTGTGACCAACCCACAGTTCCCCATTTGCCATCAGGTAATCAGAGCCTGCTGGCCAGGGGGAGGAACTGAGAGGTGGGCCATTCCACCCCCTCGCCAGCCCCGCCCCAGTCATAGGTTTCCCTCTGTGTGTGAGTTGACTGGTGGGTTCGGGACCTTGGCCTGGTGCCACCCATGTCCCCCACCACAAATCCTGGTTCCCTATTTGCTATTGGGTGATTGAGGCCTGCTGGCCTAGGTAAGAAACCAAAAGGGTCAATGTACCTCATAGTGACTGGAGGAGCAGTCATTCTGGTTGTTCCACCATTAGGATCAACTTGCATATTAACCTTTTATAATATTATATAGGATAGAGTCCCAATGCACTGTTGGGGGCCAGCTGGTCCATCCATATGGGTTCCTGGATAGGGGTGGGGGTCCCTGCTGTGCTGAGAGCTGGCCCAATAAGGGTTTTGAAGGATGGCCATTCTCCCAATCAGGGTGGAGGTCCCCTTGGAAAGCTGGGCCAGCTGTGGCAAGGGGCCATGGTGGGTTTTCAGGCTGGTCATGCCCCCAATCGAGGTGGGGGTTCCTACGGGGGGGTGAGGGAGGCTCACTGGCTGAAATGCTACCTCAGCATATTTCAACTCATCAGTGTATAGCTCTGGCTTGTAGAGAAACCCTCATGTGAAATCCTTAAGGCATTTCAGAAATAAATGAATAAATATAAATGTATACAGGAAATGAAACACATGCAATTGCTGCTTCCCTACAACAAGCTTCCCTGTGTCCCTGTGCCAAGGGTCACAAGATTGTGCTGCATAATGGATTGAGTAAGTAGCAAAGTAAAAATGAAAACACAGTGATGCAAGTCTTAGATTAAAATCTACACAGTAGGTGTTTTTAATGAAAAAAATTAATTTAACAAGTAGCCTAGATCACAGCAAGAAACTGATGGCCCATGTGTCAAAATGTAAGTTTGCTTCTAATAGTAAAACAGCACTATTGCAGCTAATAACATTTGATTTAGATATGTCCTGCATTTTGCTTTCTCTCTCTCTCTCTCTCTCTCTCTCTCTCTCTCTCTCTCTCTCTCTCTCTCTCTCTCTCTCACACACACACACACACACACACACATACACACACACAATGCTGAATGTTTTAGGAACTCTGGGTTATTATTCTCCTAAGAAACTAAAGTAATATTCCCATTGATATTTTTGGTAAATAAATTGATAACTTTGAAAGACTAATAGGCATTTTATTAGTCTATCTTCCATCAACCGGATTTCTAAAATAAATTGGTTATGTTGAGTTAATTTTGAGTCAAGCAATTAAATATGTGCTTACAAAAAGCAGTGACTTCTTTAGGCCTTCTATGTTCTTCTGTCTTCATCTTTAACATCCTCCATATTTCATCAATTGCTTTCTTAATTAACTTCTCCTTAGCACTTCCTATACTCTCACACTATCCCAGGTATACATCGGTTTCATGTTTGTCTTCTCACCTTGAATGTAAAGCCATGAGGCAAGTTACCATTGGCTGTGTGGACTGAACCCCTGGAACCTAGAGGAGTGTCTAACATGGAGTAGGTCATCCAGATATATAAGCTAAGTGAATGAATGAATGAGATGCAGGAGGATTCTCCCAAGAGAGAAATTTAACTAGATGCAAATAACTAACTAACCTTGGCTATTTAATTCTATGTAATAAAACAGAAATATGCAAATTAGGCCAGGATATCAGGACCAGCTCAAGAGGCTGCCTCACGAACAGCTCAGAGCATGCCCTGAGCTCCAGTGAACACACACCACACTCCAGGGCTGGGAGTAGCTCTGAGCAGTCTTGGATCCAGCCCTGGTGCAACCCAGCTCAAAGGCCACTCCTGCTGAAGGTTTTCAGGCAAACACACCACATAGCCTGCACTGGGAGCCTTCTTGCCCTGGGAACAAGGCCCCTAGCAGAGTGTGGTGCTGCCAAGTCTGAGGCCAGTCTTGCCAGAGAGCATCGCTCCTAGCCACCTTGGCCAGACTGTGGCTTTGGCCTGCTCCCAATAGGTTGGAGGCTTAAGCCATCAGTAGGACATCTTCTGAGGGCTCCCACACTGTGAGAGGGGGCAGGCTGGGCTGAGGGACACCACCCAGTGCACAATTTTGTGTACCAGGCCTCTAGTTTAGAAATATTTCAATTAAAAATAATATTAATAACAAATAATAACATAGTGTGCTAATTAGGTGCTTTGCAATTTCCACATTTTCATTCACTTAATGTTCAAAGGTGTGTAGGTATGTACTATTAGTTATTTTACCAATAGAGGAACCAAAAGCATGGGAAAATTCAATACCTTGCCCAAGAAAGGATGGTTAAAGTGCTACCAGACTTTCTGAGTCCAGTGTCTGAGCCATTAGTCTCTGCAGTATCCCACAAAACAGAATCATCTGAAAAGAAAAAGTGGTAGATAAGAAAATATTTGATTCTGGTGAAAAATGTTTCCACTCCTAATAGCAGAACTGCTTCTCAGAAACACATAGCTCTGAGGACATAGCAGATCTGCAGGAAGGGGACATGGATCACAATGGTTCTACTTCTCCAAATGCTATAGATTGAATGTATATGTCCCTGCAATACTCAGATGATGCTAACCTAAGGCCCATGATGACAGTTTTAGGAGTTGAGGTCTTTAGAAGTTGAATTTATTTTGAGGGCAAAAGCCTCATGAATGGATTGACGTCCTTAAAACAGAGATTCCAAAGAGCTGTCTAACCCTTTCTGCCATGTGAGGTCATGGTAAGAAGTCAGCAGTCTGCAAACCAGAAAAGGGCCTTCACCACAATCCACCAATGCTGGCACCTGGTCTTATGCTTCCAGATGCAGAACTGTGAGAAATAAAGTCTTCTTGTTGATGAGTCACCCAGTCTGGCAGTACCATGCATGGACCAAGACACCAAAGAAGAAGTTACTTTCCAGATCACACTTCCTCATGAATGAGAGATTCATCATTGCTTGAGTTCAAGTAAATGCATACTTTTCCCTTACTTTCTTATTCTCTAGGCTCACTCCCTTCCTAGCCCAGCCTCATCCAGTGCTGGTGAAAGAAATTTTCCAGGATATAAACACTGATGCAATCCAAAGTTAAGCAATAAGATTATTACTTTGAAGAAAAAACAAAGGCATGCATATAAATGAGTTGGTATTTCCTAATATGTATACGCCCTGCTTACAAGGAAGGTGGAACATGCTTTGAGTTTCAAATTGCACTCCAAGGCTAGGAGAGAAAAGCCATGGAGGCCGGTGAGTTGTGAGGGTTTTGCTGTGTTTTTTGTTGTTGTTGTTGTTGTGGTTGTTGTTATTTTCTAAAAGGATACATCTTGGGGAAAATTTTTGAAAGTGGCTGGCTTTTGAGGAAGCCATAATTAGATTCTGTGAATGTTTAGGTTAACTAGGAGAATAAAACAGAGGGAGAAGAAAGAGGAGGGATGAGAAAGGGAAGTAGAGAAGGGACCCCAAAGACTTAACTGAGTACTCTGACAAAGGGTGCAGGATGCCCCTGAGATGGGTACCAGCAGCTGCTGTCCACAAGGGAAATAGCCCCCCACTGTTTCCTT
This sequence comes from Pipistrellus kuhlii, assembly GCF_014108245.1. Taxonomy (NCBI): domain Eukaryota; kingdom Metazoa; phylum Chordata; class Mammalia; order Chiroptera; family Vespertilionidae; genus Pipistrellus; species Pipistrellus kuhlii. The sequence goes on along the minus strand of NW_023425595.1, from coordinate 56,766,709 downwards.
CTTTTATTAAGCAGAGGTAAAAAAACAGGAGTCACCCACAGTAAATCTCAGACTTCAGGCACTCAGTGAGCACATGGGTAACACAGAGGGAAGAGTGAGAGATGAGGGTAGCTCAGGATGACTTAACTGCATGGGGAGGGACATTGTATGGACTAAGTTTAAAGGAGGCTCTTCCCTGTTGCTAACTTAAGAAAAAAAATGAGGCTGTTTAGTGACTTGAGGAATTCTTGTGCTTCAAACAGACATAGACCTGAAGAAGAAGAGGAAGGTTTTTGTCGAATCAGTGTCCGAGGCCATGATAAATGTCTTGTTGGATAACTTATTTCATAAAAGAGTGCTGAACCTGGAGGAGATGGAGAAAATAAGAAAGGAAAATGCCACAGTTATGGATAAGGCCCGAGCTTTGATTGATTCAGTCAGTCTGAAAGGGCCCCAGGCAAGCCAAGTGTGTATCACTCTCATTTGTGGAAATGACTCCAACCTTGCAGAGAAGATGGAGCTCCCAGGTAAGGCCTACAATTCGACTAAAGTCCACACAGGCCACGTGTCTTTGACCCACATAGGATGTCTTCATTGGTCATATTAGTTTGCAGACAGTTTCCTTACCTCTGGCTTCAGGGCTCCATTTCTAAGTCAGTGACATTATTGTCTATGCCCTGTCTCCTCACTCTTTATTCCTATTCCTTTAGCCTCAGAGTCTTTCTTTGAATTAAACCTCACATCCCATCCTGAGTATATGGTAACTCAGTTGTTGAAATTTATAGAATAGTCTGATAAATTTCATACCAGTTCTCTAGTCCTCCTGGCAAGGCACTTTACCTATTTATTTATTTAGTTAGCTAGTTAGTTAATTGGTCAGCTAGTTACTTAAGTCTAGGAATCCCTAGAAAAATATATAATTATCTGAGATGAAGACTTAAAGTCTATCATTGAGTAGTTTTATAATTTCTCTCCAAATGTTTGCTCTCCAGGAAGAATAAAATATTTCAATGATGGTGAAGCACTCAGAGAATAATTTCAATGCCGACCAGAAAAGCTAGAATTTTAAATGTGGACTCTTTTATTTGATTGCCCTCTTGCATTTTCTTTTGCATGTTTTTTCCACTAGCCTGGAACTAGGCTGCAGACCATTGTGTAAGGCTCGACCTTGAACTCACATCTTCCTAAGGCCCTGATACAAGACAGACAGGCATCTGACCTGCCCCTTCTCTCCATAGTCCCTAAGTCCCCCCACAGCCGAGATGGGAGCTCTGGCAACACTCAACTGCTGGTCTCTTTTATGCTTCCCAATCCAATCAGAGGAAAAAGTAGATCTTTGAAAGCAAGACATCTTTTTCTCAGGGACTAGGGGAAGCCTATGCCTGTCTTACTGACATACAAAGTTCATCTCTGGGTAACTCCTTGTTTTCCTTTTTATGTTTTATTTTATTATTATTAATTAATGTATTATTATACAAATGTGTGGTTATTTCACCACTGCCCCCACCCCCCCAACACCCTAATCCTAAACTCACTCTCACCCTCTGTTGCCTGTGTCCATTGGTTATGCTTATAGGCATGCATACAAATTTCTGTGTTTTTTTTTTAATACCTTTTATTCCATATAACACTCCCCCAAATTAAAGATAATCAATAACTAACAATAAGCTGTGGGAGTAATTGTATAGTAGCCAAAGTTTCTTCTTCCTTGCCCCACTCCTCTCAGGTCATAGTCCTTGAGTTCTAGAGGCACTTGGACAAACCACTAGAATGAAGCTAACAGGAGGCATCGCCTAGCTGCTGGCCAGCTGATGGCTCCTCAGGCAGACTGTCATGCCTTTGTCTCTTTCTCATTTACTTGGCAATTGTTTTCCAGGCCACATAATTTGGTAATTAGATGACTTATTTGAATGGCTTTAATGGGAGAGATCTTTCTGAAAAAAAGTTCTTGACATGTACACGCCTGCCACCACCAGGCCCTCTCCAGAAAATGTTTTTGAACTTATTGATGGTTAGTTAGTCCAGCAGTCTGGATGGGAAGGGTGGGACAAGCTGCTGTCTGTCCTCTTGGGCTGAGCATTTTGAAGGACAGCTTATGGCTCTCTCTCATTCAGAGCAGGCAAAAGGACAGCCTATGGCTCTCCCTCATTCAGAGCAGGCAAAAGGACCTTAAATTTAATTTTTTTTCTTGAAATTGACAAGCATAATGAATTGTGACCTCATAGGATGCATTGATGCAGATATTAAAATTTACATCATATGATGCCATGTAATATATCCTATAGTTCCTCCAGAAACGACTGGGCCACCTGCGTCAGCAGAAACTACAGATACCCTCAAGCTTTGTACTCATGAAGATTTCCTGAAAGTGTGTAAAGAAAAAGCTGGAGAGGTACTGTGTTCTACCCATAAAATAGAGAAAAAGAGAGAAAGACTTGCTTTGACTAAGTATATGATTTCCTAAAGCACTAATTACAGAGTGGTACTGTGGGGATAGTGCCAATCTTTTTCATAGCTGCTTTGAGCAAGGAGGAACTCAGATAGCCTCACACAGATTGCAATTTTCTTTCAATCCCCTGAAAAAAATATAGTTTCTCTCTTTCAGACTTTTACAATTAGGCTATAGCTGTAGATCAAAGTATTTAGTAATTATTTTCATACTAGTTGAAAAGCCTAGACACAAAACATGACTTAAAATAAAATTAAAGCTTTAAACCTATTTTAGTATTATTTTATCTTGATTTTAGTATTATTTTAGTGTTAAGATAATACTAAAATAATGATGTTACAAAGGCAGAGCATCTTTGAGGTATTTATTTTTAGCTGAAGTCAGTATAAAATGTCTCCTGATTTTTATGAAATTTGATCTGAACCTTGAATATTGAGAATGATTTGTCAAGGTGGAGAAGAGAGAGGAGAAGGTTATGGTTATAATTGCTCCAGTCTCTTCAAGTTTCTTGCATAAAAATTCCAAATATGTTCTAGGTCCACTTCTGGGCTCTTGGAAAATAAATTATTTTATTTATCGGTCTATTTTTATGTAATGTGAAAGTGCAAAATCACTTTCAATTCTCGCTTCTTATGTCAGTTCAATCCATTACAAAGAAAAAATCAGTTCTCTGGTATAAGAGAGGGGATACTGCAGATCTATGAGCCTATAACAAAGCAACAGAGATAAGCATATGGAAGTTTAATAGAGATTAAGGTAAATCAAACTCACTGCATATCTATTTCCTGCAGATCTATCCAATAAAAGAGAAAACGAGCCGCACTCGCCTGGCTCTCATCATATGCAATAGAGAGTTTGATCATCTTCAGCCCAGGAAGGGAGCTGAACTTGACAGCTCAGGGATGGAAGAGTTGCTTGTGGGCCTCGGCTACAGTGTGACTGTGGAAGAGAACCTCACAGCCAAGGTAGGGGCTCCTCACCCACCCCAAACAAGCACATATTCTACACACCCTCCTGCTAACAAATTAACTTTATAAGGATAGCCAGATACTTTACCAACCTTAGGCCACATATCTCTCTGTGTGTAACATGTATGTGAGTATGTGTGTTTATAAAATGAAATTATTAGACAGGGGAACTCTCTGTCTCCTTTGAACTCCAAATATCCTCAATTCCATAAAACTAGACACAAAATGACTGGCATTCATACCTATATAATTCTTATATCCAAGGTGGGGTGATTAGGATTCATATCCAATATTCCCAGGAAATTCTACAGTAATGAATGTTCAAAAGGAACGTACTCACCATGTAAATATTGAGTCCTAACTGGGTCCCAGGGTCTATTTTTGGTGCTGAGGATAGGTCTGTGAATGAGATAGGATATTCCAAGTTCAAATTGATTTAGGTTTACTGGTCAGAAGTCAATCATATAAAAAGAAAAACAGAAAATTTCAGAGATTTGATGTGTCTTGTTTCTCTCTATAAGAGTGAAAATGAAATTAAAAGTAAGTGGAAAAAGAAAAGACAACATAAAAGTGCATTGGTGAGTGGGGAGTAATTGCTTTGATGGAACTGTCAGGAAAAGCCTTGTCAGGAGACAGTATGGGACCTCACAGATGGCTACCAGTAACAAGAGAGGTCTGGGAATATGTGAATATAGTACATTCCAATAAGGATGACTATCATGAGAAGTCTGAACTACATAAGAAACTGGCACATGAAATCTACAAAAATATCAGGGTAAGGAGAGCCTAGAGAGGGTGGCAGAAGGGAGTATACATAATTCAAAAGGTTGATGTTATTCTAAGTACAGTGGCAAGGGATGTTGAAGGGAAGTGGTATGATACATTTATGATGTATGCCTCCTATTAAGTAATTAGACAGAAGACAGAGATAGAAAGAAAAAAGTATGTGAGTGAAAATAAACAAATGTAAAAGACATCAAGACATCAAATGTATGTGTGTGAGACAAGGGTTTATTTAATATGTGCGTGTTTGTGTGTGAGAGCGTGTGTGTGTGTGTGTGTGTGTGTGTGTGTGTGTGTGTGTGTGAAATTGGTGAGAAGAAAGAGGGCAGCTCATATAATGTTCGCAGGAGCAGGTCCTTGAGCCCCCAGCTCCACTGTCGGAAGACAAACCAAACCATCATTGAGCACCACTATCTGAAGCACAGTGACTGGAACATTTCAGGTGACTCTTACACTGCTCAGGACAAATAGGGGGTCAGATTGGTGGTAATGCCGGTCCTTTTAGAGTAACATTCTGTGGCCTTTTTCAGGAGATGGAGTCAGTGCTGGTGACATTCGCTTCCCACAAAGACCACAGCACCTCAGATAGCACATTCCTGGTGTTCATGTCTCATGGCCTCCTGGATAGACTCTGTGGGACTGGGCATAGCGACGAACACCCAGACGTGCTGCCTTATGACACCATCTTTCGGATATTCAACAATCGTAACTGCCCCAGTCTCAAGGACAAGCCGAAGGTCATCATTGTCCAGGCCTGCAGAGGTGGTGAGTTCTGACAGGGAAAATCCAAAGGGCATGAGGGGTTTGCAGTGCTTTGTGATGTATGATTTGCTTGTGGGGGAAACAAGCCTAGACCCCATTCAATGCAAATAAAGTGAATCAAATTTTTGGGAAACTCCACAGGGTGTTGGTATCATGAGAGATTTTTTTTTTTTCTGCTAAGAAATATCTAATCAATTTAACCCAAAGTAATGGTGAAGGAGATTTTCAAAATCCCTAAATCAAAGTTGAACACAAATATTTAAACTTTGGAATAAGGGCATGTTAATGACAGCCTTACTGGCCAATGTATCACAGGCATGTTGACATTCTCTGGCTTGAGAAGAATTCCCTTGGAAAGTGGGACTGTTCTATAGGAGCAGCACCCTTTCTGCTCGGGTGTTACTGAAAGGGAAGTGAGTAGGAAAATGTGGGCACTTGGCATTGCTGTCAACATTTCCTTTGTTTTTGCTGACTTCCAATATCCTCCTAGCATTTAGGAGTAGTGTTAGGAGGAAAAAGCAGATTTAGCCTACCTGAAAAGTGGTAACCAGGCTCTGAAATTATGCAGATATGGTTTTAAGTCCTTTGTTCTTCTTTAGGAAAGGAGTTCTTCCAGTATTCTGGTACTATCACTATTTGCTGGTAAGATGCTGCCACTATTAATTGGCACATTGTTCAAAGACAGTAGAGAGAGGTCATGGTATGTGTATGGGGCAAGGGTTTATTTAGTGTGTGTGTGTTTGTGTGTGTGTGTGTGTGTGTGTGTGTGTGTGTGTGTGTGTGTGTGTGAAACTGGTGAGAATAAACATTTAAAAAGAATGAGGTAGGCCATGTGACAGCCATACTGAGGCAGGCACACAGTTTGCACAAAGTTAATGTCTCTACAGAAAACCGCGGGGAAACCTGGGTCAGTGACTCTCCAGCAGCCGTGATGGACAGCTCTTCACAGTCAGCTGAGAGCCTGGAGGACGATGCTGTTTACAAAGCTCATGTGGAGAAGGACTTCATTGCTTTCTGCTCCTCAACCCCACGTAGGTTGTCCAGTTACAGACAAGGGTTTGTGGGCCTATGGCCCCCTGGGAATGAGTCTAGAATAATGCAATAGCATCCTTGCAGCAGGGCATAAGACATATTGTGAGGGCTTTCAAAACCATTTACATTTATCTGATCTATGGAAACAGAGGGTCTATATTTTCCACTTTTTAAAACTGTACTTTTATTATAAGTTGTGCACTTTATGGTCAAAGATATACCACATATTAGAACATCCCAATACAAGAAATCAGATCCTCATACACCATTTAAAAAACAAATTTGATTCTATTTTATATCAAATCTATTTAACATTTTGAGTAGGGATTTAATGGATCCTGGGACTGGCTGCCCTCCTTAAATTACCAACAGCAGCTCCTTTTCTCTTTGGTTCTCATTAGATGCTCTTTAGAGGGAGCCATTGCTTGGCTCTGCAGGAGGAGATCCTTAAAAAGAGGAGGAAAATTATGCTCTGGGCTTAGCAGGCCTAATAATAGGGATCAGTGCTTAGTCCTTGACCTCTAGGTAGTCATCTTAAGAAGGCTCTCACATTTGAATGTTCCTACTTTGCAAATTTTGTTTTAAATCTTTTCTGTTTGAAACCATTTCATGGAGGTTTTTATTTTTTATTTTCTTCCCTCACTCAAGGAGTTAAGATATTTTTTCCATTACTTTCAAAGGCAGTGGAAAATAAGGTTAGGGAAGGGAAGGGAGAGAGAGAGAAACATCCATGTGACAGACACATCAATTGGTTGCCTTCCACAAGCCCCCTGACCAGGGGGCAGGGATATGACCTGCAACCCAGGTTTGTGTCCTTGCCCAGAAATTAGACTTGAGACTCTTCAGTGTGCAGATCATGCTCTAACTGAGCAATACCAGTCAGGGCTCGTGGAGTTTTCATAGACATACAAAATGTTGTATATACTCAATGTATATAACACAGTGAGTTTGCATATAATTTATACCAGGTCACAACAATTTATGCTATAAAGATATCCCCCTCTTAAAGCTTCCTTTGAATTTGTTCACCTACCTTGCTTATACTATTGTGAAAGAGTCTTCTATGTACTCTGTAAACAACTTGGAAGCCAGGGAGCCATTTTTTGTTGCTTACTGTATAAGCATGGGGAAATTCTTTAATCGTCTGAGCATCCATTATTTCCTTTGTAAAATAGGATACTTTTAGCTATTTCTGAAGCCTCTTTTTAAAACCTAGTGAATGAGCATGAAGCATCTAGTAAGAGTCAGTTCCAAGAATATAATGCAATCATTATGAAATCCTTGTGAGTTATCCCTTCAGTAAAATCTCTGCCAGCAAATATATATATATATATATATATATATATATATATATATATATATATATATATATATATATATTTCTTTTTGGAAAATTAGTTGATGTAGACATGTGTTTCCCTTAAATTGTCAATTTGATTCCAAAACTATGCTTAAAAAGCACAAAAACTACATAAAACAAATGTGTGATAAAAGAAAACATTCAAGGGCACAGCCCAAAGCTAACCACCCCTTATCTTCCTAGATAACATGTCCTGGAGAGACCCTAGTACAGGTTCTCGCTTCATCTCACAGTTAATCAGATGCTTCCAACAGTATTCTTGCTGCCTTCACCTCGAGGAAGTATTTAGGAAGGTAAGCTTTTTTCTTCTGCCTTTTCTAATTGTGTGTGTGTGTGTGTGTGTGTGTGTGTTCAGAAAGCTTTACTATTATTCTTATTTCAAATAATAATGACAGGCTTTGTCAGGCAAACAAAAGTAGAACAGTGCCTGCTTTCTATTATGAAAGGGTTGACATACGAATTAGGAAAAGTAAATTTCACCCCATAATTGCATGAGATAGAAATAGAATAAAATAATTGAACATGAAGCTTATTTATTATGGGGTATACATATTTTTAAAGTCCAGGAATGGAAAGTATTTTGAGGTGGTTTCTATGTCTTACTTTATTGAAAAAAAACACCATACTGGGTGTTTTTGTACTCGTTAATTATTGCTAACCTGTAACTCCGGTGTAAATGACATATTGTGTCATAAGACTATTCAGGACCATTTTATGAGACAGATGGATACTAAACAAGTAGGCCAGCAAACACATGTGTCTTCACAGATTGTGAGAAGCTCCATAACAAAAGACTGAGAGCATGTGAAAGAGAGAAAAGGAGAAGGGATTCTTTGAATGGTTTGGTCCAGAAAGGAAGACCAAATTCCTTTATCACCTCAGGCAATTCCTTATTCCCCCTCCCTCCTAATCTGTTTTTCTCCATCTTTCTGACCACCACTCTTTAGCCATACATTACGTTTGCTTTTACCTGTACTTATTCACTTGAACGCAAGTTTCATGAAGACAGGAATTTGCTCAACACCTCAACAGGATAGTACATAGGAATTAATATTTATTCAATAAATCAATGCATGAGTATAATACATTTTTCCCTTTAGTGTATTAAGAAGATGGGACACTAGAGCTGTTTTTTTATTTTTTATTATTTTTTAAAATATATTTTTATTGATTTTGAAGAGGAAAGGAGAGGGGAGAGAGATAGAAGAAAAAATGATGAGAGAGGATGCTTGAGTCCACAGGCCCACACTCTATCTGTTGAGCTAAACCAGCTAGAGCTGTATGGTTGTTTTTAAATAGAAAACTGTAAGAGTGCAGTATCACTCTGGGCAAAGAGGAACCTGCCTTTAGTAAACAGGACAAGATTGCATTGTAACACTAGTTAGGGTCTCCATGAATGAGAACTTTGGAAATTAAGTCCTGTTGGATGAGAAGGAATTAGACATTGTACTTCCAAAGGCATTGCTAGAAGAAGTCTAGAAATAGTGTGATCAGCAGGGAGACTTCATCATCCTTACCACTTGCTTGTGGGAGTGGGTTTGTTGAATATCCTGGGTAAAGGAAATTTCTGAGACGTACATGGGAAGGTGATATATTATAGGAAGCTTCATTTCTGTGCAGTTATACCCCTGATTTCCCAAGGTCCCATTTCCATTTGTCCTGCCAAGAAAGAAAGTACCACTTTGTTTTCAGCAGTTCTGAAATCAAAGCCAGTGTCCAGAGTTCTGATCCATGTCTCCACAATCAAATAGATTAACAAGATACTTTAATTTGTGTTACCAGTTATAGCCCAATATGTGTGAAGTCCATATGGCTGTGGGCCATGCAGCTATAGAGACAACAGGGACAGGAATAAAGCCAAAGGAGCATGAGAACCAAGAGAGCCACACAAGTGAGGGAACTTCCTTACCAACTAGTTTATGCATTCCCAAATTTGAGCCAGCTTCAATTGGCCTGCCTAGTCTAGCCAAATCCATTGCTCCCCTGTCTTCACTGATGGGCTCTTTCCCCTGTAACTCAAACTCCTTGTGTGTGCCTTCATCTCCCATTTGTTGGATCCCTTCCCCCAGGGGTCCACAGGGAATGGGCCCATGAAATTGCAGCTTCCTGGTGAAGCTGCCCACACAACATGCTTAAAGCGCCTTGTCTCTCCCCTCTGCTCCTGTTCTATTGTTAATAACTAGCCAATTTCAATGGTATTAATAGAATCTCATTTATCTGTCCATGAGGATAAACTTCAGAGGTCAACTTGTTGGTTACGATGTGAAAGTTGTTGTGTTCCTGTTTTAGGAACAATATTTGAGTTAGTGCCTTATTGACTTCAGGATTAACCTTGCATGTTGAAGGTAGAGCATTTTTGAGATCCAGTTTTCATGAATTGACTCCAGATCAGCCAAGATCTGTAGACCTGAAATCCAAAATAGAAAAGTGAAGTTTGAAAGTCCTGGGGTTAGGCATGAGGTGCTTATTTGGAGATAAAGAGTAATTCTGACATGGGAGCTACTTCTAAACAGTAGGGTAACAGTGACAGAGTTAGAATATCCATTGGCTTGGTCCCATCATTCCAGAATTGTTTTGGCTCATGATGAAAAATGTTTTCTGAGCGTGGATAAGATTTAAGTTTCATCTAGAACCTTTTTTTTTTTAAGGTACAACTATCATTCGAAAAGCCAGATGTTAGAGCCCAGATGCCCACCATTGAACGACTATCCATGTCAAGATATTTCTATCTTTTTCCTGGCAAATGAAAATAGTAAGGATCAAAGCTGTTGATGTGTATAATAAATGGGAACGTAATACTGGTGATGAGGTTCAACAGCTAATGACAGCCAATTGCTTGGGTAGAAAAATTAATGTTGCTTATTGATGTAGTTTAGAGACTCGTTGTTACTCGTAGGTATTTTTTTCCTCTACTTATATGAACCTGAATCCTCCACATTTGATTAACAGTTAATCAGTCAGCCAATCAAGGAGATAAGCCATACTAAGACCGGGAGTTATAAACAATCAAGGACACATGGTAGTAATTAATAAAGCAAAAATGTACTTATGCTTCCACTGTTATTTTATATTTCTCTCTCTCTTAGCTTACACACGCACACACACACACACACACACACACACACACACACACACTGAGTTACCAAACATTGCCTCAGATCTTGAAAAAGCAAAAAACAAAAACATAAAATAGAGATGACTGAGACTGAAGCAGGATATTGTTCCTTTAAGTGCAAATATCACATTACTGACTTTGAGTTCCTAATATCAAGACTATAAAATACACCCTGGACTGTAATTCTTGTGTTGATGTAGATTCTAATTTTCTGATATTTCTCAAAATGTAGATTGCAGAGTGTGCTCTCAGATCCTTAATTACTGCTCTGAAACCCTTTCTAGCACCCATGGCAATACTAACACACAATTATTGTTTTTGGTAAATATATTTTAGAATGGGTCTGAGGAATTTAGACCCAACTATTACTTTACTCACTCATAACAGCTTAATATCATGTGATATTTTATAAGTATATTGTTAATCTCTCTTTCAACAGCATGATTAAAATTATATTTTATAGTAAAATTTATCTCACTACTTTAAATCTTGCTTTTGCTTCTGAAAGCTCATTCTCTAGTAAGTGGAAAGAGACTATAAAGTAGTGGAAAGAGACTATAAATACACAAACTATATATATATAGTTTTCTTATTTTTTTTCTTAGCTCTTACCTCTCTCTCTATATATATGTAAGAAAAAAAAATAAATGAGGTTAAAATGATGAAAAAGATGAATCTTGTACTACTAATAATGGATACATTATTCAAGAAAGGCTCCTTAGAAGTGATAAAATAAACCAGAACAGGGCATGAGCAGAGTGGGCTAGTGAACCTTGTGATTCTCTGCAGAACTGTGTTCTAGCACCCCTGAGACTAGCAAGTACAAATGCCCTGAGGCAGAAATGTGCTTCACATCTTTAAAGACCCACCAAAAGGCAGTGCATTGGGGGGAATGGCAGAGACATATTCAGAAAATGGTGAAAAGTCTGGTCACATGAGCTTGGTGATCACCTGTAATCCTGAAATCCTGAGTGAGATAGGAAACCCTTTGAGTTCTTGTGAACAGATAAATTAGAACAAATTAGATTTTACAAACATCACCCTGTGAACTTTTCTGAATATACTGTAAGGGTCACTGTTGTGCAGTCAAATGCTGGGTTCAAAATAAGACCACCGGAGGCTGATGATTAAAAAAAAAAACAAATAAAAAACACACACAAAAAAACACACACAAGGATTTATTTAACTGGCCAGGAGGGCCTCAAGAGCACCACACACAGGTGGAGTCCACAGGACTGCGCTGTTGCAGGTGTAGGCAGTCCTTTTAAAGGTCCAAACCACAAGAATTTTCCTTTGTTCTAAATTCTAAACTCTAAAGGCTGGGAACAGCCCGCAGGGTTATTCCCAGGCATATCCTGCTGGGTATTGGAGTGTAGCCCTACCTTGTGATAGCAGAGAGTACAGAAGCAGAGCTCAGCAGTTAATCTGTAAAGGATATCTGCAGTTTCTACTCCTGAAGCTACTGAGTCAGTGGGAATCAATCTCCTGTAGGAAAATTGCCTTAGCCTCCAGGTTTCAACCTGGAAGCTGAGGCAACTACCCTACCTTTAAGCAAGTGCAGAAGCCAGAATAGCAGGGTTAACATTCAAACAGCAGTTTATGGTTGCTACCAAGTATGGTTGCTACCATATTTCAGTCACTGGAGTAAAGGAAGTGGCAAAAGCACATGGAAGAGGATGAAAGGGGAATGATGGTCAGGGACGGATTGAAGGCTTCTGGGAATTACTATCCTCACCTTCTGTATTTTGTGTTTTGTTTTTTGATTTTTTTTTTCCTTCTTTTACAGGGAATTACAGGCAGTCCTGACCTTCTTTACCAAATTCTCAAAGCACCTTTACCAGTATGGAATACATATTTAAACTTTTGTATTTAAATAAAAAATGAAAACACATAAACTGCGTCTTTGGGTCCTTTAATAGACTAGAATTTCAGTGAAGAATGTGGATGTATGGAAATGAAGTGGAGTGAGCTATCTGCATTTTCCAGCTTAGGACTCATGCACTCCCTGCATTTCCTGAGTGCAGAGAGCTGGCCTTGACTGTCCCTCAGCAGCTGTGCCTAGGTGGAAGACAAGAACATAAACTGGTCAGCTCCTCAGCTGTATCCTTATCCAACCCATGTCTAGTGTGGTTCAGAGAAGTTTTCTGATTTATTATTAAACCATCATAAATCCAGATAACATTTTCATCAGTAAACTATTATTTTAGCAAATTATTCCCATGTATCTTTTTATCAATTAATTAAATTTCTTGTTATTTTCTTTCCAGATGATTGCATATTTCCAAACTTTATTCTTTAACAAGCTCTTGGATATTGTCTAAAATGATGTGGTATTTGGTTCAATATGGGATGACCTTACTGTATTTGTATAGAAATACAAATATTATCTGATAAAATATGGAAAGAGAATGGGGAGTGTCAACAATGGGACAGAGAATATAAAAATTTCTGGAAAGGTGAACATTGGTAGAGGAATTTTCCCACCATGGCTATCAGAGCTACTAAGTAAGTACAACTTCTGTTATATACACATATAATGTTGAGTAAATATTTGAGTACATAGCTGAAATGAATTAAAAATAAGATGCTCTCAGTTTCAAATATAACAATAATCATTAATATTTATTAAAAATAATTTAACAATAATATTTAATATTAATTCTGTATAATTTAAGTCTATATTAACATTATTTTTAATAATTTTGATTACTGTAAAGGATTTTATATTTAAGAAATCAATTTGACCATCACAGCAACCCTGCAATGTAATTACTATCAATATCTCTATTCTACCTCTACTAAAATAAAGTAATATAGAGTTTAAATGACTTGCCAAAAGCCACTCAGTTAGTAGATTGTTACAGAATGATTTCAACTCAATTTGACTTTCTCTAAAATCTGAGTTATTGACCACTGTTGTGCATTGTCTCTGCACAGCCATGAAAAACATAAACTATCAGAGTTCTGAATTATAAGGGTTAATTGAATTTTGAATTGTCATGTTAACTTACACTACAAAGATTCACAATGTATTCATATATTCCTGGACTTGGCTGTCTGTGTAGAAACATGAGACACCTCACAAAGATCTAAAAACACATATGATAGAGCATTCATTCTTCTACTGTGTGGTAATATTAAAAATCCAATAACATAAAGATTTTCACACATCACAATACAGTTGGAAAAAATGCACACACATACAAATATATATTAATATCTCATATGCATATACTAGCTGCATACACATGTTAGCATATAAAAACAAGAAATAAAAAAAATAAACTAAGCATTAGACTTGATAAGTCATAAAAATAGTGAACTGATGAAGAAATAGAAAAATGGAAATAGAACTTAAACACAAAAAATCACTGAGATGTCCTGAATCAAACAAACAAAATATACTGAGCATATCAAGAAAAGCAAAATCTGGTCTTTAAAAAATACTAATAGCCGACATTCAGTAAGTTTGAGTATGAAAAATAAGAATTAGTAGAAACACAATATTTTAGATAAAAATGAACCATAAATACAAATAAAATAAATATAGTAAAATTATAAAATTGTCTCCATACATAATATAAATGATTTTCTAGAAAAGGTAAAGTAACAAAATTAATCCATGAAGAAATAAAAAGACAAATGTATCAATAAACATTAAACAGCTTATTTTTTTGTATATATACTTGCAAAAGTATAACAGATATAAATAAATAAATAATAATTAAATATATTGTAAAACTTCTAAGAAAGTGCTGAGAATAACTTTATATAAATACTTCCATATAATAAAAATGGAAATAACATCTTTAAATTGTTTTATGGGGCTAGTACAAAACTGATACAAAACTAGAGAATGGAGGCAAAGTTAGAAAAACATAGGCTGATTCTCAGGAACATTGATGTAAATACTCTAAATAAAGTGTTGACAAAACCAATACAGCCACATGTTTGTAAAAATAATAATTTTTAGATAGTATTTGCTCTGGGAATATAGTTATAGTTGAATAACAGAAATATTTATGGTTGCAATACTCAAATTAAGAGATTAAAGGAAAAATATATTTTAAAATGTTTAAGAAAGCATTTAATAATATTCAAAATTCTTTAGTGATTTAAAATTAAACTTTAGATATGTAGGAAGAAAAGCAATTCCTAAAATTAACAGGATGTACATAATAAAAGCTTAATAGTAAAATAAGAATAGAGAAAAAAACAATATGAGAAAATAAGGGTCCCTCAAAAATGTATATTACAATAACATCTGATAGCTCAATTTTGAAAATGAAATATATTTTAATAAGCATTGCCTGTATAATTATTCAAAGTATGTGTACACATTTTGGGAAACCCTATATATATATCCTTCTTGTGCAGAAATATTACAGAATTATCTTATCTAATAAAATAGTAATATATAAATTGACAGTCATTCCAACACTCAAGATGGCCACCCCCATGTGGTCAAAGATGGCTGCTCCTCCTGTGGACACAAGATGGCCACCACAACAAGATGGCCTGCAAAGGGAGGGCAGTTATGGATGGTCAGGCGAGCAAGGGAAGGCAGTTAGGGGCCACCGGGGTGGCAGAGAAAGGCAGTTGTGGGAAATGAAGCCTACAAGGGAGGACAGTTCGGCGGGACACAGGCCAGCAGGGGAGGGAAGTTGTGGGCAATCAGGCCAGTAGGGGAGGGCAGTTAGGAGGGATCCGGCCTAAAAGGGGGAGCAGTTAGGGGTGACAAGGCCAGCAAAAGATGGCAGTTGGGAGAGATCAGGCCTGCAGGGCAGGACATTTGGAAGGGACCCAGGCCTGCAGGGGAGAACAGTTGTGGGAGACCAGGTCTATAGGGGAGGGCAGTTAGGGGTTCCTGGGCCGGCAGAGGATGGCTGTTGGGGGGGGACCAGGCCTACAGGAGAGAGCAGTTAAAAGTGACCAGGCCAGCAGGGAAGGGTAGTTAGGGGTGACCAAGCCAGAAGGGGAGGGCAGTTGAGAGTGACCAGGCCTGCACGCGAGGACTGTTAGAAGCAACCAAGCTGGAAGGGGAGGACAGTTAGGGGTGACCAAGTCAGCAAGGGAGGGCAGTTAGGGGCAATCAGGCAGGGGAGCAGTAAGGTGTTGACCAGGTTTGTAGGGGAGTGATTGGGATGATTAGGTTGGCAGGCAGAAGCTGTTAGGAGCAATCAGGCAAGCAGCAGGTGAGCAGTTGGGAGCCAGCAGTCCAGGATTGTGAGAGGGATGTCTGACTGCCTGTTTAGGCCCGATCCCAGTGGGACATCCCTCAAGGGTCCCAGTCTGAAGAGAGTACAGGCTGGGCTGAGGGACACACACACACAATAATAAAAGGCCAAGAGGCATCCCTACCAAAACAACCAAACAACCAGTAACCATTGGGGACCTCTGTCACAATCTGGGCTATGGCCTGTTGGTAAACCGAGAGCAGCCCCTCACCTGGGCCAGCCCAGCACCCCAGAGGGGAACCAGCCATAAACAAGAGCTTGACCTGTCTGCAAAGCACTGGCGGCCCCTCACCAAGGCAGAGTTGGTGCTGAGGGCTGGGCGTGTAGTGCAGTCTTTTAAAAATAAAGACAGACCCATTGGTGCTAGAAGGTGCCTCCCTGCACTGGCTGCCCGGCCTTCACCCCAACCCTATGAGGAGCCCTAGGCAGAGCCCCAGCCTTAACAGCTCGGTGGGGGAGGCCCTGGAGGGGTGGAGAGGTTCCTGCTACAGTCAGTGTAGTGATGCCCGTTACCTTTGCTGGGGAGGCCACCAGGGCTCTGGTGTGTTCAGAGCAGCCTGTTCATGCGGGGCACAGGGTGTGCGGACACACATACGTGGGCGGCGCAGGCATCAGGTGGACATTTGTGCGTGAAAAAGTGTGCATACATCTTTGTGTGCATAAGTACATATGTTTCTTAAAAGCATACCTGGAAAGGTGCGTTATTGGTAATAGGCAGTTTTCAAAATGTAATCCAGAGCAAGGGATCTGTAGTGAAAACGCACACACACGAGAAAACGTTTTTGATATTAAAATCACAGAGCTGTAATTCAAGTGTTCATGCCCAAATGTATTTATGTTTGATTCATAGTACAAATGAGTTAGTAAATACGGTTGAACAGAGGCTTACTGGAGAAAATAAATCTTTTGGCTTTTGGTAGTAACAAGATATAAAATCTTGTCTTTCTAGAGAATGAAGGGGTGGTGTGGTTAACAGATTCAGCAAAAGATTCTGGAAACAGCTTCTCATTGGCTCCAGAAGATTTTGAAGATGATGCCATTAAGAAAGCCCGTAGAGAGAAGGATTTTATTGCTTTCTGTTCTTCAACACCAGGTAATGGGTGCCTGTGTAGGACACCTTTCTGGGCATTGCCAATACAGAAATTCACACACACACACACACACACACACACACACACACACACACTGCAGTGAATGGGTGTCTGTTGAACTTTCTATGACACTTCAGAAGAACAACTAAAGCAGTCCTCCTAGTTTAAATTATCAATTATCCGTACCCACAGAGATCACATATACTTTCACTAAATTAGTAATTAGTAAACTCCCATGGTGCAAAAATAGTTTCCTGAAACTGCTTGGGATCAAATGAGAAATATCTATGCTGAAGTAAATTAGAAGCTGACTTCACGTAGGGAAGGTATGCAATGTTGAGATCAATCAGCAATTCAATTTGCCTGGACATCAGCATGTATTTACAGAAAAGTAAAATTAGGGACAGGGAGAGATTCCAGTGTCAATGGACAGTTGTGTGTGCGTATGTGCATGTGCAAAGGGTGGGCAAGGTTGGGAAAGAAAACCTCAACTTCATCCTTATCAAGGACTCAAGGCCTCACATAGTAAATGGGAGCTACTAAAGGATGCTTTCTGCTGGTTCATTGCAGAGCATGCTGCTCTTGTCTCAAAGTTCAGCAATCAGATGTCCCTTTCTCAGGGTCAGCTGATATAGACTGAGATGTGGCCATGAAATGATGAAAGTTTGGTTTTAGATGTCTCTCTCTTTCACACAGTAGGGCAATATTTAGACATAGCCTGGTCTCTTCCTTCTGTCCCCATGAGTAGAGTGATCTTTTAACTTGCATTTCTTTTAGCAGAACACTTTTTTAAAATATGTGTGTGTGTGTGTGTGTCTGTGTGTGCGTGTGTGTGTGTGTGTGTTTTCTTGTAGGAAACCAGGATCCTGTCATTTTTGGAATTATGTCTGCAGGAAACATGCATTTCTTTCAACTTTTTAATAAATCTGAAATTTAGAAAAAGTTGTTAAGCTGTTTTTCTACTCTGAGAAGTTATGGAGTGGGATTTGGAGCTTATAATGGATCTGGAGACCTTATATTTGATCCACGATCAATGAACAACCTAATAGCACCATTCATTTTTTCTAGAAACCATTCTCTGGGCTTTCAGTTATAGGGATACAGATGCTAAAATCAGTAGCTACCTGACTTCAAAGAATCTGCTGCTCACCAGGAGGGATGCAGAGTATAATAAGTGATGTATCCAAAATGCTAGAGTTTACCACTGCCAGAAACTCCATATTTTGATCCTTTCTTAAGATATTTTAGGCCTGCAAAGTAATTTTGACTCAACTCCAGGCAGCTCACAGTGTACAGAGCTATTTGGAACAGAACCCAACAAACACAAAACAATTAGCTTACCATACATGACATCACATGTATTGTATACAAAATAATATTCTTGTGAGGTGCATTGGTAATGAGTTTGAGTTTGAGTTAAAATCCTCCAGTCTACAATGCTAGACTTGGGAAGGACTGAAAATATTACCTTTCACATTCAATTTGAGCCCTTCCTAATCCTAATCCATTAGGAGTTGAGGTGGCTTTCTGAACTTTTGAAAACCTGACAAGTTGAATGTCGTTTTTTTCTCCCACTAACTAATCTTCTGTACATACCTTTTCTGTACTACCATGCATTTGTTCTTCTGCAGCCTGAGACAGCTTCTCTGATGACTCATTATTCTGAGAATATTAAAAAAAAAATGGTAGTGAGAAATCCTCCTCAGTGAAAATTAATCATGCAGGCAGGTTTAGGCAGTTACAGAAAAGTATGAGGCCAGTGGAGATGCAGATTTCTTCAGACCTTATTCATAAAATCTCAAAATCACAGGGAGACGGGGAGGGGATGATACCAGCACAGTGGAAACAGAAAACAGAAGCTATTTTGCATAATTCTTATCTGGAAATACAATAAGATCTGTTAGTTTTAACTCCTTCATGAGTTTATGAGGTTTAAGTGAGCAGAGGAGAAATACGGAGGGGTCAGAAAAAGGACAGAGAGAAGGAGGTCTGAGGGCAATGAAGTGAAAGAAGGAAAAGGGAAAACAACAGTCAGGTGTGCCAGCCAATAGGAAAATGTTTCAGCATTTACATTTATTTTCCCAAAATGAAAGGAAGAAAATTTTCTTCCCAAGGGATTTTTCTGAACAGACTTGTGAACTCAAAGTTTTAAGCACTGTTTCTAGGTATTTTAGACCCAGGAAAAGTTAATTCTTTTCTTTCAGCTCATTGGTAATAAAGGGGAGGGAGAAGACAAACAGAGTAAGTTATTTTTGAGTGAGGCAACTCTTGAACAGTCTACATGCCCTCTGAAACCTTTTGGCTACTAGCTGTTTCTAAAATAGTCATCTGGGTAACAAACTGCTCTCAGGATCTCATAGGCCACCAGTTGTCCAATGTCTGAGAAGTTCCCCCACCCCCTGCACTGAGGAGATGCCAGAAACTTTCATTTTTGAGTTTGTGTCTTGCTTCCCAGCAGCAGGAAGGGGCTGAGGCTGGTGGCACCCATGGCTGGTGAGTAGGGGTCTTTTCTGACTAAGGGTCAGGGGCTTGGGTCTTAGGAAACTATTTATTGCTCCTGACAAACAGAAATAACAAAAAGGGAAACGGGAGTCTGTGGTTTGCAAGCTGAATTCTTCCCCTTATTAGCTTTGTGTAACTTGAATCATCCAGGGACATTGCCTTAGAAAGGTGGAGAGCAAGGTTTCCAGGTATTTTAGACCCAGGAAAAATTAATTCCTTTTAGCTCATGGTAATAAAGGGGAGGGAGAAGACAAACAGAGTAAGTTATTTTTGTGTGAGGCAACTCTTGAAAAGTCTAAATGCCCTCTGAAATATTTTGGCTTCTAGCTGTTTCCAAATTAGTTATCTGGATGACAAACTGCTCCCAGGATCCCATAGGCCAACTTTGAACTCCTGCTCCTTTGCCATCTCCTGTCTTGAATTACACACTTGGTCTTTTGAGGTGACTGCTTTGCCCCCTTTCTTTCTAGTTCTGGTGCAGTTTTTCCTAGATCATTGTCACAGTTCTTTAAGGGATCGGATCTTCTTCTCTCCAGGTCTTAACCCTCCAATGCATCATGTTGCTGATACACAGAAGCTGAAAAAGCATGAGATGAGCTATGTTTGCAGCTAGTAGTCAAACACATCATAGCCTTTTTCATTTTCCTCATCGTAAAGGAAGGGGTTCAACTAGGTCATCAGTTTCTAAACTTCATAACAAATCTGAATTATCTATAGCATTTTTAAATGTTCATGTGATCCTGCCCCTGAATTTCTGGAACTTAAATAGACAGTTAGGAAGAGTAACTAGTTGTCTCTCAGTTCTCATATCTCTACATGCAATTTCCTTACTCAAAACTACATTGAGGCTCCCTATTGCCTTTTTAAAAATGACTGAACATTTCAGAAAAGTTTTTCCACCTTTTAACATATGTTTATCCATTTTTCCACTGCTCTCTCTAAAATACAAAACTATGAATTCAACTTCACAAGCAAATTTTATATTTACTGTATTTAACCTCTCTCCTATATAAGAAGAGAGAAATATACTAATTATCTGTTACACCATGAGGTATAATGACTGGATTGTAGATCTGCAGGAGGGTGGGGCAATGAACTACAAGCTGGATGAGGAGAAGACAGGAGGGGGCAGGGTAGCGAGCTATTAGGGTGGATAGGAGAAGGGGTGGGGACTAGGGAGGAACAAGAGGGTGGCAGGGACTACTGGAGCATGGATTTGTGTGCAGGGCTGCTAGTATAAATATTGTGCTCTTCATAGTATAATCTCTCCAGAGTTTATGACTCATCTCTTGGCATTTAACTTAAGTTCCTATAATACAAAATTGATGGATTTCATTTCTTGTCTTCTTCATGAAGCCTTTGGCTGGAGAGTAGTGAGCAAAACTCACACTCATTGCTATAATAAGACTTTGGCCACACAGGATGGCCTCAGTGATTATTACATTGGAATCAGGGCATCATTAGATAATAGATGTAAGAAAGTGAAAGGCAAGAGACAAAAACAAATAAATGGCCCAATAAATATAAACAACCAAATGTGGTGAGCCATTATTATACAATTAACAAGGACAATGAATAAATTGCTAGCCTCCTGAGAAACAAGGCATCTGGAACATATACCTCTGACACTCTGTCTAGTTTGGGAGCATCATTTCCCAAAGGAAGTGACATCTCATCTGAGATATAAAGATTAAGGGAGGAGTGGAGAAATAGGAAAGAATGTGGGGGTGGGAGACTGCGCACATAGAGCTTCCTAAGTAAGGGCCTTCTGGAAACAATGTAAGGAGCAAGGTGGACAACTGACAGAAGATGAGGATGAATGAATGAGAAGACCTACATTAGATTAAGCTCAGAGGTTTCATGATCAAATCTAGATTTTAGCACCCTAACTCTGCTTCATTGTGGAGAACAGATTAGAAGAATCCAAAAGTAGATTTATAAATCTCCTGAAGTAATTAAGAAAAGGAAGAATGTTGGCCTGAAATGTAATAATGTGCAATTAAAAATGAGAGAAGTGGGAAGATTCTGTAAATATTTAGCAGAGAAAATCAATACAATTTGACATGAGATGGAAAATAAGTTATTCAGAAAACAGGAGAGATTCACTATTACTATGTGATGAACTTGGTGTTTAGATATCATTTACTAGTAAAAGGGACAAAGCAGGTATATTATCCTGCTATCGTGCTATCTAATAAAAGAGTAATATGCAAATTAACCATCACTCTACTGCACCCACAAGCCAAGCCCACCATCCAATCAGGAGTGGATATGCAAATTAACCCCTGGCAAGATGACTGTGGCCAAGGAGCAAGCAGTAGGGAGGCCTGAGTTTCCCCCATGATGGAGCAAGCCAAGCTTTCCACACACCCTGGCGGGCCCAGGCCTCCACTCAAGGCTACAAAGTTTCATTATAGAAGATTAAAAAATCCCAACAGAAATGGTGGCAGCCATGGAGCTGGAGAGAGCAGGAGGCTAGGGATAGCCTTGGCGATGGAGAAAGCCAAGCTTCTGCAGCCCTGCCTGTCTTGGCTCCACTTCAGGCTACAAAGTTTAAATTGTACAAGATAAATAAATCCCAGATACCAGGGCCTCCGCTTTGGCCTGAAAACTACCACATGCCCCTTGCCCAGGCCTCCGCACAACCCAAGGCAACCTCCACCCTGATCCAGGACACCATTCAGGGCAAACCAGAAGGCCCCCACCCATGCACTCGGACTCTAATAAAAGAATAATATGCAGATTGACTATGACTCCAACACACAAGATGGCTGCCCCCAGGTGGTCAAAGATCCTGCCCCCATGTGGACACAAGATGGCCACCACAAGATGGACCAGGCCTGCAAGGGAGGGAAGTTAGGGGTGACTAGGCCACCCGAGGAGGAAAATTGGGGATGACTGGGCCTGCAGAGAAGAGCAGTTGTGGGAGGTGGGGGAGGACTTAGACCTTCAGGGGCGAGCATTTGGGGGAACTAGGCCTATAGGGGATGGCAGTTAGGGGTAACCAGGCCTGCAGGGAAGGGCAGTTCGGGCAAACAGGTTGGCAGGGGAGCAGTTAGGCATCAATCAGGTTGGCAGGGAAGTGATTAGGGTGTAATCAGGCTGGCAGGCAGAAGCAGTTAGAGGCAATCAGGAAAGAAAGCAGGCTAGCAGTTTTGAGCCAGCAGTCCTGGATTGTGAGAGGGATCCCAGGTTGGAGAGGGTGCAGGCTGGGCTGAGGGACACCCCTCACCCCCTGCATGTATTTCATGCACTGGGCCTCAAATATATATATTAGAAGCCCGGAGCACGGAATTTGTGTGAGGGGGGCCTGAGCTTCAACCCAGCCTGCATCCTCTTTAATCTGGGATCCTTCTCACAATCGGGCCTAAAAGGGCAGTCGGACATCTCTTGAGGGGTCCCAGATAATTGGTATCCAGATAATCGGTATCAGGCCTAAACAAGCAGTGTGACATCCCTCTCACAATCCTGAACAGCTGGCTCCCAACTGCTCACCTGCCTGCATTCCTGATTGCTCCTAACTGCTTCTGCCTGCCAGCCTGATCAACTCCTAACCACTCCCCTGCCAGCCTCATGCCTAACTGCTGCCCTGCCAGCCTCATTGCCCCTCACTGCCGTCCTCTGAAGGTCTGGTCACCACTAATTGCCCTCCCCTGCAGGCTTTGTCTCCCCACAACTTCCTGCCTCTACAGGCCTGGTCTCCCATAACTGCTCTCTCCTGTAGGCCTGGGTCCCCCAAACTGCCCTTCCCTGCAGGCCCCAGTCATCCCTAACTTCCCTCCTCTGTCCACCTGGTCACCCCTAAGTGCCCTCCCTTGCAGGCCTAGTCACTCCCAACAGCCCTCCCCTGCTGGCCATCTTGTGACAGCTATATTGTGTCCACATGGGGGCAGCCATCTTTGACCACATGGGGGCAGCCATCTTGTATGTTGGAGTTATGGTAAATTTGCATATTATTCTTGTATTAGATAGGAAATATATATATATATATATATATATATATATATATATATATATATGTGTGTGTGTGTGTGTGTGTGTGTGTGTGTGTGTATATATGTGTATATATATATATATATATATATATATATATATATATATATAAAATCAATTTTCTGAAGATAAGTTTAATATCTTTTGGTATATTGAGAGGAAGTATGGTAGATATATGGGCTGAATATCCACATCTTAATATCCACATCTGGGCTGAATCTATAAATTTGGAAGTAATGTCTAATGAAGCCATGAGGATGTAGAGATGATGAAAAGAGTACCTAAGACAAAACTTTGGTTGTATTATTTACCACATTTCTCCCCATGCCATTCATTCAGTGAACACTATACAACCTTCTTGAGTGCACAGATAAATGAAACTGAAGCCCAGAACTCAGGTAGATTAAATCTTCCATACACTAACTGTATGCTGTTTGCAATTATTCAAACTCTCTGTTCTATCATCTGTATACTATGTTTTATCTCCATGTTTTCATTACCTTTTATAACGAGTCTTTGTGGTCTCACCTGCAGAAATTTACCCAGTGTTCCTTGAGTCCCTGAAACACTGCGTTATTTTAAGTAATTCTTCACCAAATAACAAGTAATGTAGTTTGATGATTTAAGTGTGTGTGTGTGTGTGTGTGTGTGTGTGTGTGTGTGTGAAGGCTTTGAACCACTGACTTTGAACCCCTGAGTTTGATTCCCTTCCCTCCACTTACTATACATACTGTGCACTAAACATACAATTTGTGTCAATTACTTATCCAATATCACCGTGTCTCATTTCTTTGCTTAAGCAATATCACTGTGTCTCATTTCTTTGTTATATAATATAATTATTAACATTCTGGTTAGATGGAGTTTTGGTAGAGTTTAAGAGAGGAGATTCAGGCATAGCACTAGGCACCTGTGGGGGCTTGATAAATATGAATTATTATTACTGGTGTCGTGCTATAAAAATAGAATTTGAATCTCAATCTGTATGATTTGGGGCAAATGATTTTTAAATAGAGAAAAATAATGGCTATCTCATTAGATTATTGTAAGGCTATGGCATATTAATGTTTGTATTTACTACAGTGTCATGTAAATAATAATAATAATAATAATAATAATAATAATAATAGTGATGATGATGTTTTACATTGCTTTATATGTATTTCTTTTTCAATAAATTTAAGTGGACAAGAGATGTTAGCTGCAATTAAGCTAATTGATATAAGGTAACATTTAATTTATGTTTTGTAATTTCCATGTTTCTTTCTCATAATTGCTACTAAATAAACATTTATTGAAATAATTCAAGATGACATGGAGAATGAGGCTAGTGTTTCTAGGCTCAAGTTCTTGTTCAATGTCCTGGCACATTTTCTTTAGAAAGTGTCATTTTTATGTCCAGGCTATCCTTATATCTAGATGGACTGAATAATTATCTTAGAATTAATTGAGAATTGATGAGATATCCTGCCTTCCTATCTATGTCAAAGTCATAGCTGTAGTCTTAAAAAATCACTTATCACTTTGACTTTTATATTCCTCTATAAAAATTCCAACCATCCCAGGTGGTAATGAAAAAGGTTTGTATTTTAATGAAGAAACATTGAAATAGTCAGAGGATATTTCAATAGTACTTCACATTTTAGGGAGCTCTCTAGATATAGTACAAAATTCTTTAGATTTTGCCCATAGTTGAAGGAGTCTTTGTATTTCTGACAGATGGACACAACAAAAACCCATTTCAGGATTTGGAATCTATTGGGAAAGAGATCTTAGCTGGAGTTTTGGATATGTTGGTGACAAAAGATGTTCTGAAATTGAAGGAAACTGACAAGAAAAAATTCAATGATGCCAAGCCTGGAGACAAGATCCAGGTTGTACTGGATGCTGTGGGACAGAAACGCATTGAAGCAGGTCAAATCCTTGTCAAAGCCTTTGTTAATACAAACAAAAATGCCATCTGCAATGAAGGTAAGAATAGAGACATTTACAACAAATATCTCAAATTATCTGGAATGTGTTTATTTTCAATGCCCTTCCTGTGTCCTCTGTAATTCCCCATTCTTAATTCCTAAAATCTTATTTTCACTTGCCTTCTTTTGGGGTTTCCTTGTCCTTTGTGAGAGGAGATTTGGTTTCTGATTAGCTAAGAAGATGAGTGTTTGTGTTTAGGTTGCTCATGGAAATAGCTCACTTAGAGAATTTGTGGTTAGGGATACCTGATCTGGGGCGCTGGTTCTGTCTCTTTGGACACTACATATATATGACTTCCTTCAAGTTTCTTTACCTCCTTAGACATCAGTCTCAGAATCTGTGAAATGGGGGCAATTTTAGGAATTTTGCAAGGTTCATCAGGCTAAGAACAGAGTGGTATGCATATGCTGACAGCTCCTAAGATTTTATTTCTCATCCAGCACTCTTCCCTGAGCTCCAGTTACATTGACCTCTAGCAGCATGGTCTCCATTTCCACTCAAATATTCCCCTGGCTTCACACACCTAAGATAAAGGAAATTATACACTCATGCCCCCCAATCAAATCTATTCTCTTTGTATCTCATTGGAACTATAATCCAAGAATTTTCTTAATCCAGAGTGCAGCTGTTCTCTTCACCAATGAGTAAGAGCTCTTTGTGCCAGGCACAAAGCAGGCACATAATAAATATAAGATGAGTAGACACACTAAGACCATGCTTGCAATAAATATTAATAATCATTATTATCATAGTAATATTTGGAATTTTCCAGTAATACTTAAAAAGTTTCAAATATTTTGAAATCTTTCAAACATTTTGACCTAGATTGAACTAAGAATGCTACTAGAGACTACATGTCCTCAGGCCCAAGTTCAACAGTGACCGACTCTGCCTGCTGCAGTTTAACCCAGAATCCCAACCCTGAATACAGAGTTCATAAATAGTAACAAAAAAGAATGCACAAAAGGCTACATATCTTATAGAGCCCTCACAATTACACATAAGCCTTTGTTTCCTTTTCCTTTTCCTTTTCTCTTTATTATTGAAAGCATTACATATGCCCCGTTTTCCCCCTCCATCCTCCAGGCCTTCACCACACTGTTGTCTGTGTCCATGGGTCATGTGCATATGTGTACAAGCTTTTGAAAGAAGCCCTTCTCCAGGTGGAAGGAACATTCTGCCCCAAAGGAAGGACACACTTGTCTGGGAGATGTCCAACATTGTGGCCTGAGCTGTGTTCTCAGTATTCACACTGCTCCTTGTGCAGGTTTCTTACTTTCTCTTTAATCTGGGATCAGGTAGGAATAATTGGATGTTTGTTTTTTTCCAAAATAAAACATTTGCAAACAGAAGTCACATTTGAATAATATAAATTATAAAATAATTTTAGCAACTACAGGAATCACAATAAGCATCAAACCAAGCTGAGATAAACAACTTCATCGTCAGAGATAGTGAGTGGCAGGCGAGAGGCAGGCACACACCCTGTGATGATGTGTTCTGTGGTTCCCTGGGCGCTATCTGCACCTGGAGCCTTCAAGGTGACCCTAGGACAACAAAGGGCCGCTGACCTAGCAGACCAGGAGCTGGGTGAGGTGGGCTGTTAGAACAAGTAAGGTCCTGGCCAGGCAGTTTGGACATAGTATAATTCTGAGGTCCCTAGTATAATATTGAGGGTAAGGTATGGGAGATAGAAAGAATACAAGGTATTTGATTGCTTATTTTATTTCAACAAACTCATATATAGACACATACTATATACCAAGAATTGCTATTTAATCAGAGAGATAAGCACTCAAATTGCTACCCACCAAGGGATATGGGTTTGTCTCATCCCATACCAGTCCCTTCCTTTTTTATATCCTTTGAAGGGGTTTCCTGAATATGTCCTTAGGTCACGGGTAAACTGAGCTTTTTAAAGTTTATCTAAACTCCTAATTCTCCCATTACTTTCTGCTCCATTCCCAGGCTGCTAGAAACTCATATGGGGCAACAGGCCCTACTATAATATCTATTATATTGTAATGAGAGTATTTGTTTTCATGCTAATTTGTATTATTAGATGTAACATAGAAATCTTAATTGCCAAACTCAACTGCAAACACTATATTTATATAGAGACACAACGATCTTTGGGAGATGATGTTTCTTAAGTTAGAGCATTCACCAAACTTGCAGATAACCTGGAAAAAGAAGAGGAATTTGCTGAGAAATATCCCCTCTAATGAGGGACTATCCCAGGACTTAGGGTTTCTTTATACTACCAGAATCTTCTGAAATGAGAAGGGAGAGCATGCTTCTGTTTATTCTATAAAGATATTCTGAAAGCTTGGTTTCCTTAGAGACTAGAAATTTGCTGCATCTCCAGAGGTTCAGTGTCTTAGAAAGACGTTTATAAAAAATATTATGGAAAAAAACTAATGGAATAAATAAGAAAAGTTATATAATATAGAAACTAAAACATTCATGTAGGGTAATATCTTTTTTTTTCTTTTAAGTAAAAATATAAATAAATCAGGGAGGACCTTGGTTGGTTCATGTAAATAAATCTCAAGGTTTGTTCCTGGACAAATATCTTGTTAATTGGATCTGTCAAACCTCTCCACTATTGTTTATGAATTCTTACTCCTTCCTCAGAAAGGAGGAGTGCTAGACTTTCCCAGTCTCTTGCAAAATTTGTCAAGTGATGCCAAGCTGTGACAGATATACTTAAATTTTTGTAAGGATTGAGTCAGGATGAGTCAGAAACAAATTTCTTCAAAAGGAAGGAGTTCTTCCCTCACATTTTAAAAGTTGGGTTGAAAATTTAGTGCTGGTTGATCAGAACTTTGAAGGCAAGGGCATCTAGTGCATGTTAGAATCTTTGAGCAAAATGTTCTCCCTCTGACCCTGGAATCATTATTCTGGTGGCTGGTTATCATTTCTTTCAACCCCAGCTTTTCAAGGAATCTTAGAAGTCCATCTCCTCTGGACAATTAAGAATTCAGGCTGAGGTCCCTAAAAATAAAAAATGCCTGGATGGTACAGGATTCAGGATTCTTTTAGGTGCTTAGTGTGGGTCTGTGTCTGTGTCTGTGTTCTGTATATATTAGGAGCAGGCTTGGGATGTTATACCATCCTATATAATAAAATGCTAATATGCAAATTGTCTGTTCCTCTGGGAGTTCCACAACTGAATGGGGCCCATGGCCCCTTCCCCCCTCCCCCAGCTGGGCAGACCAATTGCCCTAGATCAGGGTGGGCCAGCCAGACCCCACCTTTTCAGGAATCTGTGTACCAGGCCTCTAGCCAATATAATAGCTACCAGCCACATTGTGATTATAGAGTGCTTGAATTGTGGCTACTAACACATTAAAATGGTAGTTTGAATATATTATGTCAAATAAAATATTATTTAAAGTAATTTCATCTGTTTGTTTTTCCTTTTTAATTCAAAGAGTAGAATAAATTTAATTGCACATGTGACTTAATTATGTTTCTAATGAATAGCCCTCTATTAAATATTTATTCAATATACTCTTGCTCAGTGACAAGAAACCATCCACCTAGATGAGTGAGTGCTCTAGAGTAAAATATTTCAAGACTCAAGGTGTTTTAGCTGAATATAAATGGCTAAGTTTGGCCCAAATCACCAGGGAAGATGTTTTTCTCATTATAATCATCATCTATTATTACATTTATAGATGGATCTGCTACCAAGAATATCCCTCTTCTTTCTCAATCACAATACACCTCTTCATATCAGAGGTTATATACAAGGAAAATTTCTACATTTAAAAGTGTTTTAAAAACTCATGATTTACCTTCTCTGTCAGTATGTCTTAGGTTATCATGGGTAACAGATGCAGATATTAAAATTTACATCATGTGATGCCATGTGATATATCCTACAGTTCCTCCAGAAATGACTGGGCCAGCTGAGTCAGCAGAAACTACAGATACCCTCAAGCTTTGTCCTCATGAAGATTTCCTGAAAGTGTGTAAAGAAAGGGCTAAAGAGGTACTGTGTTCTACCCATAAAATAGAGAAACACTTTCACTAAGGACAGGATTTCCTAAAGCACTAATTGCAGAGTGGTAGGGTGGAGACAGGGACAATCTTTTTCATTAGCTGTTTTGAGCAAGGAGGAACTCAGGTAACCTCACACCGATTCTAATTTTCTTTCAACCCCATGACAAAATACAGATCTCTCTTCAGTTATTTGTTCTATTTGAGATTTATTACAATTAAGCTATAGCTGTATCAAAATATTTAGTAATTATATCAAAATATTTAGTAATTATTTCCATACTAGTTGAAAAGCCTAGACACAAAACATGTCTTAAATATGATTAAAACTTGAAACCTATTTTATCTTATGTGTTAAAAATAATACTGAAATAATGATGTTACCAAAAGCAGAGCATCTTTGATGTATTTATTTTTAGCTATAGTCAATAGCAAATGTCTCCTGATTTTTGTGAAATTTGATCTGAACCTTGAACACTGAAAATTATTTGTCCAGGTGGAGAAGAGTGAGGAGAAAGCTATGGCTGGAATTGTGCTAGTCTCTTCAAGTTTCTTGGAAAAGTATCCCAAATATGTTCTAGGTCCCCTTCTGGGCTCTTGGAAAATAAATAACATTTTTTTGTTGTTTCTCAGTCTTTTTTATTTTTATATAATATGAGAGTTCTAAATCACTTTCAATTCTCACATCTCTCTTATTTCAGTTCAATGCATTACAAAGAAAAAAATCAGTTCTCGGGTATAGTACAGGGGACACTGCAGATCCATGAGCCTGTAACAAAGCAACATAGATTAGTATATGAAGGTTTAAAAGAGATTAAGGTAAATCAAACTCACTGCATATCTATTATATTTCCTGCAGATCTATCCAATAAAGGAGAAAACAAGCCGCACTCGCCTGGCTCTCATCATATGCAACAGAGAGTTTGGTCATCTTCAGCCCAGGCAGGGGGCTGAACTTGACATCACAGGGATGGAAGAGTTGCTTGTGGGCCTCGGCTACAGTGTGACTGTGGAAGAGAACCTCACAGCCAAGGTAGGGGCTCCTCACCCACCCCAAACAAGCACATATTCTACACACCCTCCTGCTAACAAATTAACTTTATAAGGATAGCCAGATACTTTACCAACCTTAGGCCACATATCTCTCTGTGTGTGCACACGCATGTGAGTATGTGTGTTTATAAAATGAAATTATTAGACAGGGGAACTCTCTGTCTCCTTTGAGCTCCAAATATCCTCAATTCCATAAAACTAGACACAAAGTGACTGGCATGCAATTATATACACATAATTCTTATTTAAAAAGTGAGGTGATTGGGATTCAGACCCAATATTCCCAGGAAATTCTACAGTAATGAATGTTCAAAAGGAATCTACTCACCATGTAAATACTGAGTCCTGACTTGGACCCAGATCTGTGAATGAGACAGCAAATCCCAAGTTCAAATTGATTTAGATTTAGTGGTGGGGGCAAGCATATGAAATGCCAAACAGAAAATTTCATAGATTTGATTAAGGTGACCAGACATCCCGCTTTCAGTGGGACAATCCCAATTTTTAACTATCTGTCCCCACTTCCCGCAGTGTTTCAAAGAAATCCCAAATCTAGACAAATTATTAAAAATCAGGACTGTCCCGCCAAAAGTGGGACATCTGGTCACCTTAGATTTGATGTGTCTTGTGTCTTTCTGTAATAGTGAAAATGAAATTAAAAGTAAATAGAAAAAGAAAAGACAACAGAAAAGTGCATTGGTGAATGGGGAGTAATTGCTTTGATGGAACTGTCAGGAAAAGCATTGTCAGGAGACAGTATGGGATCTCACAGATGACTACCAGAAACAGGACATGTCTGGGAACATGCGAATGGAGTACATTCCAATAGGGATGACTACCATGAGAAGTCTGAACTACATATGGAACTGGCACATGAAATATACAAAAAGATTAGACTAAGGAGAGCCTAGAGAGGGTGGCAGGAAGGAGTACATATATGTCAGAAGGTTGATGTTATTCTAAGTACAGTGGCAATGGCTGTTTAAGGGAAGTGGTATGATACATTTATGATGTATGCCTCCTATTAATTAATTAGACAAAATACAGAGACAGAAAGAAAAAAGTATGTAAGTGAAAATAAACAAATGTAAAATACATCAAAAGGGCAGCTCATACAATATTAGCAGGAGCAGGTCCTTGAACCCCAGCTCTATTGTGGGAAGACAAAGAAAACTATCATTGAGTACCACTATCTGAAGCACAGTGACTGGAACATTTTATATGACATTTATACTGCTCAGGACAAATGGGTGGTCAGTTTGATGGTAATGCTGGTCCTTTTAGAATAACATTCTGTGGCCTTTTTCAGGAGATGGAGTCAGTGCTGGTGACATTTGCTTCCCAAAAAGAGCACAGTACCTCAGATAGCACATTCCTGGTGTTCATGTCGCATGGCCTCCTGGATTATCTCTGTGGGACTAGGCATAGCGACGAACACCCAGATGTGCTGCCTTATGACACCATCTTTCGGATATTCAACAATCGCAACTGCCCCAGTCTCAAGGACAAGCCGAAGGTCATCATTGTCCAGGCCTGCAGAGGTGGTGAGTTCTGACAGGGAAAATCCAAAGGGTATGAGGGGTTTGCAATGCTTTGTGATGTATGATTTGCTTGTGGGGGAAACAAGCCTAGACCCCATTCAGGGCAAATGAAGTGAGTCAAATTCTTGGGAAACTCCACAGGGTGTTGGTATCATGAGAAATTGTTTTTTTCTGCTAAGAAATATCTAATCAATTTAACCCAAAGTAATGGTGAAGGAAATCTTTAGAATCCCTAAATCAAAGCTGAACACAAATATTTAAACCATGAATAAGGTCATGTTAATGACAGCCCTACTGGCCAATGTCTTACATTCTCTGGCTTGAGAAGAATTCCCTTGGAAAGTGGGACTGTTCTATAGGAGCAGCACCCTTTCTGCTCAGGTGTTTACTGAAAGGGAAGTGAGTAGGGAGATGTGGGCACTTGGCATTGCTGTCAACATTTCCTTTGTTTTTGCTGACTTCCAATGTCCTCAGTATTATGGAGCACTGTTAGGAGAAAAAAGCAGAAATAGCCTAGCTGGAAAAAATGGTAAGGAGGCTCTGAAATTACGCAGATATGGTTTTAATGTCCTTTGCTCTTCTTAGGAAAGGGGTTTTTCCAGTTTGCTGGTACTATCACTGTTTGCTTAAAAGATGCTGCTGCTATTAATTGGCACATTGGGCAAAGACACTAGAGAGAGGCCAAGATATGTGTTTCGGGCAAGGGTTTAGTGTGTGTGTGTGTGTGTGTGTGTGTGTGTGTGTGTGTGAAATTGGTGAGAGTAAACATTTAAAAAGATTGAGGTAGACCATGTGACAGCCATACTGAGGCAGGCACACAGTTTGCACAAAGTTAATGTCTCTACAGAAAACCGCGGGGAAACTTGGGTCAGTGACTCTCCAGTAGCCGTGATGGACAACCCTTTACAGTCAGCTGATAGCATGGAAGAAGAGGCCATTTCCAAAGCTCACGTGGAGAAGGACTTCATTGCTTTCTGCTCCTCAACCCCACGTAGGTCTTCCAGTTACGGACAAGGGTTTGTGGGTTTATGGCAGCCTGGGAATGAGTCTAGAATATTGAGATACACTCCATGCAGCAAAGACATAAGACACTTTATGAGGGCTTTCAAAACCACTTACATTTAACTGACCTATTCTATGGAAACCGAGGATCTGTATTTTCCACTTGTTAAAACTGTACTTTTATTACAAGTGCTGCACTTTATGGTAAAAGCTAAACCAAATATTAGAACAACCCAATACAAGGAACTGGATCCCCATACACCATTTAAAAAACAAATTTGATTCTTTTTTTATATCAAATCTATTTAACATTTTGAGTGGGGTTTTAATGGATCCTGGGACTGGCTGCCCTCCTTAAATTACCAACAGCAGCTCCTTTTCTCCTTAGTTCTCATTAGATGCTCTTTAGAGGGAGCCATTGCATGGCTCTGCAGGAGGAGATCCTTTAAAGGAGGTAGAAAATTATACTCTGGGCTTAGCAGGCCTAACAATAGGGATCAGTGCTTAGACCTTGACCTCTAGGTAGTCATCTTAAGAAGCCTCTGACATTTGAATGTTTCTACTTTGCAAATTTTTGTGTTAAATATTTTCTTTTTGTAACAACTCCATGGAGGTTTTTGTTTTATTTTTGTTTTCTTTTATTTTCTTTTTATCCTCACCCAAGGAGTGAGAGTTTTTTTTTCCCATTAATTTTTGAAATAGTAGAAAGGAGGGATAGGGGAGGGAAGTGAAGAGAGAGAGAGAGAGAGAGAAACATCCATGTGACTGAGACATCAATTGGTTGCCTCCCACACTCCCCCTGATCAAGGTGAAGAGATCTGACCTGCAACCCAGGTATGTGCCCTTGACCAGGAATGAAACCCGAGACTCTCCAATGTGTAGACTATGCTCTAAATGAGCAACGCCAGTCACTGCTCATGGAGGTTTCATTGACATACAAAATGCTGTATATACTGAATGTCTATAACACAGTGAGTTTGCATATAATATACACCAGTGAAACCATCATCACAATCTATGCCATAGTTATATGCCCCTCTCAAAGCTTCCTTTGGATTTATTCACCTACCATGCTTATACTCTTGTGAAAGACAGTCTGCTGTATACACTGTAAACAACCTGGAAGACAGGGACCCATTTTTTGTCACTTACTGTATAAGCGTGGGAAAGTTATTTAATCCTCTTAGCATCTATTATTTCCTCTGTAAAATGGGATCATTTCAGTTATCTCTCAAGCCCCTTTTCAAAACCAAGGGAATGAATATGAAGCACATAGTAAGAGTCAGTTCTAAGAATATAATGCAATCATTAGTGAAATCCTGGTGAGTTACCCCTTCATTTAAATCTTTGCCAGTGTTTTGATATTTTTTCTCTTCTTTTTGGAAAATTAGTTAATGTAAAGATATAAGTGTTTCCTTATAACATGTCAAGTTAATTCCTAAGCTATGCTTAAAAAGCACAAAAACTACATAAAACAAATGTGTGATAAAAGAAAACATTCAAAGGCACAGTCCAAGGCTGACCATCCCTTATCTTCCTAGATAACATATCCTGGAGAGACCCTAGTACAGGTTCTGCCTTCATCGCACAGCTAATCAGATGCTTCAAAGAGTATTCTTGGCGCCTTCACCTCGAGGAAGTATTTCGGAAGGTAAGCTTTTTTCCTCTGCCTTTTCTAATCGTGTGTGTGTGTGTGTGTGTGTGTGTGTGTGTGTGTGTCTGTTTGTGTGTGTGTGTGTGTGTGTGTGTGTGTGTGCAGAAAGCCTTGCTCTTATTCTTATTTTAAATGACAATAACAGGCTTTGTCAGGCAAAGAAAAGTAGAACAGTGCCTGGTTTCCATTATCCAGGGGTTGTCATCTGATTTAGGAAAAAAAGATGTTACCCCAAAATTGCATGAAATCCAAATAGAACAAAATAATATAACATGTAAGCTTATTTGTTATGGGCTATACATATATTTAAAGTCAAAGAATGGAAAGTATTTTGAGGTGATTTGTATGGCTTACTTTATTGAAAAAACACACAACACATACTGCATGTTATTGTACTTGGTAATTATTGCTATTCTGTGACACCAGTGTAAATCATATATGTGTCATAAGGCTACTCAGGACCATTTTGTGAGAGAGATGGATACTAAACAAGTAGACCAGCAAACACATTTGTCTTCACAGATTGTGAGAGGCTCCAAACAAAAGACCTAGGGCAGGTGAAAGAGAGAGAGGGAGAAGGGATTCTTTGAATGGTTTCGTCCAGAAAGGAAGACCAAATTCCTTTTCCACCTCAGGCAATTCCTTATTCCCCCTTCCCTCCTAATTTGGTTCCTCCATTTTTCTGACCACCACTCATTAGGCATACATTCTGTTTGCTTTTACCTATACTTACTCATTTTAATGCAAGCTTCATGAAGGCATGGATTTGCTCAACACCTCAACATGCTGGCACATAGGAATTAATATTCATTCAATAAATCAGTGCATGAATACCAATACCTATGTCCCTTTAGGATATTAAGAAGATGGGGCAGTAGGGCTGCTTTTTATGTATTTTTATTAATATTATAGAGTAGGGAGAGGGGAGAGAGAGAGATAGAAGCATCAATGATGAGAGATGATGCTTTAGTCCACAGAGCCACACTCTATCCACTGAGTCATACAAGCGAGGGCTGTATGGTTGTTTTTAAATAGAAAACTGTAGAGAATAGTAGTAATATTGGCAAAGAGGAACCCACCTTTAGAAAACAGGAGAAGATTGCATTGTAACATGAGTAAGGATCTCCGTGAATGAGAGCTTTGGAAATTAAGTCCTGTTGGATGAGTAGGAATTAGACATTGTACTTCCAAAAGCATTGCTAGGAGAAGTCTAGGAATAGTGTGATCAGTGGGGAGATGTCTTCGCCGTCACCACTTGTTGGTGGGAGTGGGTTTGTTGCAATATCCTCAGAGAAGGAAATTTCTGAGACTCACATGGTAAGGTGATACATTATAGGAAGCTTCATTTCAGTGCAGTTATACCCCTGAGTTCCCAAAGTCCCATTTCCCTTTGTCCTGCCAAGAAAGAAGTACCATTTGTTTTCAGCAGTTCTGAAATCAAGGTCAGTGTCCAAAGTTCTGGTACATGTCTCCACAATCAAATAGAGCAACAAGCTACCTTAATTTTTGTTTCCATTTATAGCCCATTACATGTGAGGTCCACATGGCTGTGGGACATGTAGCTATGGAGACAACAGGGACAGGAATAAAGCCCAAGGAGCGTGAGAACCACACAAGTGAGGGAGCTTTCTTATCAGCTGGTTTATGTATTCCCAAATTTGTGAAGGCTAGCAATGGCCCTGGCTAGTCTATACAAAGCCATTGCTCCCCAGGCTTGACTGACAGGCTCTTTCCCTTGTAATGTCAACTGCTTGTGTGTGCCTTCATCTCCCATTTGGTAGCTCCCTTCCCCCAGGGGTCCACAGGGAATGGGCCTGTGAATTGCAGCTTTCTGGTGAAGTTGCCCAAATAACATGCCTAAAGTGTCTTGTCTCTCCCCTCTACTCCTGTTCTATTGTTAATAACTAGCCAATTTCAATGGTATTAATAGAATCTCATTTATCTGTCCATCACAAAAAACTTCAGAGGTCAGTTTGTTGGTTAGTATGTGAAAGTTGTTATGTTTCAGTTTTAGAAACAATATTTGAGTTTGTGCCTTACTGAATTCAGGATTAACCTTTCATGTTGAAGGTAGAGCATTTTTGAGATCCAGTTCTCATTAATTGACTCCAGGAGGAGATCAGTTAAGATTTGTAAACCTGAAACCCAAAATAGAAAAGTGAAGATTGAAAGGCCTTGGGTTAGGCATGAAGTGCTTATTCGGAGTTAAAGAGTAATTCTGACATGGGAGCTACTTCTAAACAGTAGGGTAACAGTGACAGAGAGTTAGAATATCCATTGGCTTGGTCCCATCATTCCCAGAATTGTTTTGGCTCATGGTGCAAATTGTTTTCTGAGCGTGGATAAGATTTAAGTTTCATCTAGAACCTCTTTTTTTTCCTTTTTTTTTTTTTAAGGTACAACTATCATTCGAAAAGCCAGATGTTAGAGCCCAGATGCCCACCATTGAACGAGTATCCATGTCAAGACATTTCTACCTCTTTCCTGGCAATTGAAAATACTAAGGATCAAAGCTGTTGTCACGTAGAATAAAGGGGAAAGTCATACTGGTGGTGAGGTTCAACAGCTAATGACAGTCAATTGCATGGGTAGTCAAATTAATGTTGCTTCTTGATATAGTTTAGTGACTAGATGTTATTTTTTTCTCTACTTATATGAATCTGGATCCTCCTCATCTCCATGATCAATTAATCAGTCAGCCAATCAAGGAGATAAGCCATACTAAGACAGGGAGTAATAAACAATTAAGGACACAATGTAGTAATTAATGAAACAGAAATGTACTCATGCTTCCACTATTACTTTATATTTCTTTCTCACCACACACACACACACACACACACACACACACACACACACAAGTTACCAAACATTGCCTTAGATCCTGAAAAGCAAAAATAAAATAAAAACAAAAACACAGAAAATAGAGGAGATGACTGTGAAGGAAGCAAGACTTTGGTCCTTTAAATGCAGATGTCACATTACTGAACTTAAGCTACAACTACCAAGACAGTATAAAATATACTGTAATTCTTGTATTGATGCAGATTCTGTCTTCCTGACAGTTCACATAAAGTAGATTTTAGAGTGTGCTCTCAGATCCTTAATTACTGCTCTGAATCCTTTCAAGCACCCATGTTAACACACATTTATTGTGTTTTGGTAAATATATTTTAGAATGGGTTCAACGAATTTAGACTTATTTATTATTTACTCACTCATAAGAGCTGTATATCACATTGTATTGTAAATCTATTGTTAATCTCTCTTTCAACAGCATGATTAAAATTATACTTTATAGTAAAAGTTATCTCACTACTTTAAGTCTTTACCCACCATGTTCTACTCCTGGTTTGTGATTTTCAGGTGGAATAATTGCATAAATAGTTCATCAGAATAGTGTTTATTGCCTAATTAGTATTAGAGAACCACATTAGGGATTGACCTATTTGACTAATATTTATCAAGCACTTACTATATTCCAAGTTTTGTTCTAGAATATTGAAATATACAAGTATACAAAATAAATGGAAAGCTTTGTTTCAGAAAGCTCATACTCTAGTAAGTGGAGACAGACTATAAATACACAAACAAGTAAATATATGTGAGACTGATAAGAACTAAGAAGAAAAATAAATGAGGTTAAAATGATGAAAGAGCCGAGACCGGTTTGGCTCAATGGATAGAGCGTCAGCTTGGGGACTGAAGGGTCCCGGGTTCGATTCTGGTCAAGGGCATGTACCTTGGTTGCGGGCACATCCCCAGTAGGGGGTGTGCAAGAGGCAGCTGATCGATGACTCTCTCTCATCGATGTTTCTGACTCTCTATCTCTCTCCCTTCCTCTCTGTACAAAATCAATAAAATATATTTAAAATAAAATAAAATAAAATAAAATAAAATGATGAAAGAAATGGTTGTTGTACTTACTATAATAGATATATTATTCAAGAAAGATTCCTTTGAAGAGATAAAATAAATCAGAACAGAGAGTGGGGTAGTGAACCTTGTGTTTCTCTGCAGAACAGTGTTCTAGCACCCCTGGGTCTAACAAGTAAAAATGCCCTGAGGCAGAAATGTGCTTCACATCTTTAAAGACCTGCCAAAAGGCAGTGCATTGGGGGGAATGGCAGACACATTCAGAAAATGGTGAAAAGTCTGGTCACATGGGCTTGGTGATCACATGGTAACTGCTCTAAAATTGTGGTCCAGAGTGAGATAGGAAACCATTTGAGTGTTTATGAACAGAGAAATGAGAATGAATTAGGTTTTACAAACATCACCCTGTGAACTTTTGGTGATTATACTGCAAGGGTCACAGAGGTCAAAACTAGTGGCAAAAGCACATGGAAGAGGATGAAAGAGGAATGTTGGTCAGGGACAGATTGAAGGCTTCTGGGAATTACTATCCTCACCTCCTATTTTTTGTCTTTTTTTGTTTTTTGTTTTCCTTCTTTATGGAATTACAGGCAGTCCTGCCCTTCTTTAGCAAATTCTAGAAGCACCTTTCTCAGTATGACAGGAATATTTAACCATTTGTATTTAAATAAAAAATGAAGACACATAAACTGCATCTTTGGGTCCTTTAATAGACTAGCATTTCAATGAAAAGGTGGGTGTATGGAAATGAAGTGGAGTGAGCTATCTGCATTTTCCAGCTTAGGACTCATGCACTCCCTGCATTTCCCTGAGTGCAGAGAGCTGGCTGTGTCTGTCCCTCAGCAGCTGTGCCTAGGTGGAAGACAGGAACTGTAACCTGGTCAGCACCTCAGCTGTATCCTCATCCAATCCACATCCAGTGTGGTTCAGAGAAGTTTTTAATTTATTATTAAACCAACATCATAGATTCAGAGAATATTTTTCATCACTAAACCATGAATTTACAAAATTAGTCCTATATATCTTTCTATCAATATATTAACTTTCTTATTTTCTTTCCATATGATTGCGTATTTCCAAACTTCCGGAAAACTTTATTCTTTAACAAGCTCTTGGATATTGTCTAAAATAACTTGGAATTTGGTTCAAAATGGGACAAACTTACTGTATTTGTATAGAAATACAAATATCATCAGATAAAAATGGAAAGAGAATGGGGAGTGTCAGCAATGGGAGAGGGAATATTAAAATTTCTGAAAAGGTGAATATTGGGAGAGGAATTTTGTCACCATGCTGATCAGATAGTTACTAAGTAAAGATATGTGTTACTTCTGTTATATATACATAGAATATTGAGTAAATATTTGAGTACATTGCTGAAATTAATTTAAATAAGATGATCTAGGTTTCATATATAAACATAATCATAAATATTTATTAACATAATTGTTAATAATAATATTTAATATTATTAAAACAATATTAATTGTATATTTTGATTACTTTAAAGAATTTTATGTATATAAGAAATCAATTTAACCATCACAGCAACACTATAATGTAATTACTATCTATATCTCCTTTCTACCTATAATATAATAAAACAAAAGAATACAGAGTTTAAATGACTGCCAAATTTACTCAGTTAAAACATGGATACACCATGATTTGAACTCAATTTGACTTTCTCTGAAATCTGAGTTATTGACCACTGTGGAGCATTGTCTTTGCAAAGCCATGAAATGCAGAAACTATAAGAGTTCTGAATTATATGGTTTAACTGAATTTTGAATTGTAATGTTTAACTTATACTACAAAGATTCATAATGTTTATATTTCTGTACTTAACTGTTTGTATAGAAACATGAGACACAACACAAAGATCCAAAAGCATATATTATAGAGAATTAATTCTACTACTGAGAGATAATATTAAAAAGCCAATAACAAAGTTTTTCACACATCACCACACAGTTGGAAAAAACACTCACATATGCAGGGGCAATGTCAGCCAGGAGGAATGGCTGCGTAGAGGTTTGGCTGAATGCCCTTCCTAGGTCAGGGTGAGAGAGGCTGATAAGGGGTTGGGCCTTCTGGGAGAAGGGGCCACAAGAGTTTGGCTGGTTGGCCCAACCTCCCAATTGGGCTGGTTCACTGGCTACAGTGGGCAACATAACGTCTAGTCAATCTGCTCATTAAAATGTTCCTGGTTACTGGCATGTTATAAACACTAGAGGCCTGATGCATGAAATTTGTGCATGGGAGGTGGGTGTCCCTTAGTCCAGCCTGCACTCTCTCCAATCTGGAATCCTTCAAGGGTAGTCAGACATCCCTTTCACAGTCCAGGACTGCTGGCTCCCAGCCATTCACCTGCCTGCCTGCCAGCCTGATCACCCCCTAACCACTCCCCTGCCAGCCTGATCTTTGCCAAACTACTCCCCTGCCAGCCCAATTGCCCCTAACTGCCCTCCCCTGCTGGCCTGGCTATCCCTAACTTCTCTCTCCTGCTGGCCTGGTCACCCTTAACTGTCCTCACTTGTCATCTTGGTCACCCCTTATTCCCCTCTCTTGCTGGCCTGGTTGCTTTTAACTGCCCTCTTCTGTAGGCTTGTTTATCCCTAACTGCATTCCCCTGCCAGCCTAGAAACTCCTAACTGCCTTCCCCTACAGGCCTGGTCACCTCTAACTTCATTCCCCTTCTGGCCTGGTTCACCCCAATTTTCCTCCCCTGAAAGCTTGGTCCTCCCAACTGCCCTCCCCTGCAGGCTTTGTTCCTCCAAATTCTCCTCCTCTGCTGGCTCAGTCTCCCCTAACTGCCCTCCCTTGTCAGCCAAGTCACCCCTAACTGCCATCCCCTGCTGGACTGATTGTCCACAACTGCCCTCCCCTGCTGGCAAATTTGTGGAGGCCATCTTATGTCCACAGAGGGCAGCCATATTTGACCATATGAGGGCAGCCATCTTGTGTGTTGGAGTGATGGTCAAATAGCATAATACCTTTTTATTATATAGGATAGATTATCATTTTTCAGATATTTTTATCTTTTTTTCCTACCCAAATTAATCTATAAACACAATAGTATACCAAAGAAAATCTAACCAGGTATTTTTTTTAACTTGACACATTATTTATACTCTTTGTTTAAAAGGTCAAGTAGTAAGAATATCTAAGGAAAAATAATTAAAAAGTGGTTGGGAGACTGCCTGAACACAGATCATGAAATCCAGTTGGTACGTGGGTATACAAATAGACACACAGAAAATCATACAAAGGCTCAAAATGAACAACATAAAATATGTCAAGTTGCAGAGGTAAAATAATGAGTGATTCAAGAAATTATTTTATAGAAACACACACACACACACACACACACACACACAAACACACACACACATTTTGTACCTGAAGCCATATACAAATAAATATACCAGATGGAGTAAAGTCCTAAATGTAAAAAGTATCTTTCAAGTTATTAAGAGAAAAAATATAGAACAATATATTTATGATATTTATGTAGGAAAATGTTTCAACAAGATTCAGAAAGCACACTGCCTTAGAAACATGAATAAATTGAATATAAAATTTTAGATCACTGTGTACAATGTTAGACTTTGTGTGATGGTACCATGAGTATAGGTATATTTCTAAATTCATCAAAGAACTACATTAAATAAATACAATAGAAGCCTGGTGCACAAAGTTTGTGTGTGAGTATGTCCCTAGGCTTGTCTTGCTATCACAGCCATCTTCCCCAGCTGCCCACATTCAGCCCCATCCCCTGCCACCACCCACCCCCAGGACCCTATTTGCCATTGGGTGATCGGAGCCTGCTGGCTTGGGGGAAGAACCAAGAGGTGAGCCTTTCTGCCCACTCAATGGCCCCACCCCCCTGCCCTGGTTGCCCTATCTGTGTGGGATAACTGGTGTGGCAGGGGCCTTGGCTTGGTGCCACCCGCATCCCCGCACACACACTCCCGGTTCCCTGTTTGCCATTGGGCTATCAGAGCATGCAGGCCAGGGAAGGGGACCAATAGGTGGTAAGTGCACTTCACAGTGACTAGTCAAGCAGTCATTCTGATCATTCTGCTGTTAGGGTCAATTTGCAAATTAACCTTTTATTATATAGGATAGAGACTCAGTGCATGGGTGGGGGCCAACTGGCCTGCCCTGAGGGGGCCCCAGATCAGGGTGGAAGTTCCTGTTGGCCAGTGGGGATGCCTGGGTTGTGGGGCATCAGGCATTTTGCAGGCTGGCTATGCCTTCGATTGGGGTGGGGGTCCCTACTGAGGGAAGGGGCCAGCCCTGGTGAAGGTTTTGCAGTGTTCCCACTTGGGGGTTGGGCAGCCAGGGCAAGAGGTGGCAGTTGTTCTGGTCTCTGGTCATTCTGGTCCCATTGTTCTGTTTGTTGTGCCGCCCTTTGGATTGCTGGGCTTTTATTATATAGGATTATACCTCAATAAAACTTAAATGATAAATAAAAGTGAATTCGTAGATGATAGAAAGAAAAAATAGACAAGCTACAGAAATGAGGGGAAGAACCTTTTACAATGCACATGATCAGCAAATACATTCATTCAATCAGCCTTAAATTAAAACACAAAACAACAAAAGCTGACTCTAGCCTAGCTCTGGAGGCTCAGTTGGTTGAAATGTCATCCTATGAACTAAAATGTCACAGGTTTGATTCCCAGTCAGGGCACATTTTTGGGTTGTAGTTCAATCCCTGGTTGGGATACATAAGGGAAACAATTGATCAATGTTTCTCACTTTTACTTTTCTCTCTCTCTCTCTCTCTCTCTCTCTCTCTCTCTCTCTCTCTCTCTCTCTCTCTTTCCCTCTCCCTCTCTGCAAAAAAAGCCCAGGGAAAGTGAGATTAAACAGAAACAACAACAAAAAAAAACACCTGACTCTGCACCAGACATTGACTATCTAAAAGAAAATAAAACAAAGTTTCTGTCCTAATGAAAACATGTAGTCTAATATGAAAGAAAAATATAATAATCATAAATAAAATAAACACATAATTTATCATCAGAAAAAAAAAAACCTGAATAAAGAGAGAGAGCCAGCTATGTTAAGATAGAACATTCCAGAAAGTGAAAGTAAATAAGAATGCCCTGATATAAGAATGTGCTTGAGCTCTAGATGGTTTTGCTCAGTGGTTAGACCATTGGCCCTTGGACTGAAGGGTCATGGGTTCAATTCCAGTCAAGGGCATGTTCCTCAGTATTGTGCTCAATCCCCTGCTCCAGTCAGGGTGTGTGCAGGAGGCAACCAATCAATGAAATGTGTCTCTCTCACATGGACGTTTCTCTCTGTCTCTTTCCTTCCTTTCCATTCTCTCTCTCTAAAAAAAAAAAAAAAAAAAAAAAAAAAAAAAAAAAAAAAAAAATCAATGAAAAATATTCTCAGGTGAGAATTAATAATAATAATAATAAAAGAAGAAAATGTGTTTGGTATGTTTGAGGATTAACAAGGAAATTAATATGGCTAGAATCCCAGGGCAAACATAGTAAAATTTTAGGACATGAAATTGCAGAGGTGACCAAGAATCCAATTATACAAGGTGGCATTACTATAAAATAGCTCTCATTTTTACTCTAAGATAGGAAGCTATTAGAAAATTATGAGAAAATAATAAATTTAATTTTCAGAGTTATGTTTATGAGGGTCACTTTGGCCATAGGG
Source organism: Pipistrellus kuhlii (assembly GCF_014108245.1). Classification (NCBI taxonomy): domain Eukaryota; kingdom Metazoa; phylum Chordata; class Mammalia; order Chiroptera; family Vespertilionidae; genus Pipistrellus; species Pipistrellus kuhlii. The sequence continues at coordinate 56,722,642 of NW_023425595.1, read as the reverse complement.
AAAGATGAGAATGAGGATGATTGGGCCAAAGTTGAAGCAGAAGAGCACTTAGAGGGTATTGCAAAAATTCAAAGTTGATGGTAGTCCAAATCTGGATGATAGAAGAGAGGGTAGTGAGCAGCCTTCAAGTTTTGTAGGGATAGCCAATGGAACTAAATGAAGTTTTGGGAAAGAAAGAACTGTGTTCTACTCTGAATAACTGGAAACATAAAATTGGCTTTAATAACTCAAATAATAAAATAGGATACACTTCCAGAGGTGTTAGGTTTGGAGAGATTGAAATGTCAAAATAAGATGTCTGCCAGACATTCAAAAGATACCCAGTTGACATTGGTTATATGAGAATGGCATTAAGGGAACAGACATAAGCTGGAAGCTAAAAATTTTAGTGTCTTTACACACACACACACACACACACACACACACACAGTATTGAAAACCAAGATACTGGAAACACTGCTAGATAAGTGAGGAAAAATAAAGCAAAGATCAAATATGTGAATAGCAAGCAATGAAGTAACAGAAAAATCAAGATAAAGATGTGATTTTAAAAACAAATGAATGAGGGTTTTCAGATGAAGGTGCAAAAATCACTGTGAAATTATTCTAATAGGTCAAAAATAATTGATCACTAAATACTTAATTTTAGCAACATTGAAGTCACTGATTACATTAACAAGAATTGTTTTGATGGAGGGGTAGAAACAAAAGAGTAATTGGAACTTGTTGAAGAAAGTAAAAAAAAACACATTTGGGAAAAGTAAGGATGAATAATGCTTTTGATGATTTGTGGGTAAGTAGAATCAAGAGAGTTCTTTTTAATAAAGGGGAATTATTGTGTTTTTAATGGTTATAATAATGACATGATTAAAAGGGAAAATGAATCATGTAGAAGAGAAATTGGATTACTGTTAAACAATGTCTTTCACCAGATGAGAATGAATGACTAGAAGAAAAAATCAATGGCTTAGCCTTTGACAAAATTTTAGGAGCTTAAGCCAACTATATGAGACCTGATAATGGTGAGCTGGTAGATCTTGAGGTTAGAAAGAATCTTCTCTGAATTGAAAATTATTTGTTGTGAGATCAGGCCCAAAGAGATGGAAATGTAGACCCAAAGTATAATTTTGCTAGGTAGGTATATACATAGCAAATTTATCTATATAAAACTCTAATATGCAAATTGATGGAACAGCAAATGACCAGTGGAACAACGAGTCACTATGATACACACTGACTACCAGGGAGCAGATGCTCAATGCAGAAGCTGTCTCCAGCCCACAGGCCCGACAGGTGGCAGTGGTGGGATGGGGTCATCAAGTGGGTGGCACCAGTCCAAGTTGAGTGGGAGCAGGGGCCTTGATCAAGCTGTCAGTCGACCCACAGATCAGCCCTAATCACTGGTCATGCCTAAGTATCCTACCCGTACACGAATTTCATGCAGCAGGCCTCTAGTACTAATATAAATGCTTTTATTATATCTTCTTAATATTTAGTTATTTCATGGACAAAGCACAAAAGACTTGGTTGTGGATACAAAAGTGAATGAAAATTTTAATAACTTAGACAATGTAAAAGAAAAATATAGGTTAAAATGGTGGTATGATTGGACATGAGGAAAAATGAAAGGAACTGTATGAAGCCATCTATCATCAATTTATTTATTTTTTCATTTTTTAAAATTTATTTTATTTTTTATTTTTAATATTTAGTTATTTTTCTTTTTAATTTTTTTAATTTTTTATTACTTTTTTATTTATTAATAATTATCATCAATTCACATAGAGAACTATTATTGAACAACACTGATGACAGAAGAAATAAGGGTCAAATAGTATTTAATATTGAACAATTAATTAAAAGAATAATTTAAAGCCATATAATAAAATATTAGGCAGAATTGGTAGAATTGAGGTAATATAATATAAGTAAACTATATCTCACTTTTTATATGAAGTAATCAAAGGCATTGCTTGAATTTAATATTAAGGAATAGAGGGATAAAATAGGAATGTTATTGAGAGTTCTGAAAATTACCACTAGAAAACAAAACCAAAATGTTTTAAAGAAATGATAAGTAGCATGTGCATGTGGGTTTGAAAATAGAAAGGGTTATAGTGAAGGATGTACTTTTCATTATATGCCATTCAGTACTACTGGATAAGCCGCCTTATCTATTACTTTGACCAAACATTTTAAAATTATAATGTATCAATAGGTTTAATACTACACAATCATCAAAAATTGAGATAGTTCTTAAAGTGTTGACTTTTATAAATATTTGTCATCTGTCGCCAAATTTAAAAAATATTAATAATATGGGGAAAATGTATAGGTAAACACAAATTTGTAAGTTATCTATTGCTAAGTAACAAAGTACCTGAAAACTTAGTAGCTTACAGCAATAAGCACTTACCATTGTTCACAAGTCAATCAGTCAACTGGGTGGTTCTTCTTGTTTCTGGGACTATTCATCTACCGAAGACCACCTGCAAGTAGAGTAGTCATCTCTACTGACACTGCGGGGATGGATCTCTCATGAATTGGAATAATATCTGAATTGAAGCTGGTCTAGGATAACCTTGGCAGAGATGACTAGGCTTTTCTCCATGTGATCTTTTATCCACTAGCTATCTAGCCCAGGCTTATTCACATGATGGCTCAGGGGTCCATGAGGGAGAGGTTCATCAAGCTTCCAAAGACCTGGGCTCAGATTGTACAAAGTCCCTCCACTGCATCATGCTCGCCAAAACCAAGTTATAATGCCAGTCCATAGTCAGAAGTATAGATCCAAGGAAGTCAAGGACTGGGCTATCTAAAATCAGTACTAAGTGTCTTTTAAAAGCAGAGGAAAAAATAACAAATATGCAAACAAAACATATAATTGTGGTACCTTTGTAGTGTAAAATTAAAGGTGGATGATCTTATTCTATTTTTTAAATTTTCCTATTGTTTAAATTTAATGGGAAGCTATTATTTTTAATGAAATAGAAGTCCTTTGTACATTCAACAAATAAAATAAAAATTAAAAAACAGACACATGAATACATAGATAAACAATGCCCACAACTGATAACTAAGAAGATCAAGAAAAAGAGGGAAAAGGTTGGCTTAAGTTTATTTAGTAGGGGAAAATTAACTATCTTGTTTCATCAAATACTATAAATTAGGCACTATTCTATGTATGTTTATAAGTAACTAGTCACCCAGTGCATGAGTTTCTGCATGGGTGGGTTCTGGCCAAACAGCCCCAATTGGGGCAAATTATAATGACCAGTCATTTGGCCTGGTGCATAAAATTTTTGCATGGGGGAGGGGTGTCCCTCAGCCTAGCCTGCACCCTCTCTAATTGGTACCCTTTGGATGATGTCTGACTGTCGGTTTTAAGCTTGATCCCACAGGGTAGTCAGACATCCCTCACACAATACAGGATTTCTGGCTCCTAACTGCTCCCCTGCTGGCCTACTTGATGCCTAACTGCTCCCCTACTGGCCAGATCACTCCCAATTGCCCTCCACTGCAGGCCCGATTGCCCCAACTGCTAGCCTGATTGCCCGCAACTGCCCTCATCTTGTGATTATCATCTTGTGGTGGCCATCTTGTGATGGTGTTGAGATGGCCATTTTGCGACTATGTCATAGCGGTTATCTTGTAACAATGTAGTGACAGCCATCTTGTCATGCATGGTGCCATCTAGGCTTTTATTATATAGGATTGTTTAATAAATCTTAACTGAGTTTTTTAAATCTAACCATTTATTTTCAAACTGAGTACTGGGATTTTCTTGCAGATGCTTGAAGTCTCCATTATTCTTGTTCAGCAGATACCATTGAATCTGAATACAGCATAACAGTTCTAAGGTTCCCTTTACTTATTACTATTGCTGTACTTAAATTGAAAAAATAATCCACATTTCACTAAAATGGAACTTATCTTTTCTAATATATAAAATAAAGTGATTTTTTGTTTTCTTTAAAATAAAAGAGAGAGGAAAAGGGGTAACTTATTTGGGTCGTTAAAGTGATACTGCTGTCAAGGTGTGCAGTTCTCAGTTTCTTGCTCCTTGAGCCTTCCACATGAATACTTCACTTCCCAGGATGAACAAGCATCAGTCAAGTTGGTCCTCCCTCCAATTAGTGGTTAAGTTGTAGCACAAAGACAAGGGTCAATCTGATTTATTAATGATGCTAAAAATAGAATAGAAAATAGAGCAGAAGTATTGTGTGTGTGTGTGTGTGTGTGTGTGTGTGTCTGTGTGTGTACTTCCACTGACTTTGTTATATCAAACTGAAAAGATAGATGTTGCTCTGTTTTCCAAAGGAAAGAAGCTATGGATCACAGCTTTATCCCTGACTAGGGATAAAACCTGCAGCCTATTCTATGCTGGCAAAGAACAAGAGAATTTGAGAAGCAGAAGTTTCCATTTCAGCAATACCAGTAAACATGCACGTGTCCAATGAGAGACGAAAGAAAGTTGCTTTCACTTTAAGAGTTTTCCTGACCAGGAAGAACTGAGCAGCAATGGCTGGTGAGTAACTCCAGCTTTTCCGTGGTTTATGGCTGTTTTTTAGGGGAGTTACAGCTCAGGATGAAGGCTGGGGGAGAGGAGCAGAGCCATGAAAGGGGCACTCATCAGACAAAACTATTTTACTCCTAGATGGTGGGTGATGGGAGCGTGGGTCACAGAAGTGACTATGCTAGAGCACAAAGTACTTTAGTTAATATGTTACAGCTTCTTGGAGGGAAAATAGGAAAATGCAAAAATATGTGGATCTGTGTTCTTAAACCTTTCCTGTGATTTTAGGTTTTGTTTGGGCTCCTTCCACCTTTGAATTCTTGCCATTTTAAGAGTGTTCTCTTGTTTGAGTGAGAGGCCCTGATGTGGGACCCAGGAACTTGCATTTCCTCCATGTTTCGCTTTCAGCAAGCAAACCAGCTGTGGCTAGTGCTCTCAATCTCTACAAACAAAGCTGCTTTCAGCCCTGCTCTTGGAAACAAAATGCATTCTACTACAAGTATAATATGCTTATGTTTTACTGCTATATCAATTGAACATCATGTATTCTTAAGTATTGATAAATGTGATAGGAAGTAAAAAAGATAGATGATACAAAAATCGACCCATGTCAGCTATCATGGGCCTCTGTAGTGAAGTTGCTTCAAGTCTCTGAACATCAGTTTCTTTATCTATAAAAAGGCACAGGCTTAAGTAAGATATGAGCAATTATATGTGTGGTCTGTGAAATCACCTTGGGAACTGTTAGAAATGAAAATTCACAGAAATGAAATAAAATGAATGAAAATTTGATAGACCCACCCTGATCTATCAAATCAGAATTTTTAGACAGAGAGGTAGGAAGAGAGAGAAACATTAATTTGTTGTTCCACTTATTTATGTATTCATTGATTGTTGTTTTTATTTTTTATTTTATTTTTTAATATATTTTCTTGATTTTTTTACAGAGAGGAGGGGAGAGGGATAGAGAGCTAGAAACATCAATGAGAGAGAATCTGATCAGCTGCCTCCTGCACACCCCCTCCTGGAGATGTGCCCCCAACCAAGGTACATGCTCTTGACCGGAATCAAACCTGGGACCTTTCAGTCCGCAGACCGACACTCTATACTGAGCCAAACCGGTTTCGGCTTGTTTTTTAAATATATGTTTATTGATTTCAGGGAGAGAGATACAAACGCAAATGATGAGAGAGAATCGTTGATTGGCTGCCTTCTTATGCCCCATTGGGGATTGAGCCTGCAACTTGGGCATGTACTCTTGACTGGAATGGAACCTGGGACCCTTCAGTCCGCAGGTGGCTGCTCTATTCACTGAGCCAAACCAGCAAGGGCCATTTGTTGATACTTGTATATGACCTGACCTTGTATGTGCCCTGACTAGGGATAAAACCTGCAGCCTTGGCTTATGAGGATGAGGCTCTAACCAACTAAGCCACCCAGGACCAGAGCCTATCAAATTAGAATTTTTGTGAATGGGGTGCAGGCAGCTCTTGCTTATCAGGATTTTCAGATGCTTTGATATATTTAAATTAGAGAACCACTGCCTGGAACCTATGGAAAGTCTTGTCTATATCTAAAATTCTATTGTTTTCACAGACAAGAGACAGAAAGAAGATCCAATCAATCAGGTGAAGTCAATTGCCAAGAACATGATTGATGGCTTCTTTGATGATCTGATTGATAAAAAGGTTATAGATAAGGATGAGTTACAAAGATTGGGAGAAGGAGTGGACATCATTGTGAACAAGACTGAAAGTCTAATTGAGGATATCACTAAGAAAACTCAAAAAACAGGCGAAATACTTATGAACCGTTTCCTCAACCCTGAGAAACTACTGAGTTTGAGTGAGTATCTTAGACCAAAAAGCCAGTAACTTGTTCTTATCTCCTATCATTATATCCTTTCTGTTTTCTTACTTCTATTCACATGTGGAGCATGAATTGTTCACATCTCTGGTACCTTCTTTGCCCTACTTTCTTTTTTAATACCAGAGGCCTGGTTCATGAAAATCTATTCACTAGGGGGGGTGGGGGGGTGACTGTCCCTCAGCCCGACCTGCCCCCTCTCACAGTATGGAATCCCTCAGAGGCAGGAGGCAACCCAGTGATCAGGGGAAGGCGATACCCTTTCACACCTCTGCTGTTGCCACTGCTGTCAGTACAAGCCTCAGCCAGCCCTGGTTACCTGAGCCTTGGGCGGCCCTGGGAGGCTGGGCAACTGCCATCTGAGGTTTGCCTGCACCCTGGGTTGGCTCTGGGTGGCTGGGGGCACTGAGGGGACTTGAGGGACTTTGGAGACAGGCACGGGGAGTGGCCATGCTCAGCAGGGCTGAGGGGATTGGGCGCCTCCATCTTGTGGCTGTGGGTACCTCCATCTTTGAGGGTGTGGCAGTCAATTAGCATATTCCCTCCTTAGTGGCTGTGAGCATAGCCATCCTTTGAGATGGCATGAGGGTCAATTAACATATCCCCTCTTTATTTGATAGAATTTCAAAATGCCCTTATCTACTCCTATCCCTATTCCAACATCCCCAGTCACTTTACACTGATACACATTTTCTTTAGCAATTGTGACCTTCATCATTGCATAACATGTATTTATTTATGATAGCATATCTCTCCCTGCTGAAATGTAAACTCCATAAGGCATATATGTCTGCTTTGTTTAAGAATATATCTGAACTCACAGAAATGGCGCCTCATAGGTGCTAAGTAAATATTTGCTAAATGAATCAGTCAATGGTGCTAGCTAGGGTTATATTAAATTTAATGAGAACTTTTAGATAATCTGTGCTACTCTCACCATACACTGTAATCATTAGTCATTCCTAGATATAGAATATCCAAATGAAAAAAAAACAACAAAAAAACACAAGGCACAAAAAAACACTGTCTTCTGCAAAGCAGTGGCCTATCCCAAAAGACATATCTCCAAGAACCTGTATATATTCTTATTTAAAAAGGACATAAACAATTTGACACATCCATGTGTCTTTCTCTCTAGACTCTAGAGCATGAGTTGGCCACACCTTTCCTTTGAAAGGACAGATAGTATTTTAAGCTTTCAGAACCATGAGGTTTCTGCCAGAACACAACTCAAATCTGCTGTTGTGGCATGAAATCAGCAATATATAATAAGTACAAAATGAGTGTGGATGTGTTCCAATAAAATTTCATTTATAAACAGGTGTTGGGCTGAGTAGGGCTCACAGAGCAGTTTGCTGATTCCTACTGGAGAATAAAACTTATGCATGGGTATATTCCAAATCCTTGCAACATCCCTGGGGGATAATTTTGTTGTTGCTGTTGAAAGCTGAATTTTTGTAGAGATGTATTTTTCCTCTTCCAAATGAAAAATGCTTTTTCAGAAAAGCCTTGATTAAATAATTTAATGATTCCTTGTATTAAACAAACAGGGAGATAATGACCTATTCCTTATTTTGTGGAAACTCAGCCTCTTTCTTCACTTTATAGAAGTTGCAGTCCTCTAAAACAAATTTGGAATTTAAAGAATGAGCCAAATCTCCATGATTTATATACCATATGGGGAACATAGTAATTTCCTTAGTGCTAGGAGAAGAATCTGAAGTATGTAGGTTCTAGAAACATACTTCTGCTAATGCATATTTATTTTATTTTAGCATATCAACGTGAAAATGAGGATAATAAATCTGAGAACAGTGAATCTTCTTCCTCTTCAGGTAGCTGCCTCCAAATCTCACATCATAGGTGAAAACCTCTAGTGTTGTCAGAATATATTCTGGTAAAGACCAAGGAAACCCGTGTTCTCAGTCAATGTTTGTCTTTGGGAATAATAACCTTCAGAGCAGAGCACTGATGCTTAACATTTTGTTCATTCCACCTCAGAATCTGGAAGTGAAAGTGAAGAAAGTGAAGGTAAGGAAAAAGCTGAATCAGTCCACCCATTGATTCTCCCTCCAATAGGTAACTGCCATCAAAACCCAGTGGCTCATGGGAATCCTCATATATTACTTGACGTAAGGCAGCTATACAGCGGCCCTATGTTATAGTGAAAAGACCAGTGAATTTAGATTTGGGAAATCAGGTTTTTTTCCCTTTTGCCCCCAATAAAGCCCCTCAAAAGTTAAAATTAACACATGCTTCTCTGCTCTTTAATTCTAAGAATCTGGAAGTGAAAATGAAGATGGTGAAACTGAGGGGCATGCTGGTTTGTCCCAGGCATCAGTTCTACCTCTGACAGGTAACCTCGTGGACATATAAGGGCGCTCTTTGAGTTAGGGCACATAAAAAGGTCTTGTGACACAGTGGAAACAAAAATGGAGTTACCCCCTCCCCCCCAATCTATGCATTAATTCCATCTGCCATCAACTAAACATATTCTCTAGTATCTATTTCTCAGCTTTTTTGAGGTTTAAATTTTTAAACAGGATTAATAACATATTTAAAGGGATTCATAAAACATCTAAGATATAAGAAACTAGCAACTGTACAAAACAAAATAAGGATGTGCTTAAGAAAAGTACATTAAAAAGACAAAACAGTATGAGTCACACATATTATGTGGTCAACAAAGAACCTGATGAAATATGGAGCCACATTAAAAAATGATAGTGTTTAGAAAGGCAGTAGTGATAATGTTGTCTTCTGAGTATCAGATCTTCAGAAGTTCTGAACAAACAAAGGAATAAAAACTTTGTAATCTGTACTCATTGTTATATCTATTCTTATATTACATATGATAATTGGAAGGCAGCTATGCTCACCACTATACCACCAATGCGGACTAATAATTGAAAACATACTATACGATATTCTAATGAATGTGTTTATAGCGATAAGCAATATAAAGATCCTGCTTACATGGAAATTACAATGTAGTGAAGGAAGGTATATAATAAACATGCAGAAATGAAATAGCATAATTTCAGGGAACATACACAAGAAAAGAGGATTAGCCCATAGAAAAAGATGTTGGGGTGGGTGGCAGGTACATGAGCCAGGGTGGATAGTTATGATAATTCTTTTGAGCTGGTATTTCAGTATATACCTGAGCAATAGTTTTGCCAAACTCTAAAGCAAAAGTATTCCATGGAAAGAAAAAACAATATAGTATTTTGAGCCTTGAATGGTCTTGTCATAGAAAAGGCCAACCTGGCTGAAGAAATTAGCTAGAATGTGGTAAGAGAAGTAGCTAAGGAGTAAGACTATTGCTGCAATGCCATTTTGGGGCATTTTAGAGAGTGGAAAGAATTGGATTTTGTTTGCAATAGAAACCATTTAAGGAGTTTTTAAGAAAAGGGATAGACAAACATAGAATCAGCAAGACTACTTGAAACATATTTGCATATGTAATAGCTTTTAGTTTAGAAATAGAGATTATGACGGAATTAAATTTGGGATCTGTTCTGGAAGCAAAATCAACAGAAATATAGATAAATTTGATGTGGGCTGATAAAAGAAATGAATCAAGGGTAGTGTTAGGTTTTTTTGGCTTGACAAGTAGATACCACTTACTGAGACAGCGAAACTTGTGGTTCAGAGTAAACTCAGGAGAAACACATTTGCAAGAGTGGACAAATATCAGGAGCCCTTAGTACATGTTTAGTTTGAAATGTGCTATATTTAAGGCAGATGTTGAGTAAATAGGATTTTGCAAAAGAATCAGGGATGGGAAAACACTTTGGGATTCATCTGCATGAAGATAGAATTCCAGTGATGGGACTGAAAAAGGCCATCTGGGGAGAAATGCTGAAAGAACAACAGAAGCTCCAACTTAGAACAAGCCAACTTTTGGACTAATGGCAAAAGAGGAAGAGTCACCAGTGGGGACAGATTTAGAGAGGATGCTAGAAAAATGCAGCATCCCAGAAGCCTAGAAAACATCTTCCAAAAATAAGATGTTAAATGATGAGAAAGGAAAAAGGTGGTCTTTGGTAACCTTGATAACAAGTACTTTACATGGTAAGGATGGTAGTTTATATTGCATCCAGGAGGAAAAAAATTAATTGGGGAAAAAATAAAAATAGTGAACATAAACAAAGCCTTAAAAGGAGTTGTGTTGAGAAGTGAAGAGAAATGGGACAATTAATAGCTGGAGAGGAAGTGAGGTCAAAGGCAGGTGTTTTAACAGATAACTTGATATGAAGGCATGCTACTATGCCAATGGGAATAACACAATGGGAAGATTGAGAGAAACTAATGGTGGAGAAAGCACAGCTAAAAAAAATGCCTGAGTCAAGTCCTGTGGGTGAGAGGTGATGGAAATCAGAGCATAAGTAGAGGTATCATTCTTATTGGAGGAAGAACTTGTCTTTATTTGTAATAGAAGGAAAAATAGAGTAGGTGAGTAGATATATGTAGGTGAACTGATGGATTTGTTGGTTACAAAATGAAATAATTTTTATGCAAAAAATATTAAAAGGAACAGAGGTTTGTTGTACTAAGGAGAAACAAAGAACCAGGAAATACTTGGTAGCTATTTTCAAGGTGAAGATAACTACTGTATTCATTAATAAGCAGTTATAAACTGTGCCAAATATCATTATTGTGTGCCACATTATCTTGCTAGATACTGAAAGTACAAAGATTCAACATACTTTCCTTGTCCTAATTAAGCTTACAGTACAATAAACACAAGGTAAAATACAATAGTTTTTTATATGGGGCAATTATATAAAATAATGTGGAGATAAATTGAAGTCATAGAAGAATTCATGGGCTTTCACAGGGAAAGGAATTTGACTTTTTTTGTGATCACAATGTGAGAAATACATAACAATACTTAGAAGGTTCTCACTTTCTGATATTCATAACTATTAAAAACTGATTTATAGAGTGTGTTAAGTTACCTGTTAGTAGAGATATTTCAGAGAATGGTAGTAATAAGTAGGGGTATTGTACGTGGCATTCAAATATCTGAATGGTAACTTGACTAGGCCAAATGGACAGAAAACTTCCTTCTAAATCTTAGATACTGTGTTTATACAAATTTAATGAGTTGGTTTTTAAAGATTAGTCAATGCTATGAGCCCTAACAAAAACAGAAATATATAGTGGGGGGTCACTAAGAGGCAGAAAGAAAAGAAGGGCACCACTCAAGTTTTTGTTTTAGTAATTTTAAATAGAAATCATTTTTATTATATTAAGCTGTTGGGTGAGATAGCAGTAAGCAGTCCCTAAGAACGAGAGCCCACTCAACAGGCTGCATGACTGCAAAGCAGTGGATGTTATTGCTTAATGAGGGTTTGTTTTTGTTGTGCTTTTTTCTTTTAGTTCCTCAGGAAAACCAGGCTTCCCAACCCATTCATGAGTTGAAGCTTTGTCCTCCTGAACATTTCAAGAGACTGATTACAACAAAGGCAGATGAGGTATTTTGCTTTGGAATAGGGAGAAACATAATTTGCCCATTTAAATAAGATACTGGAGATAACACTGGGAATTTTAGTTCTTGTAAAAAATCATAGGATGTTATCTAATCAAGCTATCTAATTAAGTAATCCTTATGTTAGATTTCCTGTCTCTTCCATCCCATCCTGGAACACACTCTAAACCCCTACCCACCACCTAACCAATGTCAAATTCCTACTGCATGTGTTTAGTTTTTGGTCCTCTTTCCTCATAAGGATATAGAGTAGTTCCACTCCTAAGCTCCTTAGCCATCCATTCTATAATGGGAAAGATCTGTTTTCTATGCACTTTGGAGGCAAAAATGAGGAGGCTTCTGGAACAACTAGTTCTGTGTTTGTTAATTGCAGATTTATCCAGTGATGAAGAAAGAGGGCAGAACACGCTTGGCCCTCATCATCCACAACAAAGAATTTGATTATCTTTGTAATCGATATGGTTCTGAAGATGACCTTTTGGGGATGCAAGACCTGCTAGAAAGCCTTGGATACTCAGTGGTTGTAAAAATGAATCTCACAGCCCCGGTAAGAACTTAAGAAAGTGGGACAAGCTTCCTACCATCCTAAACTCTTGAACTTTTTCTTAGCAGCTATACGAATAAAATATGCATATGTTATAGGATTATATTTGCTCAAGAATAGGATCTTTCGGAGTTCTGCCTCCTCCAGTGCAATCTCATAGCAAAGGTTTAGAGTCCCTTTTAGTAGTAGTATCTCACTAAAAATTCTGGATCTCTTTAAAGGTCTCAATCTGAAACAAAATCTATTACTTGATAGTATTGGTGAAACAAAAGACCTGGGCTCAAAAATTGCCTGATAACTATAGAATAAGCTCATGAGACTTTTATACTTTCAGTATCATGTGTCTAAATGTAAAAAGCACATATGTAGTAAAAAAAAAAAAAAAAGAAAGAAAGAAAGAAAAAACCCACAAGTTTACATACACAAACACGCACACACAAAGTTATGATTCTGGTTCTGCTTAAAATATCCTGGGTGACTTTAGACAAATCATGTAAACCTAACTTTTTGTTGTTCCATAATGAATGAATTTGTTAAGTGTTTATAATTTTTGTCAATAGAAAACTCCTTTTTAAAAAAAAAATTAAAACTTACAGAAAGTTCAACATATACCGATGAAAACAAAGCGTTCCTACTAGAGACTAGTCATGTCACTTGCCCCTCATTCTATTCCATCTCCCAGCATCGTCCTAAAGTCCAAATCACCTGATCCCTTATTGCCTACACCTTTTTGTTAACTCCATATACTATTCAGTTACAAAGTATATATGGAGAATTCCTTCATAGTGATTCTGGAGTCTCTTTCAGGAAATGGAAGCAGCGCTACTTGAGTTTGCTGACCGAGAAGAGCACCGATCCTCAGACAGTACAATCTTGGTATTTATGTCACATGGTGTCCTGGAAGGAATCTGTGGGACAAAACACAAAGAAGGAGAACCAGATATACTTCATGATGATACAGTCTTCCAAATTTTCAACAACCGTAACTGCCAAAGTCTAAGAGACAAACCCAAGATCATCATCATGCAGGCTTGCAGAGGAAGTAAGTCTGAGTTGGGGGAAACCAGGGAATGGCTTTACATTTTTTTCTGTTCTTCTGATTTCTAGCCTTCTTTTTCCCATAGATGAGCGAGAAAAAACATTTCATTACTACTCTTAGGTCCAGTCCAGAATTGTGTTAATTTGTATTATTCCTAAAGAAATTTTAAGTAGCCTAATTAGGAATGCCCCAATTATTTGTAAACTTAACAAATTTACTATAAAGTTAAGTGGGCTTTGTATGGTTGAGAGTCAGTGAGATAGTCTTTCTAGCAGTAAAATAATTTTATTTTTATATATTATATATATTTGGTATAAATGCTATACCAAAATGTATTGAAGTAAAGGTATAATGGTAAATGTGTGTGTGTGTGTGTGTGTGTGTGTGTGTGTGTGTGTGTGTTTGAATATAACATCTTTCATATGACACAGATGTCTCTCTCAGATGGTGATGGGAGTGTTTGGGTGCCAGCCATGGGAGAAGCCACTGCATGTAGATATAGTCGTACTTTTCAGTGTTATGTCTGGAGTGATGCTGTTATAAAGACCCACGTGGAAAAAGACTTCATTGCATTCAAATCATCAACTCCACGTAAGTGACTTCAGAGAGAACAATATCTCAGCCTATTAGTTCCTAGATTACAAGCTAGGCCATGATAATATTTTATCACTATTTTAAGAACATTTCCTATATAATGAGATATTTTGGGTGGAAGATATATTTAAAATATTAAAATTTGCATCACTTTCTAGTTACAAGTCTTGATTTCGGAGGAAACTTTCAAACTACACAGAAGGTCAATGAAGATCCAGACTTAGAATAGTCTAACTATAAATAAAGTTAAGAGTTTATTTTTATTTTTTTGTTTTGTTTTGTTTTGTTTTTTTAATATACCCATGGCACAGAAATGTATCATCTTCTCATGGTTTGTTCAACCTGATCATGTACTAGCAATTAAATAAGAGAAACAGTAAAACTATAATAATTGCACTACATAATCTTGAATCTCTTGGCCTACTATTTGAATGTAGTTTTGGGAAATCTGTTAAAATTCAAGTGCCTGCCTTTAGGATAATTCAGCCAATGACTGAACTATCTTTCTTTGGTAGGGAGTTATAGTAGAAGAGTAGAAGGCAGAAACAAAAGACATACCTGATATAATAGTCATCTGCAACATTGTTTAACAACATTTAGATAACAAGGGCCATTTTTAGAACCTAGATTACATAATTCATAGTTTTAAGTGCTTTAGTAATTGAGAACTTTAATGTGCAAAGAAATTACTTGGTAATCTCATTAAAATGTAAATTTCTGATTTAGTAGATTTGCCTTTCAGAAAATCTCCATGGTAGTACCAATGCTATTGAACCATGATCATAAGTGAGAAGTAGCAAGGAACTAGAGGATCCTCTGAGTCTAGCCTGGAGAAATAGGAAAAAGCTCAGGCAGGCCAACTGCACATCTGGAATAGTTCTGCTTCACTTTATTTTATACTAGAAGCCCAGTGCATGAAATTCATGCAATGGGGGTTAAAGTAGTTCCCTCAGCTCAGTCTGGGAGCCCCATAATAGCTCGCTCACACAGAGGTAGGCCCTGCCCACCTGCTGCAGGCCACCAGTCAGTGGTCTGGGCCTCCCTCTGCAGAGTGATCATGGGGTGATGGCCAGGCCCTCAACCAATCACAGCACATCTGCCTTGGCTGGCCTGGCGCCAGTGGGTGTCATAGCTTGGTTGTCTGCTGTTCAGCAGTTTGGTCTATTTGCATATTATGCTTTTATTATTATAGATATTGGAGAATATATATTTTAAAGAAGAAACCTATACTTCTTATTTTTAAATTTAGTTAAAAGTCATGTATGGCCTGATACATTCTCTAAGACATTGTTTAATTTAGTTGAGAAAATAAAGTATAATATGTAAAATTCTTGCATTCACTTTTTATACACATAATCATGTGTATAAAAAATGGGCTGGGAGCAGGCATATGATAAATATGATAAAACAGACATGACTACTGGAGCTTACAGAGTATATGGTCAGGTTGGAGAGGGGACAGGAATATACACATCACATAACATAAATTAGAAATGATTGTCAACTGTGATAAATGCTTTAAAGAAAAACTTTTGCTCACAGGTGAAAGATGAAGGGATTAACCACATCAAAGGTAAGAGAGGAAAATACCAGACAGATAAAGCAAGGTACACAGAGGACCTGAGAGAGAAAGGAACTTGTAAAACAGGGCCAGTGAAGCTGGAGCGTGGGTCCAGGGGAGAGTTTCCAAGAAGAGGTTGGAGAGGTACACAGGAGCCATGCAATTTGAGGTCTTGTATGTTAGGAAAAATTTTGGTCTTTTATACTAATACTAGAGGTCCAGCACATGAAATTGTATGAGGTGCCCTGCCTTTCATCCGCACCCTATCTCCCATCAGTGCCACGAGAGCCACTGCTCTGGGGCTGAGGGAGGGCCTGAGAGGTGCTCCAGCACCTCCTGCTGATTGGTTGTTATGGCATGAGGGTGTGATGACCATTTGCATATTAGTCTTTTATTATTATAGATACTTTATTAATATTACTTTATACTGATAGTAATAGGAAATTTTGGTGAAATTTAAGCAAGGAAATGATAATATTTTTAAATGATCACCTTGGGGATACTGTGGGGAATGGATTACAGTCTAATAAGAGTTGATATATGGGGGACAGGTTGATATGTTATTGCAGTATTATAAGCCACAGGTGTTAATGATAGTCTTGGAATGAGGTAAGGTGTTGGATCCAAGAAATAATTAGTAGATAAAAATAAATATGAGTTGGTGGTTTAGTGTATATAGCAGGTAAAGAAGGGGTGATAGAGGTGACTCAAGTTTGCAAGTAGATGACTTTGGTACATTCATTAAAATGGGAATTCTGAAAGAAAGTTTGAAATGCCTCTGTATACTTCAAGATGAAATGAAGAGTAAAAAGTTACATAGCTGTATTTTTCAGAGGAGAGTTAGAATTTTAGGAGATGCTCATTAAAGGTTGATATTTAATATTCTAAAAATAGATAAAATTATCTAGAAATAGAGAACAGAATGAGATGAAATCCTACATCTGAGACCTGAAGAACTCTAGAGTTCAAAATCAGAGCTAGAATTATTAGTCATCAAATTAGACTCAGGCCAAACCAGCCTGGCTCAGTGGTTGAGCATCAACCTGGGAACTGGGAGGTGGCCATTTGATTCCTATTCAGGGTACATACCTGGGTTGCAGGCTCGATCCCTAGAGTGGAGCATACAAGGGGCAGCCAAATGATCAATATCTCTCATTATTGGTGTTTCTATCTCTCTCTCTTCCTCTCTGAAATCAATAAGAATATATTTATTTTATAAATCGACTCAGAAGGTATGGTCAGAGAATAAAAAAGAAAACTAGGAGTATGCATTGTCAGAGTTACTAAGAAAGAATCTGGTGGAGTTACCAATAATTTCTGATGTGATTAAGAGCTCAGATGAAGAAGAGGCCCAATGGGTTACCCTTAAATTAATGTCTTGGATTATAAAGGTGAGCTTGCAGAAAGTCATTTGGTAAATATAGTGTGGGAGGAAGAAGCTAGACAGCAGTGAGGAGACTAGGAGAAAATGAAGATGGTGAATAGAGATATATTTGAGAAACTTAATTATACAAAGAAAGGATAAATAGGAAGGTAGCTGCAGATAAACTGACAATTAGATTATTTGCTTTTTTTATGATAGAAGATAATTGATCACATTTCAGTTGAAAAGAGTAGTAATTCAAAAGATATTCATACAATGAAACTTTAACTGTAAAAAAAATTATACTAGGAAATAGTATGGATGAAGAGAAGAACCAGAGTCAAAGAACATCAAGGGTTGTATTCTTTTTTGTACAGTGTAGTAGATGCTGAAAGGATTTATGTTCTTTTCCACTACTTGCACTCCTAAGGTCCATAACTTTGGCCCTGCTACTAATAAAGTCAAGGGGACTTATGGTTGAGGGTCCATGTTGGTTTTCTTTGAACTGCTTTAAAAACCTGTGGACCTAGCTTTATCCAGATTTGGCCTCCCTCTCTCCTCCAAAGCATTAAAATCAAACTTAGTCTAAAAGCTATGGCTTTAGGAGTCTTTCATACTTAAAGTCTGCATCGCTCAATATTTTTATACTTTTTATTTGCAGATAATAGCTCTTGGAGAAGGGAAAAGAATGGCTCTTTATTCATTTCCCAAGTTATCTACCACATCAAAGAATATTCTTGGTGTCATCATTTGGAGGAGATTTTTCGAAAGGTAGGGTCTTCTTTTCCTTTTATTCCATGTCCTAGAAAACTTTGTAGAACTATTTGCAAAATGTCTTCAGGAATCCTGAAGCCTGAAGTCCCTTTGATGCTCTTTCCTATACTCCAAGTTTACTTTCATGGGAACTTTTTTGAAGTAATATATAGAGCCAGTGTGAGTTTCTCCAATTCTAATAGCCTTGCTCATTCAGGGAATGTTTTTGAAGGTATTAATCCCATTGTGTATGCACTAAATCCAAGGATGCTAAAATTTCTTCTGTTTATACCATGTAAAAATAACCTTAACACATACTATAAATTTCTGATTCCTAAGTGAGAAACTCAAGTTTCCTTTTTCGAAAATCTCTAAAGGCTTTCCTTGCTACTTTAGGTTCAACGTTCATTTGAGACACCAAATGAACTGGCTCAGATGCCAACGATTGAAAGAGTATCCTTGACACGGTATTTCTACCTCTTCCCTGGGAACTAAAACACATGAAGTATCTCAGGTAAATGTAACCAAGAAGTGGATTTGGGTGCTTCCTGCTCAGAGTCTTGACATAAAGTCTAGATTGAATGGTGAACAGGATAGAATGCTGCTTCCCAGTCATCACAATGAGAAGGAAAACCCCTATTTTGTAAAAAACAAAACAAAACACCCTGCTGTTTGGAATTTACTGCTGTTTTTCTTAGATAAAATGGTGCTTTCTAGTCTGCTTTAGCCTGTTTGAATAAGGATGAAGATAAACTTAGCTGTATGACCTTGTAGGCCAGAGACTAGATATGCCCATAATCTCAATGCCATGCCAGGTGCATTTTTTAATTGGATAGAACTGTATTGTTTTCAAGGCCAGCATCGAGATAACCACTAAGTGCACATAAAAAGGGAAGTTCTGCTTGTATCCTTGCTTAGAATTTGAATTCATTTTCTCTAATCCCATCATGCAATGAATAAAGTAAGTCTCTACAAACTCTCATGCATTGTTCGATTGTTCGGGAACTCTGTAACAATAAAGGCTGACCTCATCTGCCCTTTGTTAATGGCTCTTGGAGGAACCCTGGTTTACTTGCATAAGAAATGCATTGCATAAGAAATAATTCAGTCCAGATAGGAAATTATTCAGTCCTTACTTCTTTCAAAAATCCACTCAGTAAATAGGAAATATTTAATTCTGACACATGCACTAAACAAAACAATTGGGCATGTTATATACAGCTGGTGTTTGGGCTTCCTTCCCAAAACGCCTATTTTGCCGAGTCATATCCCTTCTCTGGGAAGAGGCTTGCTAGTACCACAGTGTCCACTGACTGCTGATGAATCTGCACTGAGGCAGGGAGGCCCTCGTAAAGATCGCCTTGTTCGAGCATGATGGATACATAGCCCTTTAATGAAGATATATCTCATAGTAGAAATTAGTTCTATTTATATCTTCCTTCTAGTTACTAATAGCAACATTCTCTTTCTACTTTTTTCCAGGACAAATGGAGACATTATGATCTCTATGATTCTACTACTTTAAAAGGTCAATTCTTTATGAAGAATATTTTTGTATCACACATCCAATTGCCTACCCTTTACAAATGCCAGACTAAAATCACTAACAGTTATTGAATTAATTCTCAATAAAATTCCTTTAAAAGTATGCTTGTTTTCTCATTTTTATCATAAAAGTAATTCATGTTCACTGTAAAACAAATTTTAAGTTCAGAGAAACATAAAAATATTTTTAATGAAGAAATAAAACTTCTTGCCACGGCCTGTGTGGCTCAGATGGGCATCATTCAGGCACTGAGGGATTGCCAATTGGATTCCTGGTAGGGGCACCTATGCCTGTTGTAGCTCCATCCTCTGTTGGGGCAGCCAATCAATGCCTCACTCTCACATTGATGTTTCTCTCTCTCCCCTTTCCTCCTCTCTCTAAAAAAGTAAGAAAATATCTTTAAAAAAAATGAATAATCCTTCTTAACCTTCTTTTATCTGTGTAATAAACTACTAATTTTTATAAAGTTTCTTGATTTCATAAAATTAATTCTGTTTTTTCTTTTATTATTTTGTGATAACCCTCGCTAATAGCAATAAAAATACCCTAAATACTATTTTTGATTTTTTAATATTCCATCAGGCATTTTATTATATATTATTTAAACTTTTACTTACTTTTACTATCCTTTTTAATATGAATTTCCTGCACAATGTGTGATGACAAATATTTTTAGTATTTTAATTTGTCTAAGTATAGCTTTACTTTCTTATAATATTGGGATTATTTTCTTATAATATATTCCAAAAAGTGGAATTTCTACATGCAAGTGTAAATATTTTTACACGTTTATTGGCAAAATTTCATGCCCACTTCTCTGAATATAAAAAGTTTAAGATAACTACTGACAAATAAATTCAATGTCCCTTTTTAATAAATTTACTAATATAATAGATGAAAAATAGTCAGTTTCATGGGTATATGTTTCATTATCATTGATTGGACTTTTAACACCTTTACTAGCTAGTTTGTAATGTGAATTATTAATTCATATTACCTCTTTATTTTTTTTTACAAGTTTTGTGTATTTTTCTCAATAACTGTGGAAATACTTTCTGTACAAGAACTTTTTAGTTTATGATTATATGTTAGCAAGCATTTCTTAGTTGTTTGATAACAAATGTTGTGTATGATATTATGTAAAACACACATTTTTAGTAATGTTTACATTTCTTTCAGTTTGCTTCTATTTTTCAAACAAATAGTGTACTACTCCATCTATATTTTCTTTTCTTTTTTTTCCCCATTTTTATTTATTTTTATTATCTTTCTTTCTTTATTGATTAAGGTATTACAAATGTGTTCTTATTCCCCCAGTGCCCCCCTCCCCAGTGATGCCCTCATCTCCAGGTGACTTTGTCCATTGGTTATACTTATATGCATGCATACAAGTCCTTTAGTTCTTTTCATTGTATTTAGATTTTTAAAATCTTTCTCTAAAATACATGTAAGTTATTTGCTATGAACTATGGGTTTTCATACTGTGGATATTATTGATTTTTTTCTCAATGGTTATAAAAGATATACAACATGAATGATTTTTTTCATATTTTTATATATTGTAATATGTCTTTAACATTAGTTTAGGATAGGGGTGAGGAGTAGCAGGCTCAGCTGCCCTGTAAAGCCTGTGATATCGTTTGTTCTGGCCCTGCCAAGGCAAATGCAGGCAGGACTTGAAATTCAATAAATCTAGGAGTTTTTGTTTTGTTTTGTTTTTTTTCATAGCAAGATAAATTTACGTTAAGTGAATTATCTTAATCAAATGTTGTTATAAATATCCAAATGGCCCTTGGCAGGAAAAAAAAAAAAAAAAGGTTCTCCACCTCTACTTTAGGATGTTCTCTTGGCTATTTGTTTTTGAAGGATGTAAAATGAATATACTAGACTTTGGTACATATGTTAGAAAATCTTTGACTGTAACAGATTAAAGTCCACTCAAACTAGCTTCAAAAACACACCAGACTAAACAACAACCTCAATGTGAACAAGCAATAGGTAATCTGATTTTAAGAAAAAGAAAAAATAGAAAGAAATCATTCTCTCTCAATAGCATCTCCAATGTAGAATAAGTTCTTCTTTTATAGCCTTCATCCTATCTAATAAAGAGGGGATATGCTAATTGACCGACCCTAACACTGTCACAAAGAATGTGGCTCCCACAGCCAATAAGGAGGGAATATGCTAGTTGACTGCCATGCCCTCAAAGACAATGGCATCCAGTCCCCTCACCTTCTCTGGGGAGACAGGTGTGCAGCAAGCCTCAGATGCCATGTGCCTGCCTACAGAGTCCCCCAGTCCCCTCAGCCCCCAGCCACCCAGGGCTGGCCTGAGGTGCAAACAAGCCTTGGAGGGTGGCTGCCCAGAAACCCAGGGCTTCCCAAGGCTCAGATAACCAGGGCTGGCTGAGGCTTGCGTTGCCATCAGTGGTAGCAGCAGAGGTGTGATAGAGCATTGCCTTCCCCTGATCGTTGGGTTGCTCCCACCCCTGAGGGCTCCCAGACTGTGAGAGGGGGCAGGCTGGGCTGAGGGAATCCCCTCCTGTGCATGAATTTTCATGCACCAGGCCTCTAGTTTATTTATAAAATAGGAATTGTGGCATTCTTAAACTGAATTAGTTAACTTCTATCATACCAGTTTTAGGTACAAAGTAGGTACACTAACACTTGACTCTATAGAGCAGGTGTGATGGTATGTGTATGATGGTTCTCTTTTACACTATCTGTCACAAGATGGGCAACAGTTTATGGCAGAAGTCATTACTGTTATTATACATGCACAGATTTAATGTTCAGGGCTATTCCACATCATACTGTTAATCACTGTGTTTTATAATCTTCATTAGTCTTGCTTTATTCACACTTGCCTTCATTATTTTTGTACATGCTCCCAGGTGAATTTTAGAATGATGTTATACATTTTCTGACAATTAAAATGGGGTTTGAATGGGATGAAAATAGGTTCATTTGGTTAACTAGGAACATGTTATATACTATAATTAAGCCACATTTTTTTCAAGCAAAAGTTTATATTTTCTTCATATAAATTCATTAATTTTTAGATAATAATATTTCTAGACAAGTTGTATTTTTTTAATATATTTTTTATTGATTTCAGAAAGGACACAAGAGGAAGAGAGAGATAGAAACATTAATGATAAGAGAGAATCATTGATTTGGCTGCTTCCTGCATGCCCCCTAGGAAGAACTAAGCAAATTGTATTTTCTTACTATTTTTAATGAAATTTCTTCTATAGTTTCCAACTAATTATTGCTCTGTGTTAAAAGCAAAAGCAGGAGCACTTGATTCTTAAATATATATAAACTTAACTCAGGATCCATTCTGAACATTTACTGACTTAGAGAACTTTTCCCTTAGTTTTTCTTTTAAAAATTCTACATATAAAATTTTATCACTTGCAAATCATAGATTTGTCTTCTTCTTGCCAATACCCACAGCTTTTATTTTATATTTATGAAGTTCTATATTTATCATATACCTTTAGATAAAATAAGACAATTAAAATAGTGATACTGGGCATCCTTAAGTATTATTTTAATGGAAAAGCTTACCATATTTTATAACTAACTATATTTCCTGTTGATCTAAAATATATTTTTATAATAAAATGTATATTTATATTGTTATTCCCTCTTAAGAATGAATGCTATTAAAGCCCTTGTGTTGAATAGAGTAAATAAAAAGAAAGTTATTATCTTTCTATTTGAACTATTGATATTACAGTCACAGGTACTCTGATATTAAGCAATGATTATATTCTTAGGATAAAATTTTCTTTGTAACATAATTTACTCTCCATTTTAAATATCGCTAATATTTGACTTAGAATGACCATATTGTATTATAGATTGGTTTGTCATTTATTTTAATTTCTACTTCTATTGATTTGGTTTATAATTATTTATTTCTAACTTGGCCATAGGCTAATTGTAATAATATTTTAATGAACTATAAATCATATTTTAATAAACCCTAGCATATCTAAAAATGTTTATCCATTAGCTCATCTAAAAACACATATAAAGACCAATCTGAATGTATTCCTCAATAGTAGCTTTTAAAAATTTTCAGTGTAAACATTTTAAAACATTACCAATATACCATGTCTACATGTGAGTATTCATTATTTTAACTTTCCATCTGTAGATGAAAGCCAATTTGTATAAGCACTAAAAAGGCTTTATTTTGTTTGAATCTTGAGAACATTAAGAGTATGTAAAAATATCCCATTACATTTGAAAGCTATAAAGAGAAAATGAAAATCTGTGTTCCATGAAATGATTTATGTTCTCTCTTTCATCTTGCTGTTTTTCTCCCCCTCTCTCCATATATATATTTAGAAACATACTGCACAAGCTATTCTATTACTTTTATTTTAAAAAATAATCGCCTAGGATTAAAATGAGTAGCAGAGATGTAAATCATCAGTAATATAAACAGCATAAGCATACAAATCTGGAGAAAGGCAATCTAGGGCTGATTTGGTGGTGGTGAGGCGGGAAGTCTCCACCATGTCCTCACCCCAGCTGCCCTCAATGAGTACCTTATATTTCATTCTTTTTTAAAAAAAATATATCTTTATTGCTGGAAGTATTATTGATGTCCTGTTCCCTCATGGACCCCAGCCCCCTCCCTCCCAGGCCTACCTCACTATTGTCTGTATTCATGGGCTATGAATATAACTTCTTTGGTTAATCTTTTCCTTCACCCCCTTTTCCTCCCCTGCATCTTTCCCTCTGAGATATGTTAATCTGTTCTATGCTTCCATGTCTCTGGATCTGTTTTGTTCATCAGTAAATTTTGTTCATTAAATTACACAATGAGTGAGATCAATTGATACTTGTCTTTTTATACTGGCTTATTTTGCTTAGCATAATACTCTCCAGGTCCCTACATGCTGTGTTAAAAGTAAGAGATCCTTCTTTTTTACTGCTGCATAGTATTCCTTGATGTAAATGTACCACAACTTATTTATTCAGTCATCTGTTGATGGGCACTTGGGCTGTTTCCAGATCTTAGCTATTATAAATAGTACTTCTATGAACATAAGGGTGCATACATTCTTTATGATTGGTGTTTCAGGATTCTTAGGACACCTGAAAAAATGCTCAAAGTCATTGACCATCAGAGAGATGCAAATTAAAACAACAATGTGGTATCACCTCACCCCTGTCAGAATGGCTATCATCAACAAATCAACGAACAAGTAAGGGTGAGGATGTGGAGAAAATGGAACCCTAGTTCACTGCTGGTGGGAATGCAGACTGGTGCAGCTATTGGGGAAAATAATATGAAGTTTCTAAAAAAAATTAAAAATGGAACCACCAATTGACCCAGTAATCCCACTCTAGGAGTGCCTTGTATTTCAAAGGTCACTTCTTAGTTTAATGTATCGGCTTGGGCTGCAGCCTTCACTATTGTCTCAGCACAGCCCTTCAGCCAGCATTGAAGAGAAAGAGATGAAAAAGCACATGAGCCATCCCTTACAGAGCATTCTGTCTTCCCTCAAGCCATTAACCATAACCTAGTAACAACTCATAGATGCAACTAAGCTGAGAAACGAAGTGTTTACTGCATGTTGTCACATGTCTCACTAAAAAAAAATTTTTTTAAATGGGGTTTTGCCCTAGCTGGTTTGGCTCAGTGGATAGAATGCTGGTGTCCTCAAGGGTCCCAGGATTTGATTCTATTAATAGCAAAGGGCACATGCCTGGGTTGCAAGCTTGGTCCCCAGGATGGGGTGTGTAGGAGACAACCAATCAATGAGTTTCTCTCATTGTTGATGTTTCTATCTCTTTCTGGTAAGTAAAAATGTGAACAATTTTCTATCATTCCTTTCAGAAATCAATTAAAATAATTTATTTTTTTTAATAAAATAATAAAATAAATAGATAAAATGGTTTTTCTACTAGGAAATGTAAAAACAGGTCTCAATTGTACATAATTAATGACTTCTTAATATTATATTTAACAGATGTATTAGAATCTATTTTAAGTAATCTAATTTCCAAATTTGTTTTTATCTTAAGCAATCCTATCTAATAAAAGAGTAATATGCAAATTGACTGTCACTCCAACACACAAGATGGTTGCCCTCATGTGATCAAAGATGGCTGCCCCTATGTGGACACAAGATGGCTGCCACAAGATGGCGTGCAGGGTAGAGCAGTTGTGGACAATCAGGCCAGCAGAGGAGGGCAATTGGGGGAGACCAGACTAGTAGGAGAGGGCAGTTGGGAGGGACCAAGCCTGCAGGGGAGGGCAGTTAGGGGTAATCAGACTGGTGAGGAGGGCAGTTAGGAGTTACCAGGCTGCAGGAGTGGGCAGTTAGGGGTAATCAGACTGGCAGAGGAGCATTTAAGCATCAATCAGGATGGCAGGAGAGTGGTTAGGTGGTGATCAGGCTGGCAGGCAGGTTAGTGGTTGGGAGCCAGCAGTCCTGGATTGTGAGAGGGATGTCTGACTGCCCAGGATCGGGCCTAAACCAGCAGTCGAACATCCTTTGAGGGGTCCCAGATTGAAGAAGGTGCAGGCTGGGCTGAGAGACATACGCACACACACACACATACACACACACACACACACACACAAATATGCGTGCACAAATTTTATTATAAAACTAAAGGCCTGGTGAACAAAATTCGTGCATGGATTGGGTCCCCAGGTTTGGCTGGCTATCAGGGCCTTCTGGCTGAAAGCTGGGGCCTTCCTTCATATTATGCTGCACCCTGGTGGTCAGCACACATCATAGTGAGCAATCGGTCTCCTGGTCTAACTCCCGCAGAGACAATTTGAATATTAACCTGTTATATAGAGAGATTCTTCTAAATATACCTTTAAGTTTCTCTCTGATGACATTATTGGATAAATTCTCAGAACTAAACTGACAAAATCAAATAATTTAAATTTTCTATGTAGGGTATGTTTCAGAAAATTGTTCACATTTGTACTTACCGTGTGCTGAAAATGATATGGTCCATTTTCTCACATTTTCACAAACATGATACATAATCAGTCTTATTAATTTGTCAGGCCCCAACAAAATAAATATAATTAATTTTTTATTTCCTCGTTTTATAAATTGATTAAGCATATTTTCTTATGTTTATTGGTCACTATATACAAGCGCTCCCTCTTTCCCACAAATTCTACGTAGGGCTGCCTTAAACTCATAGGAACTGTCTTCTAGACTATCTCTCTGCTTCAAGCCTTGTCAGTGCCGTGCTTCTGTCTTGACAAGCACATTCTCACTTCAGAATTTTCTAACCCCTTCTCCCATCCCAATCTACATGACTTGCTACTGCCCTTCTATGAGTCTTTGCTAAAGGAACACTTACCAATGAGCTTTCCTTCGTTACTCAATGAAACAGCATGCCCTCTCCTGCTGCTGATACTCCTTGCATCCTTAACCTGCTACACTATTTTTCCACAGTACTGATTACCTTATGACACATGATATAATTATGTGTTTACTATTTATTAGCCATCTTGTCCATAAAAATATAACCTCCATGAGGGCAATGACTTTGCTTTGTTAGGTATGGTAATCACAGAGCTTAGAACAGTGCCTGGCACAGAACAGGCACTCATTGTTTTGACTAGATGTTGTAAGCCATCTAGAAGACATTATTCTATGGAGCTATAGAGATAGACTATCCTCTCTAATAAGTGAGAATCATGCAAATTAACTGTACCTTCACTATACCCACAAGCCACGCCCACCAGTCAATCCGAGTGAGTATGCAAATTAACCCAACAATGATGGCAGTTAATGCATACCTAGGCCAGAGCAAAAATTGAAGACAGTATAGAAAGAATCCAAGTGCTACAGAAGGGAGCAGAGAAACAAGCAAGTGAGGCAGGGAGATGGGAGGGAACCAGGCAGCTGGGGAAGAAGGGAGAGAAGCAATAGGGGCTGTAAAGAAGGAAGGGAAGCAGGCTGGGCAGTGGAAACTGCAGCAGGAAGCCCTATTGCAGGAATCTTCCTGCAAGGGGCCTCTAGTTTAATATATATATTTCAAATGGCTTTGCAGTACAAAGTATTTGTGTGTGTGTGCGTGTGTTTTCAATAAAAAACTTATGTTTTGTTTTTGCTGAGAAATTCCCTACCCCTTATTTCATCAAACATACACCATTTGTTCTGGATTCTTTTTTGGGAACATCTATTATTTGTTAAAATGTCATAATATATTCTTTCCTTCACAACCAAATATTCTCATTCGATAAAAATTGTGTGTATGATTGTTTTCAGTCTGATTCAATAGTAGTTGTTGAGAATGTAATCTGAATAATGCTTGCTACTATATAAAGATTTTTTTTTGCTACTCATATAGAGCTTATTTAATATAGATATCTAAAACATATAGCTAACATCTGAATGCTTGCATCTTCTCAAAACCATTTTGAATCCAGTGTTTTCTTATAGTAATCCAAATGGGTTAAATACATGGCATGTTTTCAACCTAACAATCTTACTCCAGCTCAGTTTTTCCCCCAGAATCATTGTGATGGTCTTGGACATTTACATCCACATATTTACTCTTGCCAGAAACCTAACTTTGCAGTTAATTCCTTCTTCTTTTCCTCCCTTTACATCAAATCAATCACCAAATTTGTCAACTCTGCTTCTTAAATTCCAATTCCTCTATGTTCTCCATCCTCAGTCTCACCAGTTAAGGTCAAACCACCTTTATCTCTTATCAGAAATAGAGCTCAGACTCACATTTGGTCAACCTAAATCCACATTCATCACTACCAGTGAGGAGAATGCTCTGAAATGAATGCCACCTGTCAGTTTACTAATCTATCCTTCTCAGAACAAAATATAAAGGTATTCTCCTAACTCACAAAAGCTTTTGTACCCTCTGTCCTTTAGTTTTTCCTATTCTATTTTGAGCACAGCTATACTAAACTACTTGCAATTTTTCTGTTATGTTCTATGTCCCCTAACCTTGCTTCCCTGGAATGAACACATTCTCCACTCCCTGATTGTTTGTCATAACTAATAATGATAATAACAAATATAACTACAACAGTGGCAATATGAGCAAACATGAAAAATATTTATTTGAACATTTTTTTTTTTTATGCAAGGAACTATTTATAAGCCCCCTCTTCCGTGAAAATATTCTACAAACAGCTGAAACCGGTTTGGCTCAGTGGTAGAGTGTCAGTCTGTGGACTGAAAGGTCCCAGGTTCGATTCTGGTCAAGGGCATGTACATTGGTTGCAGGCACATCCCCGGTAGGGGGTGTGCAAAAGGCAGCTGGCTGATGTTTCTCTCTCATCGACATTTCTAGCTCTCTATCCCTCTCCTTTCCTTTCTGTAAAAAACCAATAAAATATATATTTTTTAAATATTCTACAAACAGTTTCTCATTGAAGAATCAACTCAGTTTTTAGCTCTTTAAAATGTTTTTCTTTGATAATTTTCTCCCAGGCCTTGGGAGAAACATGAGAAAGCATATTTACACATGTTCTTAGATGTAACATTTATCAGACAGTCTCCCCGAGGTCGACAGAAGATGGGAGGAAAGGAAATTAGATATGGCTACAAAAAGTTAATAGTTCATTATTATAATGGTGGCTATTATAGAAATCTACACATTTATTAAAGTTAGAACTTTAAACATAAAATTAGTGCATATGAGAATAGTGAAATCTGAATAAAATATATTGATTTTATCAATGTCAATTTCCTCATTTCAATATTGTACTGCAATTACACAAGATGTTACATTGTGTGAAATTGGGTGAAGGGTATACCAAATATGTTTGTACATTTCCCTTCTTACTTTATATACTTTTATTCAGTGAGTAGTTGTTGAATACTTGATGTGGAAACTCAGTGTCCAATAGCTTCGATGAGACATATATGTGATAGATAAAAAACAAATGAAACCACAGTAAACAACAAAACTGCATACTGCAGAACAGGTTACAGGTAAGGGGCTTTGCATATTTGCGCAGATTAAGGGAATATCTAGGGTATCCAGTGTCCCTATGGAGTGGAAGTACTGCAGAGAAGTTAATAGTTTGAACAGCCTGTGCTTTCATCCACGAACCAAAGCAACTGACCTGTGTGAACGTACCTGTGTTTGTGAGCATGTGTATGCGACTAAGTTAATGTAACATAAGATTCACCCTTTAACCACTTTAAAGCACACCATTTGTTGGCTTTTAGAATAATCATGGTGTTGTGAAATAATCACTACTACCAAATTTTAAAATATTTTCATTTTCCTACAAGACAATTCTATGCCCATTAAACAGTCACTTCCCTTTTTTCTCCTTTACCAACTTGACAAAGAATCTCCTTTCTGTCTCTAAGAAGTTGCCCGTTCTAGACATTTCATATAATAGAATTATACCATATGTCCTATATGGCCTTTCATGCCTGGCTTTTTCCATTTAGCATCCATGTTACACCAGGTACTAGTACTTCATTCCTTTTTATGACCAAATTTTATGTTATTGTATGTATTTTGTTTATCTGTTAATCAGATGATAGACATTTGGGTTATTTTCTCTTTTTAGCAATTATTAATAATGTTGTTATAAATATTTATGTACAAGTGTTTGTTTTGCTTAACATAGGTTTTCAAATCTTTGGGAAATTACCTAGGAGTGAAAATTCTATGTGAAACTTTTTGATTACTCTGTTTCTTGCTCCATTTGTTATTCTTTGGCCCTAATGCAGTAATATTGCATTTGCCTTTAAGTAATTTTAAGGGTTTCTCCTCAACCCTAACAGAGTACTGAGTTTTACAAAATAGGGGCAAGTCCTTTGGGCCTGGCCTTCAGGAGCCTCCAGAGAGGTGAAGTGAACAACTGCAATTCTTTGAGAGTAATGTCCATTCCACTTCCGTGGGTATTAGACGCTTGTACCAGGAATGTGTGCTGGTGTATCAAACTGGGGCTCAGAAGGAGAGGTCAGGGTAAGTTAAAATGCTGCAAAGCTTTCTTACTCAGATTCAACTTTTTAAAAATTTTACTCCTTAATTTAAAAATTTTACTCCTTAACTGAGCATTCTCTTGGTTAGTGTAAGCTTTTGAGTAGTATCCAGAGTTTTAACAAAAGTTGATTCTAACAGTAATGCCAGTTTATTCATTGCTTTTGTTGGTGAGGCAATCTTTTGGAGTTCTCCACTGTGCCATTTTCAATGATAACCACTGTGTGTTCATATTAGCATAACTTCCTATAAAACTATGATTATTTAAAAATAAAAAGTAAAAAAGAAGCTCCAACTTACATATATGTTGAATTATTGAATGAAAAAATTTAGAAATAAAGTACTATTTAAAATATATTTAGTTTTGCATCCTTCCAATAGCCAAAATATTTAGCTATGCTTATTTATCTCTTTTTTTCCCCACAGAGAATATGATAGCACAGATACATTAATTATATTACAATTATTATTAATTTAATGTGAATTTATTCTATTTTCCCCAATATTATGAGATATTAAGTGTCTGTTACTATCTTCAGAGTAGGTGAGCATGCCTGCAATTTAAAATGCAAAAGTACGTGTTTTGTTTTGTTTTTCATTCTGGAGATGGGAACAAAAAGTGGGCCTACATTATTTAATGTAAAAATATATGACAGACCTGATTGGTATTGCTGAGTGGTTCTAGCATCAGCCCACTCCCACAAGGGTCTTAGGTTTGATTCCTGGTGAGGGGCATGTACCCGGTTTGCAGGTTTGATCCCTGGTCATAGTCAGGCTGGGTAGCGGAGGCAACTAATCAAAGTGTCCCTCTCAGATTCTCTCTCTCTCTCTCTCTCTCTCTCTCTCTCTCTCTCTCTCTCTCTATTTCTCTCTCTCTCTCTCCCTCCCTCTCTCCTATCCTTCTTTTCCTTCCACTCCCTTAAAAATCCATAGAAAAATATCCTCAGGTAAAGATTAACAACAACAAAAATAGACATGATGACTTGAACATAGCAATTACCTCAGCTGCCTATCTATGTTTTTATTTTATTTCCTTTTGAGACAGTGCTGTTTTCTGTACTCATGAGGAATATTTAAATTGTAGTTTATTTAAAGAGTCATTTATTTCAAGTGTAGAGTAAGTGCTGAGTCTGAAATTATTGCTAACTGGAAAATTTCCAACTTGCTTCTATGTTGAGAGCCTCATGATTTCCGTATTCCTTTATCCTTTGTACTTTAAATTTGTAGAATGAAAAATATACTAAACTAAAATTATACTTTCAAATACATGACACTATAACTAAACTACATTTTATGATTTACAGATGGTGCAAACTTGACTGCTCTTGCATACCAATGACTCCTTTATGCCAGTTCGTCAGACTTATGTAAAGATTATTTGTTGTACTGAATTTCTTTACTAAAATAATTTTTAAAAATAGTTTTCACTTTGAGTTTAAATTTTTCAACATATATTTAAAAATGAAATCACATTAAATTTTTATTCATTTTGAATTTTAACAAAAATTGTATGTATACAACAATATGATGTTTTAAATACATAGTGAAGTAATCACTACATTGAAGCTAATTAACATATCCATCTCATCACTTAGTTACCATATTTGAATGTGTGATGAGAATACCTGAAATGTATTCTCTTACAAATTTCCAATATACAATACATTGATTGGACAGATTATTATGATCTCTGAATGCATAATAATCTGGTCACTTAGTGTATATCCTATATAATAATAAGCCAAAATGTAAATTGACCAGGAGTTCAACCATCAGGCAGGCTGGCCAACTGCCCATGTTCCCTCCCCCTGTTCAGTCTGACCGGACCCCACTCATGCACAAATTCATGCACCGGGCCTCTAATATATATATATACACACACTGAGTGGCCAGATTACTATGCTGTTATGCATAGTAATCTGGCCACTCAGTGGTAATATTATTAACTATAAACATTACCTATACACTAGATTTATAGTCTTATTCATCCTACATAACTGCAGCTATAAATACCCTTTGATCAACACATCACATTCCTTTCTTCCCCACCTTAGTAATCAACATTTTATTCTCTGCTTCTATGTTTTCAACATTTTATTTTTTAAGATATATTTTAATTGATTTCAGATAGAAATAGAAAGATATCGTAGAAACATCAATTATTAGAGAGTATCATTGATTGGTAGTGTCCTGCAAAACACAAACTAGGAATCAAGCATATGCCCTGAGTTTATGTTTGATTCTCCAAAAATCAAAAACCATGACCTCCTGGTTCATAGGTCAATGCTCAACAACTAAGCCATACCAGACAGGATATTCAAAATTTTTAGATTTCACATAAGCATGATATAAAATAATATGTTTTACTGTGTCTGGCTTATTTCACTTAATATCATCTTCTCCAGTTCCATTCATGTTGTCACAATTGTAAAGATATAATTTTAATGGCTTAATTTATATATGTGTACATGTATATATAAATTCAATTTTTTTCATTCATCTATTGGCAGATACTTAGTTTGTTTCCATATACTGTCTGTTGTGAATGAGGCTGCAAAAAAATATAGGAGTACACCTGTTCTACATAATATGGAGGTGCTAGCCATAGTGATCAGACATGAAGAAGAATTAAAAGGTATGCAAATTGAAAAAGAAGACATAAAACTGCCATTAGTCACAGATGATATGATATTGTACATAGGAAACCCTAAAGACTCCATCAAAAAACTACTAGACTTAATAAATGAATCTGGCAATGTTACAGGATACAAAATCAACACCCAGAAATCTATGGATATTTTATACATCAAGAATGAAATCATAGAAAGAGAAACTAAAAAAAAAAAAATCCCATTTACCATTGCAACAAAAATTTAAGATACCTAGAAATAAACTTACCTAAAAAGGTAAAAGATCTGTATGCAAGAAAATTATAGGATATTGAAAAAAGTAACAGAGAAAGACATAAACAAATAAAAAATATACTGTGTTCATGCATTGGTAGATTCAACTTAATTTAAATGTTGAATATACTACCCAAAGCAATCTATAGATTCAATGCAATCCCCATTAAAATACCAGAGGCATATTTCACAGACCTAGAACAAACTCTCCAAAAATTCGTATGGAATAAACAAAGATCCTGAATAACCATAGCAATCTTGAGAAAGAACAAAGTTGGTGAGATCAAAAGCTATATTACAAAACCACTATTCTCAAAAGTGCCTGGTACCAACAGAAGAACAGACATATAGATCAATGGAAAAGAATATATTGATAGAACCCAGAAATGAATCCAAACCACTATGCTCAAATGATATTTGGCAAAAGAAGGCAAGAGCATGCAATGGAATCAAGAAGTCTCTTCAATAATAGTGTTGGGAAAACTGGACAGATACATGCAAAAAAATGAAACTATACCACCAACTTCCACCATGCAAAAAATAAACTCAAAATGGATAAAGAATTTAAAAATAAGACGCAGAACCATAAAGATCTTAGAAGAATCCATAGGCAACAAAATATCAGACATATGTTGTAACAATATCTTTACTGATACAGCTCTTAGGACAATGGGAACTAAGGAGAAAATAAACAAATAGGAATACATAAATATAAAAACCTTCTCCACAGTAAAATAAATCAACAACAAAAAATAATAAAGCACAATACATGGGAAAACATATTTGCCAATGTTACATCCACTCGGGGTTTAATCTCCAAAATTTACAGGGAACTCATACAACTTACAAAAGGAATATAATCCAATAAAAAATGGGCAAAAGACCTAATTAGATACTTTTCAAGAGAGGACATATAGAATGCCAAGAGACATATAAACACATGTTAAAAGTCACTAATCATCTGAGAGATGCAAATCAAAATGACAATGATGTACCACCTCACTTCTGTCAGAATAGCAATGGTCAACAAATAACAAGTTCTGGTAAGGATGTGGAGAAAAAGGAACACTTTTGCCTTGCTGTGGGAATGCAGACTGGTACAGCCACTGTGGGAAACAGTGGAGTTTCCTCAAAAGACTAAAATTGGACTCTCATTTGACCCAGTCTAGGAATACATCCCAAGAAAACAGAAACACCAATCAGAAAGGACATATGTACCCCTATGTTCATAGCAGCACAATTTACAATAACTAAGATTTGGAAACAGCCTAAGTACCCATTAGCAGATGAGTGGATTAAAATACAGTGTACATCTACACAATGGAATACTATGCTGCTGTAGAAAAGAAGGAACTCTTACCATTTGCAGCAAGTTGGATGGAGATGGAGAGCATTATGCTAAGTGAAATAAGCCAAGCAGATAAAGATAAATATCACATGATCTCACCAATTTATAGAATATAATGAACAATATAAACTGATGAATAAAATCAGATCCAGAGGCAGAGAAAAATAGATCAGAACCTCAAACCTTAAGGAAGGTAAGGGAGGGTGAGAGATCAACCAAAGGATTTGTATGCATGCATATAAGCCTAATCAATGGACACAGACAACAGGGGGGTAAGGGCACGAATGGGAGGGATTGGGGTTAATGGTGGAATAAAGACACATATGAAATACCACA
The DNA here is from genome assembly GCF_014108245.1 of Pipistrellus kuhlii. Lineage (NCBI taxonomy): Eukaryota > Metazoa > Chordata > Mammalia > Chiroptera > Vespertilionidae > Pipistrellus > Pipistrellus kuhlii. The sequence continues at coordinate 56,687,803 of NW_023425595.1, read as the reverse complement.
ACAATAAATAATTTTTAAAAAACAATTTAAAAAGAAACTTGGGGGTACAAGTATATTTTTGACATAGTAATTTCATTTCCTGCTATTGAATTCCCAGAAATAGTATTGTTGGTAATTCATATGGTAGTTCTATTTTTAAATTTTTCATAGTGGCTCTACCAGTTCACATTCCTACCAACAGTCCACAAGGACTCACTTTCCACCATATATGCTCATCAGTACTTATCTCCTGTCATTTTGATATTAGCCATTCTAATTAATATGAGGTGATATCTCATTGTGGTTTTAATTTCCATTTCCTTAATGATTAGTGATACTGAGCACTTTTTCATGTACCTGTTGGCCATTTAGGTGTCTTCTTTAGAAAGAAAAAAAAAAATCTTTTCCTGTGCCCATTTTCTAATCATTTCATTTTATTTTTGCTTTTATTTATTTATTTTTTGGCTACTGAGATGAATGACTACTTTAGATGTTGTAGGCATTAACCTCCTTGATTCATATGGAACTACAGAAGACCTACAACAGCCAAATAAATCTTGAGTAGTAAGCACAAAGCTGAGGCATCAAACTTCCAGAGAGGAATGTACAATCCACTGCTATTAGATGGAATACTATCTAATAAAAGAGTAATATGCAAATTGACCATCACTCCAACACACAAGATGGCTACACACATGTGGTCAAAGATGGCTGCCCCCATGTGGACACAAGATAGCCATCACAAGATGTCCTGCAGTGGAGGGCAGTTGTGGACAGTGAGGGGTTACCAGGCCAGCAAAGGATGGCAGTTTGGGATGACTGCAGGAGAGGGAAGTTAGACAGGGACCAGACCTGCAGGGGAGGGCAGTTGTGGGAGATCAGGCAAGCAGGGAAGGCAGTTAGGGGTGACTGAGCCAGCAAAGGAGGGCAGTTGGGGAAGACCAGGCCAGCATGGATGGGTAGGTAGGGGGACCCAGGCCTGCTGCGGAGGGCAGTTGGGAGTGGGGACCAGGCCTGCAGGGGAGCACAATTGGTGGGGGGGCCCAGGCCTGCAGGGGTGGGAAGTTGTGGGCAATCAGGCTAGCAGGGGGACAGTTAGGGGTGATCAGGCCAGTAGAGGAGGGCAGTTGGGGGAGACCAGGCCAGCATGGGATGGCAGTTGTTGGGGACAGGCCTGCTGGGGAAGACAGTTGGGGGAAGGGGGTAACCCAAGCCTGCAGTGGAAGACAGCTGGGGGGTGGGGGGGACTCAGGCCTATAGGAGAGGACAGTTGGCGGGGGACCAGACCCTCAGGGGAGGGCAGTTAGGGGCAATTGGGTTGGCCATGGCGCAGTTAGGCATCAATCAGGCTGGCACGGAAGTGGTTAGGGGTGATCAGGCTGGCAGACAGAAGTGCTTAGGGATAATCAGGCAGAAGCAGGTGAGCAGTTGGGAGCCAGCAGTCCTAGATTGTGATAGGGATGTCTCACCACCCATTTATGCAAGATCCTACCAGGATTGGGCCTAAATGGGCAGTCGGACATCCCTCAAGGGGTGCCAGATTGGAGAGGGTGCAGCCTGGGCTGAGGGACAATCACCCCCATGCACAAATTTCATGCACCAGGCCTCTAGTATGTGATAAATGTCTATTATGTTCATTTGGTTGAATGTATAGTTTAAGTCTAATGTTATTTCATTGATATTCTATCTGTATAATCTATTCAATGTTGAAAGTGGTATCATAAAGTTCCCTACATTTCTCCATTCAGGTCTGTTTATATTTGTTTTAGATATTTAGGTGCTCCTCTGTTGGGTGTATGCATATTTAGAAATGTTATACACTCCTAATAGAGTGTCTCCTCTATCATTATATATAACCCCTAGTCTTGACAGAGCGAACTCATGTAAGAGATGAACCTTTTCATTCAGCCTGGTCTAAATTCTTCATTCTTTCTTCTTTGTGATTGTCCCAGCTACTTTCTATTTTCTTAGTAGATCCCAGTACAGACAGTTCTCAAGTTACATTGGACTTGGCATACATCGTTTTGGGGTTACATTGCCATCTCCCATTTATTTATTTAAAAAAAAAAAAAAAAAAGTTCCATCATTTTGAAATCTGTACATATTTGCTTTATGATTTTATTATTTATTTACCACTAGTAAAGGTCATGAATTGTTATCTTGCTTTTAAATTTTTGTTACTGTTTCCCTTCCTTACTGCTGTGCATGTACTCTATGTGAGTGACGTAGGTCGGTTCCAACTTATGGTGAAAATCACGTAAGCCGTGCCATAGTAACGGATCTGAGATGTAACCAGAGGATTTACTGTAATTGAGTGTGTTCCAGGAACTGTTGGTGTGCCAAGCAGGAGGATCTCAGTCAGCTCCTAGATTCAGGCTGATTGAAGGTCAGATGCTCAGGCACTGGCATTTAAACTACGTAAATAGGCTTCTTTCAAGGAAAGATTGGGAAATAGAACTTTCTGTCTGCTCTCTCTGCACTGGATGGTAGCTGGTTAAGAACTGCTCCTTATTTTTTAAGCTACATTCCTGAGGGATCAGGGAGTAGAAGCCCTAATGGCCACCAGAGCCAGTATATCAAGGAGTCCATCCCATGGGTGGCCATCACAAAAGCTACAACGCCAGCTGAAACCGGTTTGGCTCAGTGGATAGAGTGGTGGCCTGTGGACTGAAGGGTCCCAGGTTCGATTCTGGTCAAGGGCATGTACCTTGGTTGCGGGCACACCTCCAATAGGGGGTATGCAGGAGGCAGCTGATCAATGATTCTCTCTCATTGATGTTTCTAGCTCTCTATCCTTCTCCCCTCCTCTCTGTAAAAAATCAATAAAATATATTAAAAAAAAAAACAACAAAAAAAGCTACAACACCAGATGTATATACCAGCTCCTTCCAGAGACTCCAGCAGCCTTGAGCAGGCCAGAGAGAAAATAGGAGACTGCACCCATCTTGTTCCTAGATCTTCAGGGAAGATCACAGTCATTCTTTAGATGCCTATTGAATTAGAAGCCTGACCCTCAGGCAGTAACTTTTAAAGAATGTAAATAGTCCTCTTTTGGAGATAGGCTGAAAGATCAGTGTTTATATAAACTTTTTCTGTGCTGAGCCCTGAGAGGACAGCCTGTTAAACTGTTCCTTTGTGTGATATAGGCTTGTGGGTCTCACAGACACAAACCCTTTGCTTTTCAGAGCTAGGTGTTTTGGGGGCTGTCCCTCAGGTAGATGTCTAAAAGTTTGAATGCTAGATACCGGGTCCAAATCTTTTGCTCTTCAAAGAGAATCTGGGAATTGTGAGTGCCCTATCAATTTTATGTCATGGCCCTGAGCTTGGAATTTATGGGAAGAGTGTGTCTCAGCCTTTCCTACCTTTCCATTTATACATGGGTGATGTGGATAGTTTTCATTTGCTTGAAGTGTAGGGGTTACTTGGTTAGTTTCTGGATTTTTTTCAGAAGGAGTTGCTTCATGTGTACCTGTAGATTCCTTTTGTCAGTTGGAGAAGGTGAATTCACATGTTGCCATCTTGTACTGAAACTTCTTGTGTTTTATTTTAAAAACACTTTATTCCTTTCTATATCCTCAGTGTTTCAACTGAGCAGACACTCAGTACATGTTTGTATAATAAATAAAGTGCCAAGGTGGGAACAGTTAATTGTATATATTTTATGTCATGGCCCTGAGCTTGGAATTTATGGGAAGAGTGTGTCTCAGCCTTTCCTTCCTTTCCATTTATACATGGGTGATGTGGATATTTTTTCATTTGCTTGAAGTGTAGGAGTTACTTGGTTAGTTTCTGGATTTTTTTCAGAAGGAGTTGCTTCATGTGTACCACGTTAATAAGTAAGGAAACAAAAAATTGGAGAGGATGAATATGATGTGACTTGTTTAGAGATAGTGGAAAGAAATAGTTTTTGAACATGGAATGCTGTCTTTCCAGTTTTCCTTACCTTCTGCTTAGAGCCACATGGAGCTCTTGTATTTCTTCTGATGATATCTTCTGACTATGGGCACATTTCTTTCAACTGAAAAATTATAAATTCATTCAAAATGGCACCATTCAATGGCTTGTTAAAATTTAGATGATCCGTTTTATAATGTCTCCTCATTCCTAAAGCTACTTAGTCTGACTTCTTGCACGACTACTTCACAGAAAATGCTCTTGTCAGTCATCAACTTTTGCTAAGCACATAGTAACATTTTTTAAATTACTTGACTTCTCTCCAATAAATTTCACAGCTAATTATTTAAAAAATGTATTTTTAAAATTTATTTCAGAGAATAATGGAGGAGAGAGAGATAGAAACATCAATGATGAGAAAGAATCATTGATTGGCTGCCTCCTGCAAGCCCCACACTAGGGATTAAGCCCACAACCCAGGCATGTGCCCTGACTGGGAATCAAACCTTGACTTCCTGGTTCATAAGTCCATGCTCAACCACTAATACATGCTGGCCAGACTCATGGCTAATTTTTTAAAAAGTATATTTTAGCCGAAACCAGTTTGGCTCAGTGGATAGAGCATCGGCATGCGGACTGAGGGGTCCCGGGTTCAATTTCAGTCAAGTGCATGTACCTTGGTTGTGGGCACATCCCCAGTGGGAAGTGTTCAAGAGGCAGCTTATCAATGTTTATCTCTCATAGATGTTTCTAACTCTCAACCCCTCTCCCTTCCTCTCTGTAAAAAATCAATAAAATATATTTTTTAAAAATAAAAAATATATTTATTGATTATAAGAAGCATTGATCAGATCATCAAAACTCAGAGGGAAGGTAGGAGAGGTAGGAGTAAGGGGGAGAAATCAACCAAAGGACTTGTATGCATGAGGGCATGAATGGGGAGGTGATGGGGCTAATGGGGGGTAATACCTTAATCAATAAATTTTGAAAAAGGGATACGAGATAGAGAAGTAATACAGAATCATGATAGACCAATATAAAGACTTGGCAGATATGGAAGATCACAAAAAAGATGTGATGTGATAGTGAAAGAGGAACAATGCTTAATAGAATAAAATCATGGTTGTTTAATTATTCACCTCCTAAATCTAGATAAGAGGTTTTCTTACAGGCCCTGGGAAGCTGGAGGATATGTTGCGAAAAGAAAAATAGTGCTGTAAAAAGATAAGATGCCTCAGAGCCCAGATGGGTCCATTACTCAGGAAATATATTTTGAGAGCAGACCAAGGAGAGGACTCACTTTGACTTGATTGCTATTCCTGGACCCTGACCCCCTCTTGGAGTTTGCCTCAGAAATGCTGACCATTCTCTGATCCCAGGAACAGGCAGAGCTGGTTTTGAACATCATAGAAGATTAACCACCTTGTTATCAAACTTCAAGATCCTGGAAGGAAACACAGGGGCCACTGATCCTGCAGCCCTTAGCCTGAATCCCTTCCACCTTGCATGCAGCCTTTCTTCCTTATTCATCCATATATGATCGGCCAGCCAGTAGGGGATGTTAGAGCAGAATTTTTAAGATGACCTGCTGCTCTTTCCACTCTGCCAGCATCATTGGAATAAATGCTCATTTATGATTCAACCTTGTCTCCGCTTCATTTGGCTCAAGTGGTGACAGGAGACCTTGGATCTATTCTGTGTGGAGTTTCAATAGCTCTTAAAGTGATCATTTATCATTTTTACAGTTACAGAAAAGTAAGATTCAAAAGAAAAATACAGGAAATAAAACTGTCTCCTTTTGCTGTTTTACTTTCTCACATTTTATGCATTCTTCAAAATTCGGTATTGTACTTGATCACCTCATCACTTTATGAAAATACTCTTGCAGAGATAGCAATGGTTATTCAGTGGACAAATGTAATAGACTCCTTTTAAAAACTCTTTCAACTTACCAGACACCCCTAAGTTATGGGCCAATTCCCTCCTCAAACCTTTCCTCTCTTGATCACGGGGGCATACTTTCCTCCTTGTGTCTTTTTGCTTCTCTGAATAACTATTCAATTGCTCTCTGTTAGAAGTAAGTTTTCCTTGTCTATTTAAAAGATAATTTTCAGTAAAGAATAAAAGTATGACTTCCATGTAGCGATAAAAAAAATGAACATATTTTTAAAGATTTATTGTTTAGTGAGGGAATCAGACATGTTATGACAGGTTCAAAGACCCTTTAGAAACAGACCCATTTATAGATATGGAAATGAATATGTAACTGGCTGCAAGATTGGTTTTCTACAGGATAAAAGGGAAGATAATTGAACCTCTACCAGGTAAGACAGAATGTACATGTCTATCAGTGACCTACAATCTACCAAGTGTTGTAAAATAGCTCAAAGTCAATGAGAGGTTACAATTAAGTAATCACTGAAAGCTGTGCTATATGTAGACAAGTTTCTTTAAATTCTGATTTGTTTTTCTTTTTTTCATTCTGAACATTCCTTCTGCTTCTACATACTGAATTTTGATACACTGACAAATACTGTAGTTGAGATTTTTTTTTTTTTAAGTACTTAGAGACTGGTGTAGGGTCAAATTATATTATATTAAGTTAATTTTAATTACAACAAGTTCCGTGTGATGGTGATGTATGATTTTGCTAGTGTAATGTCGAATTTGGTTTGCTAATATTTTGTAAAGACATGTTGCATCTATGTTAATTAGGGGTATTGGCCTGTAATTTTATTTTCTTATAGTGTCCTTGTCTGACTTTGGTTTCGTGCTAATGCTGGCCTCATGAAGGAAGTTTGGCAGTATTCCCTTCTCTCTTGTTTTTCACTAGAGTTTGGGAAGAATTGGTATTCTTTAACTGTTTAGAAGAATTCACCATTGAAAGTATTTGGTCCTGGATTTGTTTTGTTTTGTTACTGGGAAGCTTTTGATTTCTGATTAAATCTCCTTACTTTTAATTAATTTATTCAGATTTTCTAATTATTCTGAATTTAGTCCTGGTAGAGTGTATGTTTCTATAAATTTATTAATGTCTTCTTATATTTCCCAATTTTTTGATACAAAATTATTCATGGTAGCCTCTTTTGAGCCTTTGTATTTCTGTAACATCAGTTGTAATGATTCATATTTCTTTTTTAATTTTTAATTATCTTTTTTTTTAGTAAGTCTGCCTGAAGACTTTTTAATTTTATTTATATTTTCAAACAAAAATAGCTTTTAGTTTTATTTATCATTTCTATTGTAACTTTAATCTCAATTTCATTTATTTTATCCTGATTTTTGGTATTTCCTTCCTTCTATTAACTTCGGGCTTAGTTTGTTTTTCTTTTTCTCATTTATTGAGATATAATATTAGGTTACTTATTTTAAAATATTTTTATGCTTTTTTATGTAGGCATTTATGACTGTGAACTCCTCTTAGAGCTGCTTTTGTTGCATTCCATAAGTTTTGATATGCCGTGTCTTCTTTTAATTTGTCTCAAGATATTTTGGGATTTAACTTTTGACTTGTTCTTTGACTCATTGGTTTGTTCAGTAGTATGTTTAATCTTCAATATTTGGGGGTTTTCCAGTTTCTTCTTGTAACTGGTTTCTAGTTTTATACCACTGTGGTCAGAAAAGACAATTGATATCATTCTGTTATTGGTGGAAGTGAAGATGGAATATTATGGAAAGTTTTCTTGATGATATAAAATTAAGGGGGTTCTCCTCCAAGGTCCCAAATCCCTCCATTCCACCATGAAAAAAAGTCCAATCTTGTTTTCAGCAAAGCCAGAACTAAGGCCACAGCCCAGAAATTTGTTCCATATTAAAGTTCACTCCAGTGCAGTGGCTAGTTTATTCTGTTTTCCCAGCTGCAGTTCATTTTATGTGGGATCCACAAGTTCATGGGCAATGCCACTGCTTTAGGCCACGTGACTATGGAGAGAGGAGATGCAAAGGCATGGGTGAGTGTGGGTCATGGAGCAAGAAAGCAAGAAGGAACAAGAGAGAGGGAGCTCTTTCTGGGGATTTTAACTTTCCAGGATTTTCTGTGCTTGGAGAGGTTTCACCCTCCTAGCCAATGATTTTTCCAGGCTAGACTGACAGGCAAGAGCCTTCCCTTAGTCACCCCAACATCACTGTACATGATTTTTCCTTCCTCCGTTCCCTCTATAATTTGGTACTGGAGGGTGGAAGGGAGTGTTGTGATCCTCTTGAATGGACAGTGCTGCACTTCCATGGAGTGTGAAGTTGTAGTCCTGGTGAAACAAATAGGTTCTGCTTCCCAGCTGAATATGCTCAAACATGTCTGACTCTCCCTTGGTTCTCCTCTTCTCAGTAATATTAATGATCTAGCTGATTATGACGATAACAATTTCAGTCTTCTTAAATTTATTTAGCTTTGTTCTGTCATCCAACATATACTCTATCTTGGAGAATGGTCCATGTGTGCTTGAGAAGAGTGTGTATCCCGCTGCTGTTGATTAGAATGCTCTGTATATGTAGGTTAGGTCCGTCTGGTCTACTATACAATTTAAGGCTAATATTTCCTTCTTGATTTTCTGATGGATGGTGTTTCCATTGCTGAAAGTAGGATACTGAAGTCCCCTGCTGCTATTGTATTGCTGTTTGTTTTTCTTTTCACACGTGTTAATTTTGTTTTGTCTACCTAAGTGCTCCTATAGGATACAAAAATATTTGCAAATGTGTCCTGTTGATAAGCTGACCCTTTTATCATTATATAATGGTCTTTTTTCCCCCTCTTGTTATAGTCTTTGATTAAAAGTCTATCGATATTTTGCCAAATGGGAGTTATTACAGAGGTGCATATATGGTTCCATATTCACAAATTAATTACTTTGACATATCACATTTAAAAATGAAGGATAAAATTCATATGGTCATCTCAATAAATGCACAATGATCTTGTGACAATATTAAAAATTTCTACCATATTAAAATTCTCAAGAAACTGGGTATGGTGGGAATGTAACTGAACATAATAAAGGACATATATAACAAGCCCATGGTTAACATCATTTTTAATGATAAATGTTAAATGTTAAACTAAAAAGTGCTTCTTTAAAATTAAGAGCAAGACAAGGATTTTTACTCTCACTACCTTGATTCAAAATATTGGACATTGTGGCCAGAGCAATTAGGAAGAAAAAAAAATCCAAACTGGAAAAAAAGTAAAATCTCTTTTTGGAGACATGATACTAAATATATAAAACCCTAAAAATGTCGTCAGAAGACTGTAAGAACTCATGAAAAAAGTTTAGTAAAGTTTCAAAATATAAAATCCAATTTCAAAATATAAAACTCTGATGTGTTTCTATATATGAACTATCAAAAAAATTAAGAAAACAATCCCAGTTACAATTGCATCAGAAATAAATTTAACAAGGGGACCATAAATCTGTATACTTAAAACTATAAGATGTGGATAAGTGAAATGAAATAAGGCACAAATAAATGGAAAGATACACCATGCCAAATGGATTAGAAGAATTAATTTTGTTAAAATGTGAATGCTAGCTAAAATGATCTAAAAATTCAATCTAATCCATATCAAAATTTCTTTTTTATATCAAAATTCAATGGCATTTTTCACAGAAGTAAATAAATGTTCCTAAACTGTGTATGGAACTACAAAATATCCCAAATAGCCAAAGCAATATTGAGAAAGAAGAACAAAGCTGGTAGGATCAATTTCCTTATCTCAAACTTTATTATAAAGCTATAGTAATCAAAACAGTATGATATTGACATAAAAACAGACACATTGGCCAATGGCCCACACTAGAGAACCTAGAAAATATTCATGCACATATAATCAATTAATTTAAAATAAAGGAGCCAGAATATATAACAAGAAAAGGACAGTTTCTTCAATAATATTGTTAGGAAAGCTTAATAACAACATTCAGAAGAAAACTGCATTTCTATCTTTTACTATACACAAAAATCAACCAAACTGGATTAAAAACTTGAATATAAAATCTGAATCTAAAACTCTTAGAAGAAAACATATAAACCAAGGTCCTTGTCATTAGCCTTTCAGTTGATTTTGGATTAGACACCAAAAGCAAATGCAATAAAAGCAAAAAGAAATAAGTAGAGCTAAATCAAAACAAAAAGCTTCTGCATGGCAAAGAAAATAATAAAATAAAAATGAAAAGGCAAGTTATGGAAGGGGATAAAATGTTTTCAAACCACATATCTACTAAGGGGTTAATGTTCAGAACAGATAAGGAATTCATAGAATTCAATTGCAAAAAAAAAATACCCACAAAAAAAACAAACAACAAAAAGACCACCTCACCAATAATCTGTTTTTTAAAAATGGACAAAGGATATGAGCGGACATTTTTTCAAAGACACAAATGGCCAATGGTACATGAGAAGGTGCTCAGTATTACTAACCTTCAGAAAAATTCAAATTAAAGCCACAATTTGATGTCACCTCACATCTGTTAGGATATCTAGAATCAAAATAAAAAAAAAGATAACTAATGCTAGTGAAGATGTAGAGAAAATAGAACACTTGTAGACTATTGGTATATATATGTAAATTGAATAAGCCATGATGGAAAACAGTATGGAGATTTTTTAAAATATCAAAAATAGAACCACCATATAAATCAGCAATCCCACTTTTGGGTATATATAGTCAAAACAAACAAAATCACTTTTTCTAAGAGATATCTGTGCTCCTATGATTATTACAGCACTATTAAATAACCACAATGTGAACACAACCTAAGTGTTTACAAATGAATGTTTAAAGAAAATATTTATACTAATAATAGACAAATTTTTAAATTGACCAGCGAATCAGGAGTGATATGCAAATTAACCCTACAAAGATGGTGAGCCTGAAGGCAGCATGCATGTGTGCAGGCACCAAGTGGCTGGGGGTGGGGTGGGATGCTTGCCTGCCTGCCTGCTGTGATGCAGTGGGCATTCCTGGGACACTGCCCACTCTGAGCCTGTAGCCAGCTGCATGTGTACTGTTGCCAAGTGGCTGGGATCCCTGGGACACTACTGGAGTGTCCAATCCTGTCAGCCCAGCCTGTGGGCGGCTGGAGTTCTATGTCCTTTTGGTTTCTGCAGCCCCTGAAGTGGAAACCAAGAGTGCAGGGAGCACCAGGAATGCTGGGAATCATAGTTCTGGTGGCAGAGGCATTGTGGGATCTCCTAGACCAGTGTTTCCCAAACTTTTGACATATGTGTACCTCTTCTATAATTTTCGTAACGCTGAGTACCCCTCGTACTCATGAGAACGAAGAATTAGGCACAGCTAAGCATGGTGCAGTGCATATCCCCATCAAACTCGTACCCCCACCAAACTCTTCCTATACCCCTGGGGGTACTCAGTATCACACTTTGGGAAACACTGTAGCAAAGTGAGCCTAGAGGAAGTTACTTTTGCAGGTGGGAGATAGAGGGAAAGCAAAGCTGAGAGACATAAGTAAAGTCAGAGTGTTGTGGAAAAAAAATAAAGGGAAAATATCCTGCAACTTCTAGGAAATGTCCACCAATGGAGCAAAGGGGGGGGTGGGGGAAGGACCTCTATTATTCTGTGAGCACCATACCAAACTGGATTGGAGTCTCAGACAATTCGCTCATATGATTTCAAAGACAGACACAAACTCCTGGATTGGAGAGGGGTCCCCCAAGGGCTCCCAGATTAAAGAGAGTGCAAGGGATTGGGCTAAGGGCCACACACACCCCTATGCACAAATTTTATGCACCGGGCCCCTAGTTGTGCATATATGACATGGAATATTATTCAGCCTTTTAAAGAAGGAAATATTGCCCTGACCAGTTTGGCTCAGTAGATAAAGCATTGGCCTCCGGACTGAAGGGTCCCAGATTCGGTTCCAGTCAAGGGCATGTACTCTGGTTGTGGGCACATCCCCAGTGGGGGATGTGCAGGAGGCGACTGGTCAATGTTTCTCTCTCATTGATGTTTCTGGTTCTCTCTCCCTCTTTCTTCCTCTCTGTAAAATAAATAAATAAAAAATATATATATTAAAAAATCAATAAAGAAGAAAACCTTGCAACTTGGTTTGGTTCAGTAGATAGAGCATCAGCCTACGGACTGAAGGGTCCCAGGTTTGATTTCAGTCAAGGGCATATACCTGGGTTGCAGGCTCGATCCCCAGTGGAGGGCATGCAGGAGGCAACCAATGGATGATTCTCTCTCATAATTGATTTTTTGTCTCTCTCTCCCTCTCCCTTCCTTTTAAAAGAGTATACACCCTCTGAGGCAGCGGGAAGCACTGCTTTGTATATGTGATTTATAGCAAATTAGAGGCCCAGTGCAAATTAGAGGCACCTCTGCAGGGTGTCTCCTTCCTTCTTACTGCTCTGCTCACTGCTCCTTAGTTCTGTTGCAGAGGTGGGAGAGGCACTCACCCCCACTGCTGCGCTCACCAGCCATGAGCTCTGCTTCTAGCTGAATGATGCTTCCACTGTGGAAGTGCACTGACTATCAGTGGGCAGCTACGGCATTGACTGTCTGCCCCCTTGTGGTCAGTGCGCATCATAGTGACAGGTCATTCTGGTTGTTCTGCCATAACTGACACTTACACTTTTATCATATAGATAATTTAGTTCTGTTTTTGTTTTTTGTTGTTGTTTTTTTCGGGGGGGGTTGTTTTGTTGTTTAGTTTAAGATGTGTGTGCATGTGTCTAGTCTGTTGTCTATATTCTACAAAGCAATAGAATTCTATACACATATCAAAATGACATTACTTAATTCTTTTGGATCATGTGTATTTTTAATAACTTCTGTTAATATAGTAGTCTATAGATGGTAGCTGTTAGCCCTATAAATTAATTTATTTAAACAGTATTTATTTTTATTTTTTATTTTTTTATTTTATTTGATTTGATTTAAACAAATTTTTTATATATATTTTATTGATTTTACACAGAGAGGAATTGAGAGGGATAGAGAGTTAGAAACATCGATGAGAGAGAAACATCGACCAGCTGCTCCTACACACCCCCCACTGGGGATGTGCCCACAACCAAGGTACGTGCCCTTGACCGGAATGGAACCCAGGACCCTTCGGTCCGCAGGTCAACGCTCTATCCACTGAGCCAAACCGGTTTTGGCTATTTTTATTTTTTAAATTAAATTTATTGGGGTGACATTGGTCAGCATGAACATATAGGTTTTAGATGTAGGTTTCTGTTACAAGATCTGTATATTGCACCAAGTGCTGATTATCCAGTATTTAAATAAGATTAATGCCATAAATAGAAACCTTTCATATCCTCCTATATAATAAAAGCTAAGTGACTGTTCAAACCATTCAATCAGTTGCTATGATATGCATTCACCACCAGGGGGCAAATGCTCTGACCAGCAGATTAGCTTGCTGCTAAAGTCTGGCTGATGGGGACTGGGTGGGCAAGAGGGGCTGGACAGGTCTTGGAGGCCTTCTGTGGTTTCTCCCTGACCTCTAAAATATTTCTTCTAATTAATTTTCTTTCAATGTGCATGAATCTGTGCATTGGGCCTCTAGTGTATATATTTAAAAAAATAAAAGTAATTATCATTTTATCTTCTGTCTCTCTGAATAACAACCACAAACAGGATACATGCACCTCCCTTCATCGTTCAATTGCTTCCTTTATTAATCTCAAATTTTTATTGTCATCTATTATTATACATTAGAGGCTCTTAAGTAATATATAAACATACACAGATAAGGGCATGACCTGTGTCCAGTTGCTGTTATTATGTTGTGCACACCACACACACACACACACACACACACACGGCTATTTTGTTTTATTTTTTAGTAATGTAAAAATACACGATGTTCAATATTTAAAACCATATTTCTCTCTATTTCCCCGGGCATGTAAAGTTATAACCCCTCTCTTTTCTAAAATGATTCTCTGGGATGTGATATCCTTCTAAAAAGTCATAATATACTAAAATCGCATGAGCGAAAGGCTACAAAAATGCCATACCCCTGAGAGCCTCCTGTCCTGTGATCTAAAACGTGACAGCATGCTGCCTTTGTACCTCAGGCCAAAGCCGTTGTTTGCACTATCTGGGCCACCACATTTCCTCTGGCCATCATTCTGCCTTCTGTGTGCTAGAGGCTTCTTATTAGCACTTAGGGAATACATTCTCTGTGTGCTGAACTGAATTTTCTGTCATCTATTTGGGGATTACATGTTCTATATGCCTAGTTACCTTTATTTTTGACATCATGATATTTTAAACCTAAAATGAAAAGCCTCAGCCTTGTCATACAGGAGGTCTAAGTATTCAGAATCCACTGTAATTAGATAGAGATAGAGATACTGATATTGATATTACAAATTCCAGACATTTTTAAGGCCCAGCCACAAAATAATAAATTCAAGAGAAGCCAAGGTCGATAAATATTAATATCTATATTAATTTTGTTGTTCTTTGGAACTAAAGAAGTTTCGCATCTATTTATGTTGCTAAAATTATCCTTTGGGCCTGATGTTTACAATACAGTGGCTGGAGTGAGTTATATGAAGCACCTTGCGTTTGGCGCAGCACATTCATCAAGGCCCTGGTGCTGAGTTGTTTTTAGCACTCTCACTCTCTGAGCAAGCAAATGGCTCAGGACCAGGATTCCACTCCAGACTGTCCTCCTCCAAGTTAAAGAGAAAGAAGCCTTTCAGTGAGGAGTAAAAAAAAAAAAAAAGCACCTTTTTTCAAGAATGGAAGTTTAATTTTTAACTCCATGGTCATAAAGCACTGTTCAGATTCATGAGTCAATGTTTTTATGATCATCTCAATAATTATTATTAGTTAATTGTGGTGGATTATACCAGTAATTAATTCATAGCCATCAGCAACGCTAAATCTACTGCTTCTATAGGGGTGGGTGAGTTACTCAAATATATCTATTTTAGGGGAGAAGGGGGATGTGGAAGAAATTGAAAACTCTATCCCCCAGGCATAGTTCCTCAAACTTAACCAGCAAATTGAGATACAGAACCAGATTTTACATGGTGCCAAATAAGACCTTTGGTACAGGTTGGCTAACTGGTATTCCTTAGGTTTGAATAAAGTAAGAGATCTACCTAATTACCTGACTTGTTGATATTTAATTATTCTTTTAATATATTTTATTGATTTTTTTACAGAGAGGAAGGGAGAGGGATAGAGAGCTAGAAACATCGATGAGAGAGAAACATCAATCAGCTGCCTCCTGCACACCCCCTACTGGGTATGTGCCTGCAACCAAGCTACATGCCCTTGACCTGAATCAAACCTGGGACCCTTCAGTCCGCAGGCCGATGCTCTATCCACTGAGTCAAACCAGTTAGGGCTGACTTGTTGATATTTAGTTACCAAACTACTAGAAGGTGATTTTTCTTGAGGAAGGTAAAAGTTACTCTCATTTGCTATTAATTAATGAGTTATAGACAGTCACTCTTCTAAATATTTTACAGGGATAAATTAGTTTAATCTTCAAAATAACCTAGTGAGATGGATATCATATTATTCCCTTTTTACATATGAAAAAATTAGGGCCCGGGTAACTTTCCCAAGATTACAAAGGTAGATTTGAGAGAGCCAGGAATTAATCTGTAGGTCCATTACTAGAGTTTTAACCCCTAACTCTGACAGATAATCTGATGTCCTTTCTCTGCCCATGCACCTGGTGGCCAGTGCCGATCGTTTCACTGGATGCATAGTTTTTTGGCAGCGCCATTGCCTGTAGCATAAATGAGAAGACACACTTGTCTGGAGGCTTTCTGTCAGAAACAGCAATTTCTCATTCACAAAGAACACGCACCTGTTTACTCTTGGCCATGGAGATGAGAAAATGCACATCCTACCTCTGCTATTGACACGAGAGAACCCGATGGCCTACAATAACAGGGAGCACTTTCAATCATGGACATGTCACTGCCATTACTTTTGAACTCTCCAAGCTCTTTGTCACCTTTTTTATTCTAGTTTCCTCATTGTCAGGGAGCCCAACTGTCCATGCTCCTGGGAAGAGAATGAAATCTTAATAGCAGGTAGAATAGGACACCCTAGCATTGCCCATCAACTTGCTGCAGGCACTAAAACTTTTGTGGCCCACTCTCTGACATCCATCTTGGGCACTGTTTCATTTGTTGTAGCCTTGAATAAATCTACTGCCTCCTCTTTCCATCTAATCTAAAATGCCTGCCATCTCAATTATGTTTTAGGTTCAAACAGTAAAGTTCTGTTCTGTTAAAAATAATACTTATTGAGAACTCACTGTTTGTGTCAAACGTTGTCTATCTGCTTCAAGAGATGGACATGAATAACTAAACATAGATCTTTGGTAAATTTATGACACAAGATCTTTTCTCCAGGCCACCACAGTTGACCAGCAACCATTATTTGGGGACAATAACATTAGCAAATATGATAATACAACGGTGATACTGAATATTTATTTAATTTTTACGATGAGCTAGATATTATTAGAAAATGTTGGAAGATTTATCTTACTACATCTTCATAATGGCCAAATTAAAAAGGTTTTATTACCTTTATTTTAAGAATGAAGGCATTTGGGAACATAAAGATTGTATAATTTAGCTAGGATCACACAGTGTACACTCCTAACCACTAAGGGAAATAATTTCAAGGACAAGGGGAGATCATGATTTAATTTTATAATAACCTAGAAATCAATATTAAGTTCTTAAATAAGCCAGTCCTTGCTCTGGAACTGGCTTGAAGAGTCAGAGATACAGTGTAACTGTGTGTTAGCAGAGTAAAAGGGTCATTGAGCCTTGAGAATCATGATGACAGAGTAGACTGCAGGCAATAGGAATGGACTTGAAAATGTGTTAAGCAACATAAGTCAGGCAGAAAACATCAAGAATCACATGATTTCACTCATATATTGGATATAAAATGAAAACAAAATATGAACAAATAAGACAAACAAACAAAACTCATAAATATAGACAACAAAAAGTTGTTTACCAGAGAGATGTAGTAAAGCTGTAAAGGGGATCAAATAAATGGTGATGGATGGAGATTTGACTTTGAGTGGTAAACACTCAATGCAATATACAGATTGCTAGTATGTATTATAGAATTATATACTTGAAACCTATATAATTTTTAACCAATGTCATCTCAATAAATTTAATAAAATATAAATAAAAATAGACTGTAGAATTGTCTGCAAGGGCAAATGGAATGAGCACCCTTGCTATTTTTCTGGACTATTATTTGGGGTATCTTAAGAACAATAGTAAGGCATTTATTTTCCTATATGCATCTAACATTTTAGTTTATTTAAAATACCTTAGCCCTAACTGGTTTGGCTCAGTGGATAACGAGTTGGCCTGTGGACTGAAAGGTCCCAGGTTTGATTCTGGTCAAGGGCATGTACCTTGGCTGCAGGCACTTCCCCAGTAGAAGGTGTGCAAGAGGCAGCTAATGGATGTTTCTCTCTCATCAATGTTTCTAACTCTCTATCCCTCTCCCTTCCTCTCTGTAAAAAAATCAATAAAATATATTTTAAAAAAAGAGTATAAAAATAAAATACCTTATACACTGAGTAGCCAGATTATTATAAGCTCTGAACACATCTGGCCACTCAGTATATATATATATATATATATATATATATATATATATATATATATATGTATATATTGGAGGCCCAGTGCATGAATTCTTGCACAGATGGGGTCTGACCAGCCTGGCCAGGGGGAATGGACATGGGCAGTTGACTGGCCTGCCTGCTGGTTGAACTCCTGGTTGAGGAGATATTTTGCATATTAGCCTTTTATTATATAGAATATACACTGAGTGGCCAGATTATTATGTGTTCAGAGATAATAATAATCTGGCTACTCAGTGAATTATGATTGTTCTGTCCTGGAAGACTTCTTGGGATTGATTACTTTAGATAATAAAATAAACCACTATGTACAGTAAACTGCTTTATGACACTCATTCTTTGATTTCACATTTTCCTTTGACCTTGTTTTCTTCAGAATACTATCATGTGGCTTTTTTGAATTTAAAAATTGGACCCATAGTGTATCATGCAGGCCATTTTTGCACATTGCAGGTATCTTCAGAAAATCCATGTTCTCACCACTCTCATTACTCTGTAGCTTCCAAATAAACACAGAGGCTATATTTCATAGAGGTTTTGTTTGCTTTTCTTTGTTAGGTATTCATGACAAATAGTGGATTATTTATTCCATAAAATTACTAGTTTTTAGTTGATGAGATTAAGAAAGAACACATTAATCTGGTGGAGATAGTCACATGCTTTTTTATTAAATCAATGAGTCATATTGATTTCCTGAATCACTTTTTAGAATATTCTGTGTACTTCTAGTAAAATTGTTCCTATTCTTTTATTGTTTTAATGCAGTATGAAACCCAATATCTAGTAAGAAACTTAAAAAAAATCAGTATACACTTTTAACTATCATTTTATGTCACCAAGGTCTCACAATTTCTCTAATTTCTTAATATTTACTGGAAATGTGACCATGGTATCTGATAAATTTTTAAAGTATGTTTTTATTGACTTTTAGGGAGAGAAAGAAACATTGATGAGAGAGAACCATCTCTAGGGTGTCTACTATATACCCCTTACTAGGGATCTAGCCTGCCACCCGAGCATGTGCCCTGACCAGGAATTAAACCCGTGACCTTACAGTGTATGGGGCATCGCTCAACCAACTGAGCCACACAAGTCAGGGTGTGAGCAAATTTACAAAATGCAGCATTTTGTTAGTTAAAAAACTGTTTTCTAGAATTCAGGGCAGAAGTAATTTTAGATTGGAAATCAGTATGATGCTGAAGACAGCATTCTTTCTCCTTGACCTTCTTCTGAAAACAGATTGCTGTAGGGCTTTGAAAATGGAAATGTGAAGAAAAAAAAAATGAAGTGTAATTTTAACAAGACAAGCAAGAATATTAAATGTAGTATGATTTGAGTGATAAATCATTCTAGTACACTTATCAAAAAGCATTATGTTTTTATAATTCTTAGAGTTTTCTTTTAGCTTATTTCTAAGTCCACCTTTTATAAAGTATGGATTGAGCATGTTGAAAACTCCAAACAGATGATTAAGAAAAAAACAACACATTTAAAATAACTAGATATTTTAATCAAACGATAAAATTTATCACATGATAAATTAAACTATTCCTTAGATCTTTATGTTGCTTCCAGTAGAAGAAGGTCATGTAATGAAACATGTTTATGGCAATAGAGTAGTGAGATCAAGAATTAATCCCCCCATTCGTGTACATCTGTAGAAGTACTGTGAATTTGCTGAATCACAGAAATGAACTGAAATTGAGTCAGGGATAAAATTATGTTAGAAAAATAACCCTATGATGCATAGGAATATATTATGAGAAACTCTGTCAAGAGTAAACTTCTTGAATGTTGTTATTTACAATGTTTCCTGTGAAATGAGAGTCAAAGAAGATTGTCTCTAAGCCCTTTTCTCTTCCATTGACATATCAATATTTAGAATTTGAGTAAAAGAAATTAGAAATCTCATAAATTCTTGGAAATTTCTGAAATTGTGTTATTCTTAATTGCAAGATTTGTCCCACCCCTTATGAAGTGTTACAGATATACTAGAGGACCAGTGCATGAAATTCATGCACTTGGGAAGGTTGTGAGATGGCACAGGCCAGGCTAAGAGACCCCACTGGTGCACAATTGGGGCCAGAGAAGAACACGGGAGGTTGGCTAGCCAGGGAGGCACTGCAGAAAGGCTTCAGGGCATGTCTGGCCCATCTCATTCATTCCAGATCGGCCGGACTCCAGCAGTAAGCTAATTTACCAATCAAAGTGTCTTCCCCCTCGTGGTCAGTACATGTCATAGAGAACAGTTGAGTGGCCTTAGCATATCATTACTATATTGCTCTCTGATTGGTTGAACAGATAACTGGATAACTGGACACTTAGCATATTAGGCTTTTATTATATAGGATTTTTTTAAATGTTCAATAGATATGAAAATTTTAGTACTTATTAAAGGTAACTGTAGTGTGGAATAAATATGCAAATATTGACAATCACTAATGATTGTTACTGGACAGTATTTGAATAATGTGACAAGGGTAACAGCATTACATAGAATCACTTGTTGAAGTTGCCATTTTAAGGACTTATTGTATTTCCTAACCTTGTTACTTCTTGGACACCAATATTTGTAAGAATGACTCACCATTTGGCAAAGATAGGATCATATACACACACTTGTCACATGGCAACAGGTACAGGTGAGACTGACTGACGAGGTGACAATCACTTCTCTTCTACCTATTCCTGGAAATTGTAACCTTAACCATGAACTCTGCATATCAGCTTTCTTCCTTCAAACATTAATGTTTCCAAGATGACTTTAAAGCTTTAATTCTTCAATAATAATCATGTTCCTAATTTGTCAACTAATTTTTTTCTTCAGACCTGAAATCAGAAAAATAAAAATAAAAGCACATAAATTTACAGGGAACAGGAGCAGTTGAGGGGAACAAAACAGCACAGAAACCTATATGGCTACACTAAAAGACAATATTGGTCTTTAAAATGTATAACTGTGATGTAGTGAGATTATGGATCCCATAATTAATTTTTATTTGCTACTAAATCATCTTTTCAATAGTAAAGGTATGCTTTTATTGAGATAATCTTACAGATTATGAAAAACTTACATTGTTATTTACTTAAATGGTTAACTATAAATATCAATATATATTATTTGAAATAAGATTAAGAGCAAAATTTTAGTGAATAATTACAGTAATTTAAACATAGTTGAGATTTTTTCTTTTAAATTAAATATCTAGCCAGCCAATCCTTTCAGCTCCTGTCTTCCATAAAAATAAGATGTCTCCATTAAGAACTGTTTTGAAGTCTGTAATGGTGAAGCTTTCAACTGCCTCAACATGTGGTGATTGCCTGTCATGAATTCTATATTCCTCTGGTGCATGTATCCTTATACATTTAAAAGCTTCATACAGTGCCCATCAATATTTTACAAAATTTCAGGGACCTAAATCAATTTATGGCATATTTGCAGTCTTTACCACAATCCCTAGAATAGATTTAAGATAATAGAATAGCTCAATAAGGATTAGTTGATAAATTTCAAGAAGTAAAACTGTCATTATTTGCAGATGACATGATATTGTATATAGAGAACCTTAAAAATCTCACCAAAAACTACTAAAACTGATAACTAAATTTAGTAAGGTAGCAGGATAAAAAAAAAATCAATTGCATTTTTATACTAATATGGACTCCCAGAATGGAAAATTAAGTAAATAATCCCATTTACAATTGCTTCAAAAAGAAATGGCTAGGAATAAATTTAACCAGAGATGTAAAAGATCTGTACTTGGAAAATTATAAGACACTGAAGATAAAATTGAAGGAGATACAAATATTATAAGTAGAAGCATATACTGTATTTATGGGCAGGAAGAATTAACATGAATAAAATATCTATACTACCCAAAACAATCTATAGATTCAACCCAATTCCTATCAAGATACCAATGGCATATTTCACAGAACTAGAACAAATATTTCAAAAATGTATATGGACCCTCAAAAGATTCCTAATAGGTAGAGTAATCTAGAGAAAGAAGTACTAAATTGGAGGAATCATGCTACCTGATGTCACAATATACTACAAGGCCATAGAAATCAAAACAGCATGTTACTGGCATAAACATGGTCATATAGATCAATGAAATAGAATAGAGAGTCCGGGAATAAACCCACACTATTACAGTCAATTAATATTTGACAAAGAAGGCAAAAACACACCATGGGGTCAAGAATGTCTATTCAACAAATGATGTTGGGAAAGTTGGATAAATGAAAATAAATAAAACTAGACCACCTTCTTCACCATATACATGAACAAATTCAAATGGGTTAAAGCCTTAAATGTTAGACTCAAAACCACAAAAATCCTACAAGAAATCACAGGCAGTAAAATCTTGAACATTTCTCAGAGCAATATTTTTTTCTGATATAGCTGCACAGGCAAGAGAAACAAAAGAAAAAAAATAAACAGATTATACTGTAACAGGCTAGTAAGAAGCTAGGGATATTCTTAAGCAAGTGGAATAGGGAAACTGAGACAAGAACGTTAAGGCAAAACAGTTTGGACAGCTTATAGCCAGCTCATAAATAGCAAGTGAACCAGCATGATTGAGAGCCAATGGGTAAGGTCTCTGCTCCCTAACCAGAGATTACATTGCTTTAATCACCCTGGACCTCCTAGCAGGAGTGGGTAAGGAGGTAAGAAAGAAGGTAGTTTTATCTCACCCTCTAAACAAAGAAGTCAGCTGTCCTGGAGAGAGAAGGCAGAGTTTTACCTCATTCCGTAAACTAGGAGACTCACAGCCTGACAGGATAAAATTTCCAATAGTTTCTCATAAACCCTGGAAAATACATAAAAAAAATAAAAGGGAGACCTTGAGATCTAGTCTGTACCAAGATATCAGGCAGATACATTTTAAAACCTGTACACAGAAAAGTATAAAAAGCTAAACGATTAACAGTGTTAGGTCAGAGGAATTCCAGAAGCCATGCATGCAACCCATGGTGACGCAGATAACAGACTAGTGCCCCAGACAGGTGGCAACACAAATGCTGGTCCCAGGTCCCTTCCTGGAACCTGTGATGGACCAGGGCTCCAGGCAAATGGTGGTGCAGGAATGGACCAGTGCTCCCGCGATGGAAATTCCACCCGCCCTCAGCTCATGGTCTTGGCCCTCACTGAACGTCTGTATAAAAAAAGTGCCTCAGCTCCCGCCCAGGTGACTTCTCCAGCCCTACCCTCAGGCCCAGTGAACCTCGCCTGGGAATGCAAGAGTAAACTTCCTTTTGACTGGCCTGGACTCTGACTTTGTTCCCTGCACTGCGAACCTCACAATCAGGTGATGCGTCTCAGATTATCTGAGAAGCCTGTCTGTGCTTCACATGCCAGATGTATTTTGATAGATTTGCTTGCCTTCTTTAATAAATTTACTTATGTATTTCTTTAATAAACTCATTTTACTATAATGCTGCTGTCTGTCACTCATCTGAAGTCTTTCCTATAAGACTGACAAGAACCAAGAAGGGGATGGCCCTCAGCATCTGAGTCAGGGGCTGTCTGATAACACCTTTTCTATAATTTCTGATAACTATAATAAGACTACATCTTAATTTAATTTTAACTAAATTTAAATGTTTATGCACAGAAAAGGAAGCCATCCATAAAATGAAAAGCTGATCCACTGAATGGCGGAACATATTTGTCAATGGTACATCTGATAAGGGCTTAATATCTGAAATTTATTAGGAACTTATAAAACTCAATACTATCGATAAAAAAAGAACAACAAATATCATAATCCATTTAAGAAATGGGCAAAGCACCTAAATAGAGACTTCTCCAAAGAAAACATATTGATGGCCAACAGACATTGTCACTAATCACTGGAGAAAAGTAAATTAAATTAAAACTATTATACAATGAGCTATCACATCACACTTGTCAGAATGACTATCAATAAATCAACCAACAACCAGTGCCCCTAAGGATATGGAGAAAGGGGACCCTAGTACACTGCTTGAGGGAATTCAGACTGGTACAGCTGCTGTGGAAAACAGTAGGGTGTTACCTGCAAAAAAAATAAAAAAATAAAAAAATAAAAAAAATGGAACTACCTTATGGCCCAGCAATTCCAGTTCTGGGAACATATCCAAACAAGCCCCAAACACTAATTCAACATAATATACGCACTATTTTCATTGCAGTGTCCTTTACAATAGCCACGGTTTAGAAGCTGCTCAAGGGCCCATCAGTAAATGAGTAGATAAAAAAGCTGTGGTATAGCCCTAGTCAAATGGCTCAGGTGATTAGAACTCCTATACACCAAAAGGTGGTGGGTTTGGTTCCTGGTCACCACACACCTAGTTGCTCATTCAATCCCTGGTTGAGTCACATACTGGAGGCAACCAATTGATATTTCTCACATTCTCTCTCTCTCTCTCTCTCTCTCTCTCTCTCTCTCTCTCTCACACACACACACACACACACACACACACATTTCTCTCTCTCTCTCTCTCTCTCTCTCTCTCTCACACACACACACACACACACACACACACACCTCTCTCTCTCTCTCTCTCTCTCTCTCTCTCTCTCTCTCTCTCTCTCTCTCTCTCCTCTCCCAAAATCTATATAAACATATTCTGGGGTAAGGATTAAATAAAAAGCCATGGGAATAAAAATAGCTATGGTACATCTACACATGGAATACTACTCAGCTGTAAAAACGAGTATGTTATCTTTTACAACAGTGTTAACAAAAAAAACACATTGAAACCTGTAAATAATTTTTTTGTGAGTTTATTTGAGCCTTACTGTCAACATGTGCCAGGAAGCAGAACCTCAATGGATTGAGATAATGTTCTGGAGAATGGCGGGTTACATTTCTATATTTATACATTGCAATCAAAGGAAAGGAACATAGGTGAGTTACATGACATTCATTGGTGATAGATTAGGGAGGTGGGACAAAGTGAAGTGGGGAAACCTCTGGGATATGGTAAAAGGTTAAATGATGGACATGAGCTTCTTTCACAGAGATGGATACAGGTTACTTTAAAGTAATTAACAGTTGACAATTAACTTGATAACAATAACAATGAGGAATGTCTGGAGGCCATTTGTTGTGCCCTGAAGGGTCCAGGGTAAAAAGGAAGTTACAAGTTACCCAGACATCTCACAGATAGGTTATCTCAGATGCAGGAAGGCAGAGGGGCTTAGTAAAAGATCAAAGTTGATATTTGTCAGGTGAAATATCTGGGGCATGACTACCTACTATAACCTGTTAGATATTTAATTTTCAAACCATCTTTTGTGGTTATCTTAGGTCTCTGGGTTTGCAAGACTGCTACGCAGGCCTTACCTGAGCTTGTCAGGTTAGCTTGTGGCTCTTTTCTTACACAACAGCATGGGTGGACCTACACAGTATTATGCTAAATGAAATATGCCAGTCAGAGAATGACAAGTGATACCAAATTTTTGGACTGGAACCCAAATTCTTTGCCAGCCAGAATTGAAGAATGAATCCACAGATAGAAAAGTGGTATAGCAAAGGTGGAGATTTATTAAAGAACAAGTACAGACTCCCACATGGGGAGAGGGAAGAGTGACAAAGAATGGACTCCTATGTGGGGAGGGGGAGAAGGATTCCACTGAGTTCCTCTTCCCTACAGCTTATAAAGGCTGAAGATCCTGGTGCCTTGATATCCCCTGTGATTGGTCACTATTCCCTTAGACTGGTTAGTATAACTCCTGAGCTCAAAAGTTGAACATCTCATTAATCATGTGAGGCTCTCTTATCCCCCATCATCCCCCTCCTCCCCTCCTCCTTTCTGAATGAAGGGCTTCCTTCTCTTTATTTTGTAAATGTAACCATTCTTGGTTACTTCCAGTTCCTTTGTTTTATGTAAATAGACCTGTTGCTGCCTCCTTGTGTTATGGAAATGTAACTGTACCTGGCTTCCTTGTGTTAAATAAATGTACCTTCTCCCAGTAGGTAGCCCCATGCTTCTCCATGGACCCCCCCAATTCAAAAAATGCCTAAGCCTGCTTAAATTCCCCCTAAAATTCCTACTTCACAAGTACCATATCATTCCACTTGTATGTTGTTGGGAGTGGTTATAGGATTAAGCCTCAGACTGACCTGCTGGCAAAGTCACAAACAAGTCTCAGTTTAGAGGGCACAGTCCTTTAAGCATAATTAAGCTTGATTTTGTAGCTGCTCCCTAGATCTTTCTTGTGTAGCTAATGGGCTGTGGGAGGGGCAGCAAGTGCTGCCAAAACAAGTGAAACTTACAATAACATTGTAAATTACCTTGTTTGTCCCTGACTATAAATAAAGCACCAGTTTTGCAGTCTGGATAGGTTCTGTGGCCTCAGCCAGGCACAGAAGATCCGCCTAGACCTAGCTTATTCTCTTGTCTGTCTTTTTTCTCCTTCCTTCATCGTCCTTCTGCAGGCTCACCGAACCTTTGGCTGTGCTGGCACGGCAAAGTATGTGAATCTAATGAACAAAATAAACTGATCAACAAAATTAATTCAGACTCATGGACACAGAAACCAGACTGACAGCTGTCAGAGGGGAGAGGATTGGTTGCTGGGTGATAAGAGTGAAGGGATTAAGCAAAGAAAAAAGAAGAAAGACTCATGTACACAGGCAACAGAATGGTGATTGCCGGAGGGAACAGCAGTAGGAGAGGTAGAAGAAGATAAATGGAAATAAATGGCGATGGAAGGAGATTGACTTGGGGTAATAAACACAAAATACAATACGCAGATGATGGATTTTAGAATTGTATACCTAAAATATATAATTTTATTAACCAATGCTGTTATAGTTATATTGGTGTGATGTTTTAAGGATTTAAAAACAATGTAAGAATAATTATTTGTGTGACTTAAAATAGGAATGAAAGCATTTACTTTTATGAGTGATTTATAGTTTAAGTGTGAATTGTATTTCTGATCTTACTCTGATTTTATTTTAAGTAAAAGAAATTATTTGAAATATGTTTTAAGCTTAGTATAAATAACTCCATATAATGTGACTTGAATCCATTTTGTAAAACATGAGTTTTAAAACTGACTTTGAGCCCCTAACTGTGTGAACGCCCTAACATGTGCATATCTGGAAAGTTGTAACTGTGTGAATGCCCTAACAAGTGTTTATCTGAAAAGTTGGAAACTGAGGCAAAAGGTACCTGGAGAGCGCCCGATTAGACACACTGAAGATTTATTGGTTGCACCCAGAAGGAATTAAGAAACGCCCAGAAGGAATTAAGAAGCACCCAGAAATGGCCATAAAAGAAGGGACCTAGAGGCACTGGGCAGAGACCACGAAGGGCTCCTCCACCCAACGTGCTCTCCCTCTCTCTTCTCCCTGTTCGAAATACTGCGTGAGACTCTGCCTGAGTGAAGCTGTCACTCTGCCTGTGAGCCAAACTTCTGAGACCTCGTTCCTGACAGAATCCTGCAGCAACGTGTTCCTGTCCAGTGTGTGTGTCTGTCAGCGCGGATCTCCAGGTGACCTGCCTAGGCTTCTGGAAACCACCAGAACTCTGGTAAATAAACCTTGGGATTCATGCATTTTAACTCTTGTGTCTGTGTTTAGTTTATGCTCGGTCAATTTTAGTTAAGTACTGTGGGCAACCCGTATAAGTCCAGTTCTCTGGCTGAGGGACCCCAGTCACTGGTGCAGAAGTTCCCACCTGAGGGTGAGTTGGAACAAATGCCATCTCAATAACTATAATAAAAATTGCTCAATAAGAATTAGTTGATAAATTTAGAACTTCTAATATGTTGTGGGGTCGAACCCTGGGTTCAAAATAAGACCACTGGAGGCTGATGATTAATTAATAAACAGGCAAAGATGTATTAAAATATCTGGCCAGGACAGACGTGAGAGCACCATACGCAGGTGGTCTCCACACGACTGCACCGTTTCAGGGGTAGGCAGCCCCTTTTAATGGTTCAAACCACAGGAATTTTCCTTTGTTCTAAATTCTAAATCTTAAAGACTACATTCTAAAGACTGGGGTCAGCCCAGCAGGGTCCTTGCTAGTCACATCCTGCTGGACATTGGAATGTGGCCCTATCTTGCAATAGCAGATAACACAGAAGCAGAGCTCAGAGGTTATCTACAATTTCTATCTCGGAAGGTTACTGAGTTAGTGGGAATTACTCTCCTGTGCTCCTGGTCCCAGGCAAGGGAAAATTGCCTTAGCCTCCAGGTCTTCACCTGAAAGCTAAGGTAAATAGTTCTCTCCCTCGGCCCCCCCACCTCGCGTCCCCCCTCCCCCCTCGCCCCCCCCCTCCCCCGTTTAATCAAGTGCAAGAACCAAACTAGAAGGGTTAAAATTCAAACAGCAGTTCTTACCAAAGTTTGGTTGCCACTATATTTCATAATATACCTTTGTTATAATTTGCACAAAGACTTAAGTTGTAATTCATAATTTTGACCAAAACTTAGGAAATATATGCACTCTAGTTATTGAATTAGAAAGAATCTCAATTTAATTGGATGCCCACCAGATGACTTTCTTCTCTGCAATCTTTTTACCTCTTCTACATATGAATCATACCAATGCTTCATTTACTATGTTCTTTTTCAATAAAGCCTGTATGCCTTTACCTTTCAATTGAATACTTCAGAAAGGTCTTTCATTTTCTATTCTTATAATTTTGTTAAATTTGCCAAGTACTTGTGCTGCCTCTATATTAAAGCAAAATATAAATTTTAAGATATAAGCCCATTAAAAAATAACAGCCATGTAATTGTGTGTAAGCTCTGTCAGCTTAGGAGGAGCTGGCCTTCACTGTATCTCAGTAAGTTACATAGGCTTCATTTTTACTCTATACGATTGACTGCTACAACTGCTCAAAATAGGTATCAATCAAGGGTTTTCTCTCCCAGTAGTCTGAGAAACTAATTTATCCTGAAAGGCAGTGTGACCATGGAGAAAGATTCGCCCCAGGTAGAAAGCAGGAAGCTGCACCCATGTACCTATAACACAGCTCTAGCCAAAAGCCTTTCTCTCCATTTTTTATGGCAGTAGAGTCTGCGAGGGAACTGTCACTTTATGTTCTAAACTGCTCCTTCTCACACACACATACTTACTCTAAAAAATTACCCAAGAGCATTATTATTAGGGCTTTTTTGAAAAAAGAAACAGACAACAACAACAAGAAAAAACAACAACAGCTTTACTGGGATGTAAATTGCACATATAAAATTCTCCTATAATAATTTTATGAAGAGTGTGGGAAGACCATTTTTATGGAAGAGAGATTTTGGAGCAAACTCTCAAGATAATTTTTCTCAATTGACACTAGCACACCTACACAAATACTGTATTGTTTGTTCAACTATATACCTTCACCTAGATTGTTAACACTTCCTTATTTGTAATATTTATGCTATATACTTCACATTGGTATTGGAATCAAATCATTTAATAAATATGCAGGTGCTTTTAAAATAGTGCTATCCAAGTATATTTTTGCAGTAAATTAAATGCTTCCTTGTTCAGGCTTTCTCCAAGACAGCAGATAAACTGGAAGTCCTTGCAAACGCAGGAAAGATAGTATCTGTGTAAAACCCTTAGGACTGGATGAAGTTAAAATGCTGAAAGATGAGACAGAAGGGTGAAAACCAGGACTACAGACTTTATTAGAGGAGAAGGACCCTGCCAGGCTCCCCCACAAAGAGAAGAGCAACACCTGTAGAGGTGAACATGCCTTCTGAGGGGAGGAAAGGGAAAGGACGGGGCTTAGGGTACTCGGCACTCACTGATTGGTGGTTTCATATAAGGCACATGATTAGGCATTTATGTACTTAGGAATTGGGGGTGCTGATTGGTGGTTCAAGGTACAGTCCATATAAGGTGCCTGGTTGGGTGTGCTCAGAAATGTCCAGGCCGCAAGTGCAGTTTACATACATCATACTCCATCCATCAGTTGGGAGAAGGAAAGATCTATCAATTGTTATGAGAATATGTTTCTGAGAATTAAATGGCTAAGCAGGACAATCTTTAACACATAGTTTCAGAATCACAAAATCTTAATTAAACCACCTCAGAACATTGTTGTTTTCCATCTGTGATTTCGAATTACCCATCCCATCAGCGGAACACCAGAGAACAAAATGTAAAACTCATTTACAATTCCATCATTCTTGGATAAGCACAATTAGCTTTGAGTGTAGTCTTCAAGTTTTTGCATTATACATATGCCTTTCATGTGTAATGCATATATAATTGAATTTACTAGTACATTTTGTAATTGTGTTTTCTCTTAAAAACACTGAACCTTTTGGTGATATCAAATATTTTTCTAAAATTTAAATTTGAATAGATTAACAACATTTATTGTATAAAGATCTCATTATACCATACTCAAATGAATTTTATTTGGTTTCCAATTTTTAGTTAATAAACAATGTTTTAATTAATCTGATTCTAGATTAATCTTTGACACTTTTGCTTACATATTATATTCTTAAACTATAAATGATATGGATGATGGAGAGTGGGAATTTTTGAGCATGATTCCAGAGTGGCCGTGGACTGTGCCCCAGATAGAGTTATTAGTGCTAACACCAGGCCAGGCCTTGAGTTATGGTCTCATGGCCCCTTCACAGCACATAGGCTTTCTTTCAAGGGCAGAGTAGGACTGACTCCGTTTTGTAATTTGTCTTCCATCTTTTGTAAAATGTATCAATTACCCAACCCACCCTTAAATCAGCCAATAGAAATGCAGAGGGAAGTAACCCAGTGTAACTGGACCCTGGCCCTCACTCCACCAATCAGAACCAGCCAACTCAGTGGTCTGAGCATCATCCCACCACCCAACCCTGAACCTTATTTAAAAAAAGCTATACTTTCAGTGCTCTGGGCTCTCTGCATCCTGCCACTGTGTTGGTAGAGGCAGAGAGATCAGGCTGGAGCTGAATAAAGGCTCTTTTGTTTTTGCATCAGACTTGGCTCCCTGGTGGTCTTTAGGGATCACAAAATCTGGGAATAACAATTGATTATTTGATCATTAAAAATCATCCTTTAAAATTTTTGACGAATTTTCTTCCCAAAATAAATCCAACAAGTTTTTACTACATTTCACTTTTACCTGACAGTGTAAAAAAAAAATCTGTTTCTATATTTTTGGCCAATTTGGAACAGTGTCAGTTCTTTATTGTTTGCTAATTTCTGGGAAAAATAATTTTTAAAGGCATCTTGTTGCTCGGGTAGTTTAAGAACATTGTGTATTGGACTTGGTCATCCTTTGATTTGTGACTAAACTATACCACTAAGGATCTTTGGGTAATATAATGTCCCAAGTTTTACAATATTTACTCTGATGTTTAAATGGTATAACATAGCATGGTGCCTAGCATATATTAAGAATTTAATGAATAATAGACATTATTGTGCATTGAGCTTCTGCCCCTTGGTGGTCAGTGAACATCGTAGTGACTGGTCATTCTGCTGATTCTGCAGTTTGATTGATTTACATATCACAGTTCATATATATATATAAATAATACAAGCAAGTAGGATTTAGTGTAAGAGAAGTGCAGAGAGTACTAGATACCACTCTCCATAACATCAGTTGCCTACATCAATAAAGTGGGATATTTGTAAAAATCCGTTCTGAGACCTTTGGTTACATTTCACATCTGCAGTCTGTTGGAGGCCACATGCTAATTCAGTAGAAGCAACAATGGCTTCCAAACTCTAATATATAAAGGAGCACATAGAAGAGAGAAAATAATCCAGCACATATAACAATATTAATTTCTAGAAACTTAATTAATTAAAATAAGTAAAAGTCCATTTTGAATCCAGATTCAAGATATAAACAGAAAAAAGACAAGAAAATGTAAATTTTTAATAAACATAAAGAGGTAGAGAGCCTTTTTTCACATTCAGTAAATAAAATTAAATTTATATCCAGCTTTTATACAGAAAGATGTAGTAAGGTGGGCAATCTCACGTATAAATTTTAGCAGTATCCACCACCATTAAATAAAAGATAAGGGATGTGCAGAAAGTACCAAGTGGCTTAAGCCGGGACCGGTTTGGCTCAATGGATAGAGTGTCGGCTTGGGGACTGAAAGGTCCTGGGTTCGATTCAGGTCAAGGGCATGTACTTTGGTTGCGGGCATATCCCCAGTAGGGGGTGTGCAAGAGGCAGCTGATCGATGACTCTCTCTCATCGATGTTTCTAACTCTATCTCTCCCTTCCTCTCTGTACAAAATCAATACAATATATTTTAAAAAAAAAGAAAGAAAATACTAAGTGGCTTAAAATGCGTATAGTCTGGCTGACTAATTGCATGTATTGGACTATGCCCTTTAAAAATATATAAATAACAAAGATAATTGAATGTCTTCCTTATTAAAAAATTGGAGCCAATATAAAAGTTCCATAACAGGGGGCTATGTAAAATATTATAAATTCATTGAATGAAATATTATTTAACCATTAAAAATTATGATTTCAAAAATAGTTAAAAGACAAAAATATCATAGGAATCACATATTTTTTAAAGTATGTTAAAAATGAAGAATGCATATGTGGAAGAAAAGACTATTAAGAATATTAATAGTGTGTTTTCTTTCTTCCCTATAATCTTATGTATTTTTCAGCTACTCTTTAATGTGTTTACTAAAAATAAAATCAGAAAAATAATATAAGTACTTTTATATAAAATAAATTATCATAGCCCTTTTGAGAAACTAAACATAATAAAATGCAAATTGAGCAGCTCAGGAGATTTAAAAATTAAGTTCATTGGCATTGTAGAATAAAGCTTTGGCAGAAAAGAAAAGAGGTAGAATATGAGACCCAAGAGAGTGACTACATTATAGCTCTTGTCCTTTTATAAATGTTTTTTAAATATCCTAATTTGAAATCAGAGAAAAATATGTTTCTGTTTATTGATGATCAATCCAATACTAATTTAGAAATATAAATATAATTTATAACTTTCCTCCTAGTTACATAAGAACACAGTTTATTTAAATTTCAGTGACAAATACTGGGCAATAAACTAGGCCATTTGTCTGAAGCATTCAGAGTTGAATCTTGAATATTCAACTTAGGGGAAACAACTTAGATTCAGTATTGACATTTAGAGTCTTTCCGATAATCTTATAATTTTAGGGGACAGATAGCAACAGGAAAAATATGAGATATTTTTGAATATCATAGTGAGGATATAAATAGAAAATCAAATAAAAACTATGTCCCTCACTTTCTTTATCTCCACTATCTTAAGTCTCTCTTTTTGTTTTTAATTTCCATTAAAAGGCTGCATCTTGCATAGTCTGGGGAAATACCTTGTAAACTATCTATAAACTATTTTTAAGTTAATAGAAGTAAGTATGTAATTTTACTCCAAGTATTGTCACAAAAAATTTTGTCCACTGAATCAAAAGTCCCTTGAAATAATTCTGAAGTAATTATTAGAACTAGTTCTTTATCATCATCATTATAGTTATCATATATGAGACTATACTAATAAATTTATGTTTAATGGAAAACTATTTTCTTCTATAGGCTAAAATTTAAAAACTATATGAAATATAATACTACAAACATATAAGATGTGTTAATGAAGAACAATTCTGAGGCCTAATAGACTTAGAAATCTGATTGAATGTACATACACAACTAAGAAAAACTATTTCTAAACATACTTTGAAACAAAAGAGTGATAGAGATAGGAGGGGGCAGTGCCTATTTCTCTCTGTCCTGTAAGAGGGAGCATTAGTCAAAGGATAAGAAATATCAGGGGTCCCAAAATTGTATATACCAGTATTTTCCGGCGTATAAGACGACTTTTGAAACGAAAAAAAGTCAACTGAAAATCGGGGGCAAAAGATCAAAATTGCACAAAAATTACCTGCAGATCTCAAAGGCAAAGTAAGTCTTTTCTTTGAAGTGGGGGGTAGTCTTATACAGCGAATATAGGCCTAAACCTATGTTTTAACTGTAAAATTAGGGGGTCGTCTTATACGCCGGAAAATACTGTACACTTTAACAGCTGATAGCTCAATTTTGAAATAAATTTGAATAAACACTGCCTTTATAATTATTCAAACTGTGTGTACACATTTTTGGGACACCTTATAATTAGTAATGATGAGAGGATACAAAAAGTTGTAGCCAAGGGACTTTGAATACCACAAATAAAAGCATTTCCTTTGTAAACTGGCATTATTAGTTTGATGCTATTACTTACAGATTTATCTAATTCCCCTTATTTGATTCTGTGTTAAGTTAGCAACCTGATTATACTTTTGGCCATCCAACTGAAAGAAATGCTATATGATTGCATATATTGTGGTTTTCTTTCCCCTCATGAAAGAATTGAGCTACAAAACAATCTGTTGATAGCTGCTACTTATGCTGGCCTTGGAGGTGCCTGTTTATTGTTTATCTATACTAATAAAAGCCTTGGCATGATCAGACCAGCAGGGGAGGGCAGTTGGAGGCAATCAGGCCAGCAGTGGAGCAGTCAGGTGTCAATCAGGCTGACAGGGGAAAGGTTAGGGGGCAATCAGGCTGGCAGGCAGATGTTTTTACAGGCAATCAGGCAGGCAGGTAGACAAGCAGTTAGGAGGCAGCAGTCTTAGATTGTGAGAAGGATGTCCAACTGCTGGTTTAGGCCTGATCCCACAGTCGTACATCTACTGAGGGGTCCCAGATTAGAGAGGGTGCAGACCAGGTTCAGGGACACGCAGTCCCCTCCACACCATGCACAAATTTCATGCACAGGGCCACTAGTCTCATATAATTAATATGATGCAGTATTTGTCTTCTCATGACTGATTTATTTTTGGCACAATGTCTTCAAGATTCATCCATGTTATCACACATTGTAGAATTTCCTTCTTTTTTTCAGTCTGAATAATATTTTACTGGGTATATATACCACATTTTTTAATTCATTCATCTGGTTATAGACACTTAGATAGTTTCCACCTCTTGGCTATTGTGAATAGTGCCTCAACAAAAATGTGAATGCCAATATGTTTTCATGATTCTGATTTCTATACTTATAGATAGTCAAAAGTGAGATTACCAGGTATTTTTATTCTGTATAAAATGCTCAACATTAATCAACTAATCATCAGAAAAATGTATATTAAAACCATAGAGAGTTATCATGTCATTACTACCAGAAATAGTGATTTAAAAAACGAAAGTCAAGAAGAAGAGAAAAAACAAAACAAAAAAACAAAAAAAGACAAGAATAGATGAGGATATGTAGAAATTGGAATACTGTAGATGGGAATGCAAAATGGTGTAGCAGCTATGGAAAAGTATGTGCTATCATTTTTATCATAAGTGTTTAGTTAATATAGGAAAGTAATGAATTGCAGTGGATATAAATGAAAAGGTTTGTTGGGCATTTGAGTTTGCTAGGATGCAGTGACCTTCTTTGTGTGTCTAAAGCAAAATCTGGTTTAAATCGGAAGCATAGTCTCACAATTGTCAACTCCCCACTTAGATGAGTGGTTTGGGGATGTATAACTTTAATGGGCCCATTGCCTGTGAGAGCTCAGGGAGCCTCAGAACAACATTGAATGATATTGTCAGATATTGTTAGGGAGGACCAGAGGGATCAAAGGTTATGCTCTGGTGCAGATATTCTGATTCACTGGTAGTACTTTGCAATAAAATTCTAAAAAACAGATTCTTGAAATATTATGGGAACAGTATTATAATAGTACTATTCATAGAAGACTATTGAATATATGTTTTTAGTATGACAGATTATATTACATAGATAAAATAGGAGAAATATGCAATAAATAAATTATGAAAATATAAATATACAGTGCCTGCTGGGGAATAGTGACACTTTTACTCTTCCCTTGATTTCCCAGAGATGACCAGGGTTGTTGTATTACTAAGCAAAATGTGCAGCTTCTTATTTCACTAGCAAGAGAAGTGCATGAATAAATAAGCAAAGTTTATCATGAATAAAAACAGTACTTAAATAGTAATTATAAAAATCTTAGAAAAAACTGCTAACTTTCTGTAAGCATATATTGTTTTAAAATATAATATTGTATTTTAACTACAAAGAAATTAGGAAAAGACACAAGATTATTATTTTGATGTGCTCAAGAGTTTTAATCCAGTTCAGAATCAAGAGAAATAAAAAGGATCAGCTGGTAGAAGTTATAAGAGGACCATTTTGTTTATTTGTTTTTAGTTTAAGAGGAATTTATATTGATCAGAGCTATCTAAAACTTTAATTATGATATTTTGAGTTTCTAAATCCAAAGGTAGTAAATATGTGTGTGTTTTATAATCTACACTAGGGGTGTCGAACTCAATCAGAGAAGGGGCCAAAATCTAAAATCCAGCCTAAATCGCTGGCCAAATGGTTTACTGAACAGTCATAAACTGTCATTGTGATGGAAACCCAGTGGAGTGCAGTGATGACAGCACAGTGCAGGCCACATAGCAGGGCCTGGCGGGACGGATTTGGCCTGCGGGCCTTGTGTTTGACACATGTGATCTACACTAACAAAAGAGAAACATGCAAATCGACCATCACTTTGTGATGCCCACCAGCCAATCAAGAGTGAGTATGCAAATTAACCCAACAAAGATGGGGGTGGCCCCACCCCCCCATCCACTCCAGGCATCTGGGCAGCACACATGCAGGTACTCAGCAGCTGGGCGGGGCTATATGCCTGCTATGAGGGAGAAGGCGGGCTGGTGGAGGGAGCTGCAAGAGTGACACTCTGTCTGGAGTGAAGACTGAAGGTGCCAACCAGAGCAAAGACAGAAAGTGGTGGCCAGAGCGATGGCTTGGGTCCCAGGTGCCAGAGGAAAACTGGTGCTGCCACCCAAGGGAAGAAAGGCCTATTGCAGGAATCTTCATGCAATGGGCCTCTAGTTTATAATATAATGTAATCTATTATTTAATGCATGATAGTATGAAGCAAAATAATTTAAGAAATGGATCAGAGGTTGTATTATATCCGTGGTATAAATTGTTTTTCATTGTCATTCTGACATTCCAAAGTCACTTAACATACATCATAAACACATCTTTTCAAACCTGTTCATACTCATTTAGTGTATGAGATTTGGAATTTATGACTCTGCATTTTTAAAACTGTAGAGGTGATTCTGATGAATCCTGACCATGAAGCTTCTGACCTGGATAACCTTTAACATCCATCCAGATTTATTGGCATATAAATTATTCAGTGTCTATCAGTTCTTGGAGTGCAGGGAATAAATCTCACACCTTTCTTTATATGCAGGCTCTTACTCATAATTGCCATTAAATAAATGTTTCACCAATAAAAGAACAAGTAAATGATCCAATAAAAATAGAACATTTCATTTTACCCTCTCAGCTCTCTGTATAATACTTTTATTCTTTAAAAATGGGCATAGAAGTTACTGAAATAAGTATTAAAAATAGAATGCAGTAGCAAGAAAGAAAAAATATGGGTAAAACAAAATCATTTAGTACTTTGGGGAAGAGATGATTAGGAGAAACTAAACTAAGGAAGAAGAAAGCTGTCACTGAAGCTAATATGATCATCATGAGGCTAAGAAAATATATACATTTCCTTTCATTCTAGGAAGTAGCTTAGTTATAAGCACTGTGAATGCATTTCACTGTTCACCTTCAGGGCATGATACATTACCATTTTTTGTTGTTGTTGTTCTAGTCTGGCATGTTCTGGAACAGAAAATGATTTGGTTGCTGTGGTTTTGATATCTAAAAATGTTTCAATGATGAAATGTCTAATTACATTAGAGGACTCTAAGGTCCCTTGGCAAAAGGTAAATTGTTTTGTCTTATTTTTTGTTTTGCTTTCATGGTATTTTGGATCACATTTATTAACATACACACACACAGACACACATACACTTGGTTTATGAAATGTACTAGTCCAGTGGTCAGCAAACTCATCAGTCAACAGAGCCAAATATCAACAGTACAATGATTGAAATTTCTTTTGAGAGACAATTTTTTTAACTTAAACTTCTTCTAATGCCACTTCTTCAAAATAGACTCGCCCAGGCCCTGGTATCATGTGGAAGAGCCACACTCAAGGGGCCAAAGAGTCGTATGTGGCTTGCGAGCCGCGGTTTGCCAACTACTGTACTAGTAAAATCTGTTTTAAAAAATCTTCCCTAAAATAGTCATTTACTTCTACTTATCAAGTTAATCAGGATTATTAATAAGCATTGAAAATGTTCTATTATATTAAAAAATTATGGCAAAATAGCAAATAAAGATTAAAACTGAATATCAAAAAGTCCTATACCTTACCCCAGCATCCTCCCTCCCATCACTATCCTTATTTAAGATCCAGCTTCATCATGGATTAACAAAAAAAAAGCATATTAATAGTGAAGCATTGTGCATATCCCACTGCAATTTAATAATTCAAAGCTGAAAAAATTCTTTTGTGATTAAGGCATTATGTAATTAATTTATTTATCAGAAACTAATTACCTGACTTTTCTAGCTAGTGAGCTCTCCCATTTGGTTTATTTGTTTGTTACTTTGTGTTTTGTTTTTTTTTTTTAGCAAAATCTGGCCCATCTTCCTGAATATAGTAATACAATGGACAAAAAGCATGGTATCTATGAAATTCTGTGCATATTTGTTTAGATATTTTTCTGAGAGGTCTATTCTTCTTTCAAATCATGT
Source organism: Pipistrellus kuhlii (assembly GCF_014108245.1). Taxonomy (NCBI): domain Eukaryota; kingdom Metazoa; phylum Chordata; class Mammalia; order Chiroptera; family Vespertilionidae; genus Pipistrellus; species Pipistrellus kuhlii. The sequence goes on along the minus strand of NW_023425595.1, from coordinate 56,649,636 downwards.
TTTGTTATTCCATTTTCTGCCTGTCCCTTCCCCTTTCAGAGTATGTAGCCATATTATACTATCTTTACTCAGGTGAGGTTTATGTTTAAGCTTCTTGGCTTTTGTTTCCAAGTGTCTAAACTCATTGAAAATAGGATTTGAAGAGAATGTTTTATCTCTAGACTAAAGTGAGATGTCTCCAGGATGAAGTGAGATTTACTAATATACACAGTACATAGAAGTTACTGGTGGAAATGTTTCTGTACATAGGCTGGATGAAGAATAGTGACCATAATCCTGAGTATGCGTGCATACTGTGTGTGTGTTCTTATGGATGAGTGAGGCTCACTAGGGCCAGTAGTCACACATGAGTGATATGTAGACATGGAATTATCATAGAATGATCTGAACTTTGAAGAAAACTTCTAGAAAAGTATTCACCAATTGCCTGAGTGAGGATACTGGACATTTTTTAAAAAGGAAGAAAAAAATGAAGATGCTTGGAATTCACTAGGTCCAAAACCAACCTTCAATGTAAGTACATAGAGATGATCTGTTAATCCATAGTCTGTGGTGATGGAGACACACTGGAACCATCTTGTGATAAAACCAGAGAACAAAACTACAGGTCAAAATAATAGAACATGTTAAATCATAAAGAATATGGTGCCCCATGGGACTGGCCACTCATTTCAAACTATATGGAATGCTGACATTTGATTGAATGTGGTAGCTCTAGAATTCATTTCAATAATAAAATAATAACCATAATGTTTTGTTGAGATAAATAAATTATTAAATGAGTAGGTGATGATAATATTGTTACTTTCACTTTCCACATTTCATTTTAAATCATTTTCTCTAACTTAATAAAAAATTACTTAACTAGGAGTAATTTAGCTAAAATTTATTTAGCTAGGAGTAATTTAACATTCTTAGTTCTCTATTTTCTTAGCTATAAAGTGAATGTTGTATTATATAAATTGACCTATTGAGCTTCTTCTAAATTTATAAAATGCCACAGCTTAAAATGTGATAATAATTCAGTTTATAGAAACAATTTTGTTTGATTATTTCATTTATTTATCAAATATTTATTTGCTGTTTCTGCTTTATTATGTGTTACATTAAGTCATAAAATTACAAATATGAGTAAAATAAATATAATATATTGCTCTCAAAGAGGCTGAAATTCTAAGGAAAAACATTCAGATAAATAATCACTCAAGATATAGTTATCTGCACCTAGAATATATCCAAGACTAAAACCCTTTTGAACCAATCTTTCTCCTCATATAAAAACAGATATTTTCTGTTGTCATAGATCAGCAGTAAAAATTTTATGCTTATCCATCAGAATACTTTAATTCACAAGTATTAATAAATAGAAGGGAGAGGGTAATTAGAAGCAGGGCATTGGAAAAATAACTAAATATTGTCTTCATAATTCTTAAAGATCATGGATTTTCTGTATCAGTAACTTCTATTTCTAGGTAAGAGTTTAGCTACTTAATCAAAAGCTTCCTGTGGAACTGGGAAAAAATATATCTTAAAATGTCACTTTTCCTAGTAGACTCCATTTTATTAATCTTACTCAATACTGGTTTATTGTGAACTGATAGAACCTTCCTAAAATTAGATTTCAAGGGTTTTTTTTGTTTTGTTTTTGTTTTCGTTTTTTTTTTCTCCTAATACAATTTAGGTTTGTAGGTTTTAGAGCATATGGTGTAAACTAAAAATATCTACTATAGCATTTAACATCATGCTTCTTAAATTGGAGAATGGACAATTCTAAAAATAATGCTTTACTACATGTCTTCTTTAATCTAAGTATCCATATCTTACCCAAATACTGCAGGAATATGCTGGCCAGTTTCCATTCCATGTCTTATTCTTGTGTCTCCCCAGCCTCCATTAGCTCCTTCCTTGCTCCTCACCAGCCAAGTCACCTTTCACTCAGTTAATGCAGGTACCATGCTTCCTCTTCCAATACATTTGTTCATTATTTTCCTTCTGTATAGCACACTCAGACCTCTCCTCTCCTCTTTGTCTTGCAAACTCTTAGCTTCACAATTGAGCAATCTTGCTCAATTCCCCTGGACTCTCATGTTGCATATTTCATTTACCCACTACAGTTAGCCTTTTCCCCCTTTATTTTTGTGATTCCTTGATTAAGAATCAATTTCTCACCTAGCCTATAATGTCCAAAAGGGAAGGGTAATCACCCTCCACAATCCCCTCCATCTATTGTACCAGTGCTATATACCACAATGTCTGGAAGATAATTGCAACTCAATACATGTTTAATATTTGAATGCATAGCTACAACTAAAAGAACCAGAAAGAGAGAATTTAGATGAATTTAGATGGTAAAGTGGTTAATATGATGAAAAAAACAAACATATTTTTTGAGTATGTGTCAAGCACTGTGCTAAGAACAGAATTTTTTTTTTTTGCCTTACTTAATTTTTATAAAATCTATATAATGTTAGTTGTACCCTTGTGTACAAGGAGGGTTACAACATTCTGATTCACTTAAGTCATTATTTCTGAAATCAGAATATGGTTTATTCTTTCAGCTATCAAATATCCCCCAATTAAAATACAAGAATATTAGCAAATTTACTTCGGAGATCAAATTTCTTCCTATTAAAAATCATTCTTAAATAATGGGATAGTGTCCTGAGATAAAGATAGATGTTCTACTTATATAATTTCTTAAAAATGTTTTTATTGACTTCAAAGGGAAGAAGGGAGAGGAAGAGAGATATGCCCCATATTGAGTATTGAGCCTGCAATCTGTACATGTGTCCTGACCAGGAATCAAAGCAGCAACTCCTGGTGCCTCAGATGACTGCTCAATCAATGAGTCATACCAGCTGGGCCTGATATAATATATTTCAATTAAATAAAATGATATTGAACAGCATAATTATTTAAGATTATGATATGACTATATCCATATTATTTACCTGACTCTGAAATCATTCATATGGATGTATTCCAGTTGTCATCAATTACCTCTTCTCCTTTTGTTCGAGTGGAAGGACTGATTCTAAAAATATATATTCCAGTTCATCCCATTAATAATATATATTGTAAGCAGCAATTTTTTACTGGCAGGTGTATAGAACAGTTGACCCAATGGGTCATTTCAATCTCTTATTTCTATAATTCTATAAACCTGCTTTGACAATGTAAGTACTGGAACACACCCAATACATTTAAGAGCTATAGGGCTGTGAATCAGGTATTTTATGTTGCCTGCAATATCAGTCAGCACAAAATTGCTGGAAGGAGGAGGAGATCATTTAAAACTCCCTGCAAGATTGAGGTAAACCTGGCAAAGCTACTAGATGGTGCATTTGCTAATTAACCTACACATGGAAAGGGAGAAAGAGCCAAATAGAAGGACAGATGAATAATGCATTTGCACATTTGTACATTAAAAAAACTATGTAACTATGTCATTATTAGCTGCAATATTATTTATCTTGGGGAAGTTGGAGCAAAAGAGACATATGTAATACTTTCAACAATAAAATTTTTAAATATATATATATATATATATATATATATATATATACACACACACTGAGCAGGTAGGTTATTTTGGGTTAAGAGATCATAATAATCTGCTTACTCAGTGTATATGTAACTATGTGGTATTGGCTGCAATATTATTTACAACAAAAATTATAGATATTTCTAACAATAGATCAGTGAAATATTAGGAAATTTAAGTTACTTCATACAATGGAATACTATGCAGCAATTTTAAAAGTCAGCATATTATGTTTGTTAGGAAATAAAAATATTTAGTTTTAGCCAAAACCGGTTTGGTTCAGTGGTAGAGTGTCAGTCTGTGGACTGAAAGGTCCCAGGTTCGATTCGGTCAAGGGCATGTACCTTGGTTGTGTAGGGAGTGTGCAAGAGGCAGCTGGTTGATGTTTCTCTCTCATTGACGTTTCTGGCTCTCTATCTCTCTCCCTTCCTCTATGTAATAAGTCAATAAAATAAAATAAAATAAAATAAATTAGTTTTAGATTTTAAAAATCAAACTGAAGACCATGATGAATAATATATCACAAAAAAGTGATCAAATTATAAATTTGTGTATTTGAATATATTTGTATATAAGTAATACAAAACAAAACTATTAACATTGGTTTCTCAGAGGAGAAAATTGGAATTTGAATGGGAATAATATGTAGCATTTTTATATTTTTGAATTGCTTTTAAATATAATAAAAATAAAATCATATTAGTTTACATGAAAATAAAACAGAAATCTGTGCCTGAAAAAGGAAATTTTCAAAAGAAAATAAGTGAGAGAATATAAGACTCATGAGTTTGTAAAACTAAGAAAAGCCCAAGAATATGAGTTTTAGTCTGAGTATAATTTCTTCATTTGTTAATTAAGAACAATAATTGCAATATCACAAGGTTGTTGAGTGAAATAGTCTATAAAACAATTGCAGGTAAAGAGCCTGTTACAGAGCAAAGAGTCCCTCAATGTCTATGAGTTAGCTTTCCTTTCTCTCCTCCACACTCACACAGAGCTTTAAGATTAGTCCCTCAGAGACTCCTATTGTAGCTCTGAGAAATGAAAATTGGTCAAAAATTGAGCTAAATGTATGAAATGCACAAGAAAACAACAACTTACCAAAGCATTTCACTATTTATTTATTTTTATTTATTTATTTTTTTAATATATTTTATTGATTTTGTACAGAGAGGAAGGGAGAGAGATAGAGAGTTAGGAACATCGATGAGAGAGAGTCATCGATCAGCTGCCTCTTGCACACCCCCTACTGGGGATATGCCCACAACCAAGGTACATGCCCTTGACCGGAATCGAACCCGGGACCTTTCAGTCCCCAAGCCGACGCTCTATCCATTGAGCCAAACCGGTCCCGGCAGCATTTCACTATTTAAAAAGATAACAAAAAATTTACTTCTGGACTAATCATCCAAAAAGGAAAAAGAGACAATGAACAGGTGAACTTTAAAACACAGGGGCAGAGATGGGATCTGCAATTAGATGTGTGGTTATTTAAAAACATATAACACACACACACACACACACACACACACACACACACATATATATATGTATATATATATATATATATATATATATATATAGAGAGAGAGAGAGAGAGAGAGAGAGAGAGAGAGAGAGAGAAAGAGAGAGAGACAGAAGAGCCAGTAGTTGAAGGATAAGGTTAGTGAGTTACTGGTGTCTGTTTTGGCTTTGTCTTTGCCCTGCAAATGATCTTGGCTGGAAGCTACATGGGAAAATCCAATGAATAAATTGGATATATTCTCTACTCATTTATCTTTAGCCTGTGGTCCATCAAACGGGTGCTGTGATGCTGAGACTGCTCCCTGCCCAGAATGTAATTCAGCAGCCTCACTGCAAAGGGTGTGCTTGCCAAGAAAAGTGTGTGCAAAGCAGATGAAGAGGTCAATAAGCTCATAATCACAGAAGCATCCTGCATTGCCATTGGTGAGGCTGTAAAAAGCTCAGACAATTCTCTTTGGCTTATCATTTTGAGAATTAGAACTGGAAAAAGAAAATAGGACTGAGACACTGCAACCTAAATGATCATGTGGTGAAAGGATCCTCAATGGTACAAGAGAACAAACCACGCCTTTGCACAATTTTTATTTCTGGGTATGTCCTATGTTACATTTGTTTCAGCCTTTAATCGCCTTTTCCTTACATTTCTCCCAGAGGAAGGGTCTTCTAAAGAGCAGCCTCTCATACAGCAGTGCTCCCACTATGAAAGAAAATGGGGAGCTTCCCCTTTTGGACCTCCACAAAAGGACTGCAGCAGGAGACAATGATTAGGGAGAGCAGGGGGGCGAACTAGATGTGCCTGATGATTCCCCAGTTTACTGCCAGGAGAGAGATCTTAGTACAAAGGAATTGGAAAGCTAAGCAGGGCTCAGCAGTGTCACTGAATGGAGGAAAATTTCAGAGTTCAAGAAGACAGAACTCTGGACATATGCAGAGGGCTGCCCTTAGCCTTCAACTGGGTATGTATGTGAGGAAACAATCAGAGCCAGAAAAAGAAACTCCAGAAAGAATCAGATAGGGAAATACAAGTATCTCTTATGCAACTCTGGAAGAATCACGGTGGCAAGGGTGATCCATCAGCACAAAGGCTAACCTGTAAGTTATTATCCTTGCCTAGGATAGCACTCCTAAGCACCAAGTATGATATATTTACTAGGGTTTGGGTTGTTGACGATGATCTAGTCATCTGGGCTGTCACTGGGAGGACTATAGGCAGATATATTGACATTCCTACTTTGGGAGCCATGAAATGCAGAAATAAATCACAGCTGCTGATTGGAAAGTTGGGTTACTGAGGTAGGTTCCCACCGTAAGGACCTTTCTCTGTTGAAACTGACTACAGTCAAGTTGATGATCAAGCCAGCACCACTCTGTCACTACCATCTCATCCTGAATCCATCATCAAAGCAGACATGGAAAAACATACATCTTCAGGGACTAGGTACACAGTTAAAGATTGTGTGATTCCAATGTTAAAGCTACCAATGCATGCCAAATTTTCGGCTTGTGCCATCACTGATCCCATTTGCCTCATGGTGACAGAGTCCACATTGCATGGAGCAATGCTTCTAACAAACTGAACAGTCTCGGGGCAGCTGTCATTGCTTAACTGTTATTCCAGTTCCAAATACCACCTACCAGTAAATCAATTGTCGTGGCACTTGACGGACACATCCTACCCCTTTATTATCCTTGGGTTGCTGGAATCAACATGAAATTAAATTGACTTCTAAAAATCAACTCAAGCCCTGGCCAGTGTGGCTTAGTTGGTTGGGCATTGTCCCATGCACTGAAATGTTGCTGGTTTGATTCCCAGTCAGGGCACACGCCTGAATTGTCAGTTTGATTCCAAGAAGGGAGCCTGCAGGAGGCAGCTAATAGATGTTCCAATGTTTCTCTCTCCCTAAAAGTCTATTTTAAATATATATTTTTAAAAAATTAAGAATCAACTGTGAAAGAGTTTAATTCTACTATCCTCAGCTCCTCATGTTCTACACACAGGAATAGTTCAGGTCCCTGAGAAATGCTTCACTCAACAAGAGTTTATTTCCTTTTGTTCATCTTTGGTTAATAAGGGGGTTAACTACACTAGCCTAATTTGAAAATTGAAAAATTTGCCATGACTCATCCTAGGCATGATGCTTCCTTCTTCCACTGACTGCCGACAGTAAGGAAGCCTAAGTGATATTGTCTCTTGAGTAGCCATCTGGATAAAAGGGGACCTGAGGAATTAAAACTAAACTCTGATTCAGCCACCTATGTTCTCTTTTTTAACTTGGCATGGTCTGGGATCATAAAAACAATTACCACTTGGTTGAATGCATTGCTCACTGAGTTCACCTACGATGACCTACACAGGAAAAGAGGCAATAGCGGTAAAAGTAGTCCAGGTCCTTCACTCAGATTTTGCTGACATTCAAGGAGTAGGCTTCTCATTACTGTTAGGTGGTGGTGGCAGTTTCTGCTCCCTATCCAGGCTTAGGTAACACATCCCTGGCTTAGGGGTTTTGTTCCCTCCCTGGCTTTCACTGACAATATGAATGGGGAACCTCACTAGCACCTGGTGGTGGCCTATGGTTCTGATGTGCCACTAAATATCCCCTGTCTCCACCCCAGCAGGAAGAGAGATCAGCATCTCATTAGTGCTTCCTGGGGGTGGATATCCAAAAGGTCTGAGTCAAATTTTGTGTCTTTACAGAACCCAAACAAGCAGAGAGTGAGCCCTTTGAAATTTAATCGCGGTATCCTTCCTCTGCTTAAAGTACTCTAAAGGTTTCCTCTCTCTCTTAGAGTAGAATCTAAGTCCTTACAAATGCCTAAGCATCTCCACAGGATCTGCCACCAGGATTATTTTCTGCTTTCTCACTTTTTTTTCCTCACTATACTTTAGCCACATGAGCTCCGGGCTGTCTTTCAAGAAGACTATAGTGACCTGTGTGTCCTACTTCAGAATCTTTACATTCCCTTTTCTCGGCTAGGTTCAGGTTTTACTTGCTCATTTTCAAATGGCACCTCTTTAATATATCTTCCATGATTTTGTTATTTAAAATAATAAACCTTCTGCTTTATGGACAGACTCCTCTTAACCTGTGTTGTAATACAATATAACAAGCATCATCTGGCATATTACTTTTCCTTCTTTAATTTGATTATTGCTAGTTTTATTTATACTAGGATGTAAGTGACATAAAGATTTGTGCTTCTGCATTTTGTTTCTTGCACTATTTTTAGAGCCTTAGATAAGTGCCTGGAATAGTGAATATAACATATATATATATATATATATATATATATATATATATATATATATATATGAATGGACCAGGGTTGTAGAAAGTAAATTTGAAGGAAGAGACCTAGGTTTGCAACAATGTTAATACTTTTCTATTTCTGAAGTAAAATAATAAAGTGTTTAAATAGAATTCATTATTTCCAGCATTAACTGATTCATTTGAAGAATTCAATTAATTTAAAATGTATTCTCATTCAATAGAATACAGATCAACAGAAGAGAGTGCAATAAAGAGGATGTTTTTTCCTCCTCTCCAGTTCAGAATCCAAATAACAAAAGTATAGGAAAAAGAAACCCATCCAATTGTTTCTCTTCACAAACACAAAATTGTGGAGTATATCTTTGCCCAACTCAGCTTCTGCCTGAACAGTCCCCATCTGTTTGGCACCATGTAGTACTTGAGAATATGCCAAGCAATCAGTCATTCTGCTATATGTGAGGAGAAACAATGAAAAGATTAATACAATTCCTTTAACTTTGATGAGAAACACAAGGTTCAGTGACCTCACTCATGCATTCTGGAAATTACTATGCTACAGAAAACTGTTAAACTCATTTCTGGGCTGAGTGGAATATTAAAATACAATCTGACAGAGCCAGTGTACAGAACAATGTGTATGGCAGATCCCTCTTGTTGTCATTTTCTTGCCCACATTGATGAGGCGGATTGGGAAATCTAAACAGGAGCCTCAGGAGATGTTTCTTTTGTGTTAAACACTAAGGAAAATTAAGGTCTAGTGGCTGCACTAGATCAGAGCAATGAGGCCGTTTGTACTAGGGATTGACATTGCCACATGTTTTATGTTCTTAAGACCTCCTCAAATTTTGAAGAAGAAAAGAGAAGTTAGAAATAACTCCAGACTTATCAGAAAGATGATTTTAACCATGCTTTCACAAGTTTCTGATTGAAATTTAGTTACTAATCTCAACGTATGATGGGGACTTTAAATTTCAAAACTCTCTGATTATTATCTTCTCCAAATTTATCAGGAAATAACCAATAGTTATATTCATTAAACTTTGTATCTCCATAACTCTTTCCCACATTAAGCATGAAATGTCTATTTTTCAGAATAAGTTGGAAAATATAAACAAAGCTTGCATCCAAATTGCTGCAATCTGGTTGTGCATTATTAATACCTGGCAATATGCCCTTCTTGAATTTTATATTTTTAAAATTATATGTGTGCATATATAATATACAGATATACAATATATTTATACATATTTATATATTATTATCTATAAAGAAGATAAAGTACTTGACAGAAAATGGAGAAATGCCCACTACTAGCAACAAATAGTTTATGTATTAATTTTATGTCTTTCTTAGTATTCTAGGGAAATTATATACCCAGGGGACAATGAGGGACAAAAACTTGTTTACTAGTGGGAAATTTGACTTCAGATTTTAATGTGGTTTAGCCTGTGTGGCTCAGTGGTTGAATGTCTACCGCTGAACCAAGAAGTCATGGTTCAATTCCTGATCAGGGCGCATGGCCAGGTTGCAGCTGGATCCCCAGTGTGGGGTGTGCGGGAGACAGTTGATCAATGATTCTCTCTCATCACTGATGTTCCTATCACTCTCTTCCACTTCCTTCCTCCCTGAAATCAATAAAATTTTTTTTAAAAATTATAATGTGAAACCCTGCTAAGCTAGAAATGTGTGTACCAGAAAAACAAACAGACATATTTTTCTCAGTTTAGGTAAGCCTAAATAGCCTTGTTTTCTAGAAGCCTGAATCTTGTTTCACCTTTCTCACTAAGGGAAGATGATCAATAAGGTGAGCATGACACTTCTTTCTAAGCAGGAAAAGATGGCAAGTCAGTTTTGTCTTCCTGATACTTTATGCAAGGGAAAACTAGGAAGGTTTGGATTATCCTATTGAATGTGGCAGATTGAGACGGAGAGTACCGTAGCTCTTTCCAAAACCACACTAACATGATAATAAAGACTTGCAACAACATAAAACCAAAGAAATAATCAAAACATGAAATGATACAGAACAAAAGATACCTATGGCATTTTGGAAGTAAATAGGAAGTGAACCCAAGAGGACAGGCCAGGGAAACTTTAGCCCGCCTAAAGTAGAAGCCAAGAGGAAGCTTATACAATAGTTTCATGCTGCAGTACTAGGAGAGCTTAGATCAGAGAACCAGTAGGTAACGTAGGAGACACATGGGTGCACTCAGGCAAGGTAAATGAGGAATGGTTGAAGGGATTTTTAAATGTATTTGTTTGTTACCTAAAGACTTTCCTCAAATTCAGCAGAAGACTGGAAGTGTTATCTTTGGAGACTGAATTGAGGATCTCTGCATGGACAATTGAGAGTAGTGGTAATATGTCCAAGAAGAGATATTTAATAAGATGTACAGCAACTTGTGAATCTAATATTCCTTGCTCTGTTTGATTTACATAAAGCCAGCAGCTAAGGTGTCCCCTAGACCAGGAGACTACATGATTCCTTTCTGGAAAACACAGTTTGTCCTAATATATAAAACCTACCAATCCTGACACCTGGAAACTTTCCACAAAATACATAGGTTCCATCCAATTGCCACACATTATGTCCCTGCTGTCAATATTTTTTATCATTTTCCCTTCACCACACACAAAAGGCTTCCAATAAACTATTTTTTTTACTGCTTCTCTTTTAAATAAGAGAATAACCAGATATTTTAGAGGAAAGACCTCAAATGTGAAAATGGCAAGATTTCAAATAATAGGAAGAAAGAAGCTATAACTATTATCATGTAACAGAGATTATGAGGAAAATTCCAAGGAATTGTAATAATTTCCTAAAAATAATAATAAAAATATATTTATGAAGCAAGAACAAGATCTTATAAGATTAACTATTCAAAAATTTTTCTTAAATGATCTCTTGTAAATATGATAGTAGGAACGGACAGTTTAGCATAACATATAGATCATACAGTTGAGTAACTCTCCATGAAACTAAAAAGTTGCTGAAAAAAAGATTAAAAATATAATAAAGTACTTAGTCCACAGAGTCTAACACTTCAGTAAAAGAAAGAAGTTTTAAAAATAAGTAAGGATAAGAAAACTTCCCATAATGGAAAAGCTTAAGTTCCCAGTTGGAAATCCTGCTACGTGTGCCTCGCATCCTATATGTAAAGAGCAACCTAAGGTAGTGCTTGAAGATATTTAAAAGTAAGTTTAACTGTATATCTAGAAGTGTATTTTAAAAGCTTCAATAAAGAGAGGAAGAAAAAGATCTTTTACAACACTTAGGGCAGAATGGCAATGCGTTTCACAATGGCAATGCTAGCAGCTAGACTTTAGTGGGATTTAAAATGTTCCATAAAAAATATGAAAGAATGTTATTTTCAACCTAGAGTATTTTAATCCCTCTAACCCAGTAAACATAATGTTTTACATACAAGCAATATCCAAATAAGGTTTGCAATCTGACGGGACTCCAGTTGAAACTGGAACAAAGGACATGGGGTATGAAAATAGGTATTCATGAAAAATGAAGTAAACAAAACAAAAAAAGTAAAACTTGTAAGATACTGAATCTATATACATCTGATGAGTGGCCATTTACATTTATGTAGGTGAGTTTGGGGATATGGTATTAGAGGTATATGGGAAAATAAGCAGTCAAACAAAAAGAGGCAATTATAAACACAAGGGGGGAAATGTTTTACTATAAAATAAATGTGATTAAATCTGATTTGTGTTTAGACTATGAATAATAATTATATACTCATAACACATACTAAATATATGTTCAATGAAAAAACAATGTTGACCTAAGAATATTAAGAGGATGATAGGGAAAGTAGTGATTTATTTGTGAATAGTGTTATAAAAAGTTAAACTCTTGTATTCCATAGAAAATGCAATATGTAATGTCGAAAAACTCTGAAAACTTCAGACAACAGCATGTTATTATTTAGAAATGTGACCTTAAACATCACAAGAAACAGACAATCTTAATATGGCTTGTCTCAGTGAACAAGAACCCAGCCTGGGAAAACTGGGCATTAAGCATCTGTTGTTTTGATGTGGAAGATATGGGGCTGAGAGTGATTGCCAGTTTAAGAGAGTGAGAGAGGGGGTAAGAAGAGGTTGAGGAAAGGAGAGAGATAGGAGTACTAATAAAGGGGGAAAGGATAAAAGTACCACAAAAAAAAAGGAAAAAAAAGGAGGGTTTGGGAGTGAGAGGCAGGACAGAGTGAACCACATAGATAGGATAGGCTATTTTCCCAAAGGACAGCCCTCTCTCTTCTTGCCTTCATGTATTTGTGGTGACTAAAAGCATCCATGCATAGAGACAGAGATAGAGAGAGCAGCACAACTTGCTCTCCAGTGGGGAAAATGATGAACCCTATTCGCACCCTTTCTTGTTAAGGACTATGATAATAAGAACATCCAGGAAAAAGAAATAGCTTGATGTGGATGCAAACTTTCAATGTCTTTGCTCAGTCATTCATAATATTTTGTGTTGATAGAACAGAGAGTGATATGAATAAACATGAAAGTCAAATACACAAATACTAATTTATATTTGAACTGCAGATTATCATAAATATGTGCCATGAATATCAGTCTTGATTAAATATTTAAATCACTTGGGGTACTTTTTAAGACCCGAGGCTGGAGCTTAGAGCCATCTCTGGAGACATGGTCCAGGCATCAGTAGATTAAAAGCTCTCCAGGCAATTTCAATTCCCAGGCCAACGTGAGAACAGCTGATTTACCATAGTGATTGAAAAGTAGTGGTTCTCAGACTAGCAGCATCAGTAAGTATAGTCTAGGTACTTTCAGTAAGTGTAAAAATCTCGGATTATACCCCTAGACTTACAGAAGAAGTTCTAGCAGTGATCTGACTTTTTATTTTTTTATTTTATTTTATTGATTTTTCATAGAGAGGAAAAGAGAGGGATGGATAGTTAGAAACATTGATGAGAGACAAACATCGATCAACTGCCTCCTGCACATCCCCTACTGGGGTTGTGCCCGCAACCCATGTAACATGCCCTTGACCAGAATCGAACCTGGGACCTTTCAGTCCACAAGCAGACGCTCTATCTACTGAGCCAAACCGGTTTAAGCAGTGATCTGACTTTTAATAAGCCTTCTTTATCATTCTGAAGGACTCAAAAGTTCTAAGAACCTCTACTCTAGGACCTTATTATATAAAATGTAGTCCGGAACCCAGTTTGATCCACAGTTTTGAGCACTTAATTAAAATACTATCTCAGTATCTTCTTAAGTAGAATGATTTTCCTATAAGGAATAGTATTTCAAATATTAAGAATAGGAATTTGCAATCACCCAGCCCAATCAAGCTAGTGTATTCTCATTGCCTACTAATCTATCAGAAACTGAGTTGGCCATATATTGTGCATTCAGATGTGCTGATGAAATGACTCATTCTGGCAGGGAGTGCAAGTTCATTAGATGAAAATCAAACTTGGCCTTGATTTGTAATGAAATCTTTTAACATGCATTCATGAAACAGTATTTAGCATAGCTATCTGTGACTGCAACCACTGCTTCTATTATTTTCACACACACACACACACACACACACACACACACACACACACAAGGTGGGGCACACATAGATTTATAGCTGTAAATACACAAAACACAGAGTTTATTACTATATTATTATTTACAAATTATTGCATTACTTTGCATTTAACTATTGTAAAACTATGTCTGCCCCACCCTGCATTCGCTTGATTTAGTCAGATGTCCCACAATCATATTTTACCTTAATCAAGACAACTTTTTTAAATCCTAAGAAAGGTTCCTGTCTCAACTAAAGAAGATGATAGCATATGATACTGAGAAAATGCTATTTTAATGATCTCTACTTCCCACCTGAAACTCCACGGACACAGGACTTCCTGACCACTGTCTAGAACTGAGAGCATCTGGAGATGTCAGGTCAAGAAGCAGAACAAGGATTTGTCTGCCTGGGAAATAAGTCCTAAATCTTTGCACAGTAGGGTAGATCAGTGGTTGGCAAACTCATTAGTCAACAGAGAGGCAAACAGCAGTTCCTGAGCTGCATGTGGCTCACAAGCCTCATTTTGCTGACCACTGGGGTAGACAATCAGTTTCCATAGACATTGCTGTTCCAGAAACTATGTGTAGCTGACCTGGTATTCAACAGTAAACAATTAGTTTTGCAGTAAGTGTTGCTTTGTCATTGATGTAGTGACTATCCACATCGTTAATGATACTGTCTTGTCATGTGAGAAAACATCTGGGATGAAGTGATACTCTGGGATACCATCTTGTAATGTTTAAGTAGATGAGACATAGAACAGGCTGGATACTAGGACCACTCTGATTTTGTCTTATCTGCTTTGAGCCTCACGTAGCCAACCTTACAATAATTCTTATAATAGTCCTATTGGACATTGGGACCTTATAATAGTCCTATTGGACATTGGGACCTTATAATAGTTCTATTGGATATTGGGACCTTATAATAGTTCTATTGGACATTGGGACCATTCTACCTTGCTTGTCTCTTTTACAGCAATACTGAAATGCATGCTCTATTATGGCTAAGAGCTATTTTTTTACTTCGTGCTTCTGAATATCAAATGGAAATCACCTTTCTTGACTTATGTCAAACGTTATCATTTTCTATACAACATTGAGAATGTTTAACATGATTCTTTATTAGACTCTACTTACAGTTTCTAGTCAGAGGGGAATAAGTGCCTGTGACCATACACAGCATCTATTCAAATTACTTCAAGAAAGAATTTTATTTTCTTTCATATATCTGCCAGGCACTAACATTGAAACCTTAAATGAAATTTCCTTCTAGGGTATAGGTCTAAGACTTCCGCTGTCCACAGGTTATTGTCCCCATCAGTCATGGGAAGAAAAGAGGCTCTGGAAATGCTAAGGGAGAGTGCAGTGCTATGAGGTTCCCTCAGTCTCCACTGCCAGGTTTCCGTGTGCTCACCATGTCTCTGCAGGATCACACAGGTTTAAGATGAACTCTGCAACCATAGGGAATGCACTCTTTGCTCACTCCTGAGGTGAAAAAAAATGTTTTTGCTTTTTTGTTTGTTTGTTTGTTTGTTTTTAGTACTTCGGTTTGTTTTTCTAAGATTCTGAGTTTAGAAATGATGTTTGAGATGAATCTCGCTAAATACAACTAAAATTTATACTAGATATATGGTTCTTATGTATCTATCCTGATGATGGTGGCTACTGAAATGTTAGTGATGTGAATTCCAAAACATAATTAATTCCAAAATGTATCATACTTTGGCCACTTTTTGGAATGAAGATTAGCATTATGTCTAATAGAAAAAAATATGTCAAATGCAAGGCAAATTAGGACTCAATTCAAGCTACCAAAATCCTTTATCACATATCTTAGTTATAATTGATCAGGATATATCAGTTCTAGAAAATAAATCTGGTGCCTTAAACCTATGTTACTCAGATTATCTGAGTTTTCTTATTTGTATTGGGACTCAGCCTTTTTATTCCAGATACCCCCAAAGTGTGTAAGAATTAGTAACAGGATCAGACCTGTATTCTAAATATGTTTATGCATTTCTCTCACACAAAATGGTCCTGGCTGCAAATGTCAGCACTCAATATTATTTCATTGAGTTCAGGACTATTTTAAAATATATAACTCAAAATATACAGAGGGTTTATTTAATATAAAAATTAGATTTTAGAGAAAACTAAGAGATAAATAAAAGAAAGGAAAAGCTATTACTGAAATCACCTCACAAAAAAATTCTACATTTTTATTTTCTCTTAAATTTTTGAGTGAGTGGGAAAAAAAAATGTATGAATGGTTGCCCAAATGAGACATGAGATATGGATTTCACTCTTATTTTTTTATCTTACAGAAAAAAAACAAACAAATAAGCAAGCAATTTTGCCTTTTCTTTTTGCAGATATGAGAGGTCAAAAAGGACTGGCTAACACGCACATAGGCCCTTCTACAATCCAGTTCTAGTGTGCCAGGCTTAACGCCTTCGGGAGGGCAACAGCTTAGATCAGACATTAGCACACAGAGCACTCCCATCATCACTGTGGGTGCAGAATTGGTGGATGGGTAATACTGTGGCAGGAAAGGCAGGAGAACAAGGTGGTTTACAGCAAGGAGACTGCTGCCCAGATAACATATTCAAATTCAAAAAGTTACTCCAACTCTCCATATTTCACTTTCAAACTAAGTCTAATAATAATAGTATCTACCTCACACTTGTTGTGACAAAGAGCAGAGCTCATGCGTGCAAACATGCTTAGAACAATGCCAGGCAAATAAGACATTATAAATAAGTATTAGCTATATAATATTATATAGCTAATACTTATTTATGTCTTATTTGCCTGGCATTGTTTTTGCTTTAGTCTGAGTGAAAGCGGTGCAGACTAAGATGGCATCAAAAGCAACAGAATGTGTTTGAGAAATTATCTCCATCCTGAAGGCTCAGATACAGGCATTGAAAGGATTGCCAGGCCAAATTTATTGGTTATCTGATTTTCAGAATGGACTCTGAACCTAGAGATTAATCTAGTCCCTCCTGCTTCAGGGCTGCCTGCTGACCACACATTTCAATGAGCATTTTTTATTTTCTGGAAACATACAGATATCAGGCTGGGTTTCACATGTGGCAACAGAAGATCATTAAGCTTGAGAAGCTAAGGCAGTGCTCTTGTGGGACTGGGTGAGTCCTAAGGAATGGCTGTCTGTACTTCACTGTCTATGTGACTAGGACTAGTTACATTAGACAGAGAGCAAATCTCTGGTAAGTGACTCTCAAATATATGAGTGAAGAAGAAAATATATGGATTTATTTTGTTTTTCATTTGTTCACTCTCAAAATCCAGCGTATCAACATGTACTTTAATATGTATCACATTGCAAAAAACTCAAATGAGAATGTTGATTTAGGAGAAAAAAGCATTATAGTGTTACCATTAATTTGTACTTAAAGAGATTTACCAAAGAATTTTTTTAAACTAAGACATACCCCCCTAGTATATTTCAAATGTTTTTCAATACTAAACACATATTTATTGGGTACTTCTATGGGTCAAATGCCAATCTTGGTTAAGAGACACAGGATGTAGAAAGAATAATATATTGGGTTTCAAATCATCTTTTTAAAAAATAGTGTTAGCTTCTGTTATATAACACTAGAGGCCCGGTGCTCCAAATTTGTGCAAATGAGGGTTGAGGGTGTCCCTCAGCCTGGCCTGCACTCTCTCCAATCTGGGAATGCTGGCTTCTAACTGCTCATCTGCCTGCCTGCCTGCCTGACCACCTCTAACCACTCTACCTGCTGGCCTGATCACCTCTGACCACCTCTCTCTGACTGCCTGATTGCCCCTAACCACCATCCCCTGCAGGCCTGATCATCCCTAACTTTCTCTGCCTCAACCCTGCCACCATGGCTTTGTCAGAAAGGAGGATCGGCTGACAGAAATATGTCCAGTTGACCCAGTTTAATTAGCATATTACCCTTTTATTAATATAGACTAGGGGCCCAGTGCATGAATTCATGCACCTTGGAAGGAACTGTGTGCCAATAGACTGCAGTGGGCACAGAGGCTGATCTTGGCCCATCCTCTACGTCCCTCCCACCAAAGCCTGCAGTTCTCTGTTAGCAGCCCCACTCCTGCCTCAGCTGCTACCATGCACTGATGGCAATGGCCCTGCTCTCACCCACTGATGGCACAAAGTTATTGTAGCTGTCCCCAGCAGTAGGTACAAGTGCCGGGCGGGACAGTGGCATGCCAGAGCAGAGAATTTTCAATAATTACCAGAGGCTCTCTCCATGACAGCAACTGGCTCCCCATCTTGGTCTGGTGCCCTCACTCACCTGCTCCATCATCCTGCCGTGGCTGACGCCCACCATGTTCCAAGCTCTGCTGCCTGCTGCGGATGCCAGCCATGTTCCACACGTGCCCCTGGCAATTAGTGCACATCATAGTGACTGGTTGTACTGCAGTTTGGTCTATTTGCATATTAGCCTTTTATTATATAGGATTATACAAAGAATTTACCTTTTGAATTTTATGCTAATTTGTATTTAAATCACAAAACACTAAAATTCCTGCCAGCTATAACATTACATAATTTCATACACTTTCTGATCCAAAATTAATAATAAAAACAATAATTTTCATATATATGTCATTAATGGCCCTTGTATTAACTAATCTGATTTCTAAATTACTATTTAATTTAGAATGCTATTAAAAAAAAAAGGGAAGTTGGATATAAAACACTGGGAAGCAAAGCTTAAACCCATATTCCCTCTGTTTCTTGGTAATGATTATTATTTTCTATAAATATTATTAAATGGAACAGAGGCTCTTTGAGATATGTAACTGTTCTATTATTTATACTCATATTTTATATTTATATTGATATAAACATACTATTTATTACAGAATAAATAATATAATAAATAATAAAATACAAATATGTATTTATTAAAATGCATTAAATACTTTAATATATGTTTTACATATTTATGTTGTATACATATTTATAAAATATACAATACTTAACTACACTAATAAAAGAGGAACATGCAAATTGACCATACCTTTGCTACACCCAGAGCCAATCAGAGTGAATATGCAAATTAACCCAAACAAAGAAGGTGGTCAGTTAGCATTGATATCACGGAAACAAACAGTGAGAGGCCTGGGTCCTGCAAACATCATCTGGACCTAGGCTGCTTCTAGCCTGTAGGCCCGTGTGCTTAGTTCCTGAATGGCAGGGGTACCAGAATGCCCCCTGGCCATACGGAGCCTATGGGTGCAGATGTCAAGCAGCTAGGGGTGGGGCGGGAACATCCCTGTGTCACCATAGTGCAACAGCCATTTGGGAATGCTCCAGCACCAAGTGGTGGTTTGGATCCATATCCCCAGCCCAGCACCCACAACGGGGGGCTAGCTGCTGGCTTCTGGGGTGTTGGAGACCATAGAGGCCACTGCTGCATGTGGTGCAGGGGTTCCTGAAGGTCCCCCAGCCTGGCACCCATGGTCAGGGATCATGCAGGAGGCAACCAATCAAAGTGTCCCTCTTACACTGATGTTTCTCTCTGTCTCTCCCTCTCTTTTCCACACTCTCTAAAAATCAATGGGAACATATCCTCACCTGAGGATAAAAAGAAAAAACGTCATATCCTATGAAAGATACATCTTGAAAATGCCTAAAGAAAGTTGTAATTTTTTCACAGTGAAGGGACTAGAGTTCATGTTGATGAAAGCACCTTGGTGGCTGCAGTGGCTGGCAGTGGCTGCAGCAGTGGGGTAATGGGGCTGGTGCCTTCCCTTGATCAGCATGGTAGCCTGAAATCCCTCAAAGGGTCCCACATTGGAGAGGGTGCAGGCTGGGCTGAGGAACCCCCTCCCCCCCCCCCCCCCCCTCACCCCCAGTGCATGAATTTCATGCACTGGGCCACTAGAATATAATATCTTTTGTAGCAATTCTGAAAATTGACAACCCTCCACCACCACATCTAACCCACAGGTGTTGTTTTTGTGGTTTATAGTTTGCTTATTTGCATGTTTATGTGCTTGTTAACTTGATTGGACTATTTTAATAAAATATATTTACCTCAGAGTGTGCAGTTCCTGATGTTGTTCTTCAAAAGCTATAACATGCATTCAGACACCCTTCCCCTTCCCGTTTCCTGGTGATGGTGACTTAAGTTGGACTCTTGCACTGTTTGTTTCTGTGATATCAGTGCTAACTGACCAGCCTTTTTTACACACACACACACACACACACACACACACACACACACACACATATATATATATATATATATATATATATATATACACTATATACTATATATACCATATAAGAGGGTGTACATTTAAGGCATAATATTTGTTAATTTTATATACTTACATGTTACAAAATGATAATCATTGTAATGTTAGTTAACACCTCATGTCACATAATTACCATTTCTTTTTTGTCATGAGAACTTTTAACATTCATTCTCTTATCATTTTTAAAATATATAATATAGTGTTACTACCTATAGTCACCATGCTATGCATTAGACCGCCAAAACATATTTATCTTAGAAGTTCATACCTTTTAATCAACATCTCTCCATTTGCCCACCTATCAGCCCCTTGTAACCAACATTCTACTCTCTGTTGCTACAAGTTTGGCTTTTTAATATTTCACATATAAGTTATATCACAGAATATTTGTCTTTTTCTATATGACTTATTTAATACAACATAATGCCCTTAAGTTTCACCATTCAACTTCACACCATTGAGTATGATGTTGCCCAAGGGTTTTGTCATAAAAGAATATTGTATTTTGTGACATATGTTTTCTGAATCTACTGAAATGAACATATGGTTTTTATATTTTAGTCTAGTAATGTTGTACATCACATTAATTGATCTGTGCATATTGAACCGTTCTTGTATCTCAGGGGTAAATCCCACTTGACCATAGGATATGATCCTTTTAATATGTCATTGAATTTGGTTTACTAATACGTTGTTGAGAATTATTGCATTTACATAAATTAGATTTATAATTTTTTTTCTTAGAGTTTCCTTATCTGGTTTTGGCATCAGGGTATTGAAGGTTTCATAAAACAAAATGGAAAGGTTCTATATTGTTTATTTTTTTAAAAATCAATTTGAGAAGGATTGGCATTACTTCTTTAACTGTTTGAGGAATTCACCTGGTCTCAGCCTTTTCTTTGTTGGAAGGTTTTTGACATCTGATTCATTATCCTTACTCATTATTGATTTGATCAGATTTCCTAATTCTTTATAATTCAGACTTGTTAGGTGGTATGTTTCT
Organism: Pipistrellus kuhlii; assembly: GCF_014108245.1. Lineage (NCBI taxonomy): Eukaryota > Metazoa > Chordata > Mammalia > Chiroptera > Vespertilionidae > Pipistrellus > Pipistrellus kuhlii. Next base: position 56,628,440 of record NW_023425595.1, on the reverse strand, counting down.
CGGAATTTATCCATTTTCTTCTAGGTAATCCAAGTTGTTGGAATATAATTATTTACAGAATCTCTAGTTAACTTTTTTTTTGTGTGTGTGGTTATACTTGTTCATTTTTCTATCTTTATTTCAGTCTTTTCTATTTTTATTCTAGTCTAGCTAAATATTTGTCTAACTTTTCAAAAAACTATTTTTTATTTTGTTAATTTTTTAATAGTTTTTCTATTCTATATTTCTCTGATTTTTATTTCTCTTCTTTTGCTTGCTTGGGGTTTAATTCATTCTTTTTCTTGTAGCCTCAGGTATAAAGTTAGGTTGTTTAGATTTTTCTTTTTTTCTTAAGGAGTTTATTGCTATAAACTTCTCTAACTGATGTTACAGCATCCTATAGGATATGTTGTGTTTCTACTTTTGTTTGTTTCAATATATTTTTATTTCCCTTTTGATTTATTTTTGATTCATTGGTTGTTCAAAACTGTGCTCTTAATTTCCAAGAAGTTGTGAGTTTTTCAGCTTTTCTCCAGTTATTGATTTCTAGTTTCATATTATTTGGTTAGAAAAGTTACATGGTATGATTTTGAACTTCTTAAATAATAAGACTTGTTTTGTGGCCTCTCTTATCTCTACCCTGACCAATATCCATGTGTGCTTGAGAAGAATGTGGATTTTGCTGCTATTGAATGAAATGTTCTGAATATGCCTGCTAGGTCTATTTGGACTAAAATATGGTTCAAGACTAATGTTTCCTTGTTAATTTCTGTCATTGCTCAAAGAGGGATACTGAAGTCTCCTCCTACCATTGTATTGTCTATTTCTCTCTTCAAAGCTGTTATTATTTTCTTTCTGGGGTCAAAGATTTTAATTCATTAACTAAGGAGGGAACTAGTAAAATGTTAAGTATTTTCTTAGTATAAATATATGTTTTTCTATGGTTTGGTGTATATTTATTTCTTGAGGAATTGACCTCCTTGTTTTATATAATGATTTTTGCCTCTTGCTACTTTTTTTTGGCTTGAATCTATTTTGTTTTATGTAAATGTAGCTGCCCCTGTTCTCGTGGTTTCCAATCCATGAAATACTACCTGATCTGCCTTTATTGGTAACTCACCCAGCTGTTCACTTCCTCTAATTCAGTGGTTCTCAACTTTTCTAATGCCGAGACCCTTTAATACAGTTCCTCATGTTGTGTTGACCCCTAAACATAAAATTATTTTTGTTGCTACTTCATAACTGTAATTTTGCTACTGTTATGAATCATAATGTAAATATCTGTGTTTTCCAATGGTCTTGGGCTCTACAGCAGCAGTTTGCCTGCTGTAAAACCTAAGACTGCTAGCAGGGGCACCTAAGACCATCGGAAAATACAGATATTTACATTATGATTCATAACAGTAGCAAAATTATAGTTATGAAGTAGCAACAAAAATAATTTTATGTTTCGGGGTCACCACATCATGAGGAACTGTATTAAAGGGTCGCGGGCATTAGAAAGCTTGAAATCCATTGCTCTAGTTACTAGCTGATTTGTTTTAGTTTCAATAATGTCTCGATGTAAATTTTTAGACCATCTTATAGTATTACATTAAGACTTCTTTTCTAGGTTAATGTTTCAGGCTTGCTCTGACTGCAGAAAGGCTCTTCTTAGCTCCCTCTTTATCCAGTTTTATCTGCTAAACTAGCTGATATGTAAGGTATCTTGTTATTATAAAAACAGTAGTCTTTTATTAATTATATACAGCTATAATGTCCACTGTTGTGGGTGTTTTTTTTTTTGTTGGTGGTGGTGTTTGTTTGTTTTTTTGTGATCTTAGGCCTGACATTCTCTGTGCTTTTTTGCCAAATAAAGTCAGTCTCCTAGTGGAGAATTACAGAGCTGTTGTTACTCATTTGGTCACAAATTATTACCAATGTTCTGAACCTGGAAAGCAGGAAGGAACAGGTGTCTGCTGCTCTTGGAGTGACACCCTACTCTATGAGTGAGATACTAGTCAGGAGGAGTAGTGACCCTCTAAATTCACCTCTCTAAGCATGAAAACTCTGCTCTGTGAGCAAGCCTAGCCAGGGTAATTAGGGCCCAGTGTTCTTGGCCTGTGCACCTGACATAGAGCTCCCATTCTAAGAGTGGGTAGCTGGATGGAAAGGAGTGCCCAGAACTCTCAGAAGCACTTGAATAGAATAGAGCTTCTCTATCATAAAGACAAGGGGGTTGAGAAATGCCTCACCTAAGGATGAAACTAAAGACCCTTACTGGAATCTGGAGGGGGAAAACAATATCTCATTATTTTTCCCTTTCTTATTTTCCACCTACAGTAGCATTTCCATAATGCTGAGATGCAAGCAGGCAGGGAGTGAGTTACAATCCCCCAAGTCTAGAGTCTATTCCTATTCTTGCTCTTAAGTTTAGTGGATTTTCTTCAATAAATCATTCTCAATTTGCTATGCTCTTAGGAGAAATTCTAGAGATTTTAAATGGTTGAGCTTTTAAAATAATTTTCAACAGTTATTGTTATTTTGCTGATGAGAGGATTTATGATCCTCCTCATGCTATCACTCTGTTGCTCATTCCTGGACCAATGTTAATTATAAACAGCAATTATATGTTCTATTAATAATTATAAAACTTTCAAAATTCTTCATGTACTTTAGAAATACTTTTTATTAACTTTTCCTTGGACTTTTTTTTTCCTGATTAGTATGTATTTACATGGGAAAAAAATAAATGTAGTAAATTAATGAGACAAAAATATAATAAACTTCTCATAATTCATTCTTAAAAGTAAATTGATCATTATTCAAGATATATTCCTCCAGTCTATTCTCTGCTCTTATTTTCCTTGATGGGAAAGAGTTGTAGATACCTTGATCACTAGCTTTGATTTGGATCTTCGGTTTGGCCATGGGAGGGCCCAACAGGAGACTGGAGGCCTAGGGTATGGAGTTCAGGATATTTTCCCTGATCCCCTCCCCCATACTTGTCTTGGTCCTATAGTTGTGGTTTTCACTTTATAGCCATAACTTCTTTCTGATTGTGCTTTTCCCATTGCCAGTTCTCACCTGGTTTGGTCATACTATCATCTCCTTATTTCCATACAGCTTTTTACCAGGCTAATGGAATTGTGACTTGTTTGCTTGGTGAGTGTTTCTGGACACTAACAGTAAAGAATGTTAGTTTCAAGATTAGCACATATCATTACAAATTAGACTTCTATTTTTAAACAGTTTACTAACAATGCCCATTTATCGTCTTGTCATAGATTGCATGCCATTTTGCATTACTCCAAATCAGTCATTGTTCTTAGTTGCTAGCTACAGAGATTGATTTTGGCATATTTAAAAAGAAAAATGAATTTGTCACAATGGTGTAATATAACTCACAGCAACTCCAGAAAGGCTAGAGAAATATGCGTGGAAAATTTGGCAGGAACAAGCGAGGGAGACATCGATAAAACCACAGTCAGAATCAGTTAACACCAATCCAATGAGGGGACTGCTGCAATTGCCACTGAGCACAAGGCACCCTGGGTTATAATGACTCCACTGGGGATGTGAAAACTGAACACTGCTCTTTCATCCCTCTACACCTGAAGGGTTTGTCCCTGATGCTGCACATTTCTATAATGGGTTCTTTGTCCTTGTCTCCCAATTTCAAGTTCAGAGTCAGTGAGTTGGATTGACAGAAACAATATTTCATGCCATGCCCTGAGAAAACTAATATCTGCCATTGTCAGTTTCCATGGTGAGAGGTGGGCCCTGTCTCCACTAATACTCACCAGATAAGGAATTGCCCATCCATAAAAAGGGAACTAGATGTTTGTCACAAAGGACATGATAAATGGCCACTACCATCTACCTGTTTGTCCCGCAAGAATCTGTTATTTTTGGCTGTACCAGCATACAAAACCTTCTTCGCATAGTTACACTCAAAATAAAGCAAAGTTAGCTTGACAGACGATCCCCCATGAAACTGAAATGCATTATCACTTTCCCCTAAGAGGGGAAAGTCAAGCTTTCATCAGTGACTGCACCCATCCCGGACACCAGCCTCTCTGAGGAAATGTGTTACATTCCTTTTCATCTGACTTCAGCATGCCTTGATTTTTCTAACTACATAAAGAATGATCATCCTTATCATTCATTATGCCTTTTAGAAAATAGTAAGAAAAATGAAACTAAATAAAAACTAAAGAAGGGATAACAAAACACAGAACTGTGCTTCTCACATTTTGGGGGTATTATTTGCCTACTAACTTGACTGGAGTGACAGAAACCTTTTATGAAAATGTGCTCTATGTGTCCATTCCCAAAGGTTTGGGATTTCCTCCTTCACCTTAAATGAGGATGTTATCTGTCATCTTTATCTGTGAATATGAGATGCCTTTGGATCTAGTTTCAGTCACCTAATAAAAAAAAATAGTCAGGAAAGCTCCAGGCAGCTTACATTATCGTACTAATCTATAATCATTGAAAATCACGGTAACATTTGTTCTGGAGGTAGAGTTTATGCTCCTGTCCTCTGGGGCGTTGACAGGGTGCTGTGTAAAAGAGGGGTTGTAACAGCCTGCAGTATGAAAGGTCAAATCCAGGCCATTCTACTCTCTTTTATTGAAATTACAGAAATGGGATGGCTGGAATAAAAAATAAAAAAATTAAAAAAAAATTTTTTTAAAGCTAACTAAGGTATATACACATATAATACCTTAATTTAAAAAATGAGAAAAAAATAAAACAAAAATTATCAACACCCTTCGTTATATTTTAAATGGTCATGTTATGATTCAGGTCACTTTCAACAGCAATTAAATGTTCTGCATAATGAAAAGATTCTTTTAAGGATATGGCTGTAGTATCCACAAATCACTTTTCTTTTATTCTCAGGCCAATAATGAGCATCTAGTACAATGTCTTTCTCCAGTCCTTTGTTATGTGCTGATAACAGAATATCTAGCAGCTCCTAGGACATCTCTCTAAATCCAGGCTACTTATCAACTCATTATTATTTTGCTTTGTGTCAATAGATTCTCCAGAGGCTGGAGGTCAGTAGCAATAGTGTTCTGCCATTCACAGCAGAAGATTTTAAAGACTAATTCTAGCAGAAGCTCCTTGACCCATGATCTATCTTGTTTCGCTATTTCTCAACTCATTCACCAAATCATCTTATCCTTCCACTGTAGCCTCATTCAGACTTTCAAATATATTCCACACTTTCTGCTTGTCAACAAGGTACCTGGTTGCATCCCAAGCTAATCATGATGATCAATGCACTGAACAGCTTAATTTCCTGAAATTTTTTAAAGTTATTATGTCATATATGAATAACATTTTGAAATTTTCTAGAACCAACAACACTTTTGTAATCGTTCTTTATTTTCTCGTGCAGAGAATCAATGAATTAGATGGGAATATGTGCATGGTCATGATTATGTCTTTTATGTAGTCACTTCTTTCAATACACTTTACTATTTCCAAATTTTCTTCTAATATGTCTTTCTGGTGCCTCTTAGGTACACCTACTTTCTTCAAGGCATTACTACTTTCTTTGAATGCCTGTTAAACTTATTTATGAGGGTAAATGACAACAAAATTACACAATTTACATTTTCTTAGAACCAAAAGACAAAAACCTATTGAGGAAATTGTTGAGCTAAAATTATATTATATTTTACCTTCTATCCCATGGAATTCATGCCACTTAAATGTTTTCACTGACACCAAAATGTAGGTTTGTTACACCAAGTTTTCAATTTAGATAGTTAATGTTGTTTAGATGCATTTGAAAGTTATTATAACATCTATTCAGATGATTAGGGTTCAATTAGCCAAGGATATATTTGTGTTTCCATTGCATGTTAAAGATGGACAGAATTCCCGCTACTAACTCCAAATACTACATGAGTTCTTCATTTCAGCTCTGTCTAGAAAATCAATCTCAGATCATCTACATTTCCCTGAGGGTCTGTGTCAGATGCTAGTTAAGGTTCTTTGTTTCATGCAGAGGAAATGAACTGGCTAATTTAAGCAAAATATTTATGGAGAAGGTAATGAGTAATACCCCCCAAAAAGTTAGAAAGGCTAGAGAATCAGGTTAGAAAATGACTAGAAAGAGGAGGAACCATGCAGTGGCTAGCAACAGAACTGATGCCACATCAAATATGAGCTCTGTGAGAACAATGTTATTGCTACTACCAAAAATGCCAGATTTCTCTTCTGCCAATGTTGGCACCAAATATTCATGTTACTGCTTCTGCTATTGCTGCTCCTATCTCTGGATCCTTGGAGATATTGCTGCTATTACTGTAATTGTTGTCCATGGCTTGTGTCCTAAATTTACTAATTCTCAATTAAATCCAAGGCAGGGGAAACTGATCAGGGGAGTCAGATCTATGCCATTCATGAAGCTGCAAGGGAAGCTAAACCTCTCATGTTTATCTCATAGATAATTGTTTTTTTTTCTCTAGTGCCAATCCAAGGATTTAAAATAATCTAACATGGAAATGGTGATCAGATTCTGGAGGGCCAAAGATCAACTCATATTGACTGCATAACTTAAAAATTGACCTTTGTTTTTGTGAGTGGAGGGGATTGGCCTGCCAGTGAAGAAGAAAATCAGCAACCCCAGATATAAATTAATGAATCAATGGGACTCATAACAAAGAGACCATGGGTAATAATAGGTATAATAACATTCATGTTTGTTTTAACTTGAATTTGAAACTATAAATCCAGCATTTTTTTTTTAGTGTACTTTAAAATCACCTTTTAGCTGTTTATCAGCAACCCAAGAATTCACCCTTTTATGAGAAAATCAGGGCAAGTATATATAAATGACTAAACTGGGTTAAATATATGCTTTCTGGATATGAAAACATGTGAAAATAATGAGCCCTTAAGAGACATGAGATACTGACCTTGAATTGATCCAATTCTCACCTACCAAGTTAGCCATCTGTATAAGCACCCATTTTTTACTTGAAAGCTTCCATAAAATTTCAATTGCAAAAAGGATTTTTTTTCAGGCTTAAGCTAGATTTTATCAAAAGACTCAAAGTTTATATTTCTTAGCTTTATAGCTCTATTGTTTTGCTATCTCAAATTTCTCATCACCCCCTCTGTACTCCCATAGTACCCCATATAAAAACTAGCATTTTTGAGATCTATTCATCCAGAAGAGGGCAAAAAAAGAAAGAAAAAAAAGAAAAGAAAAAGCATGGCAGAGAGACTGAAATATAAAATATTCTTTCTATGTACCATGGAATCCAATCCATTGTTCCAGGACAAATTCTTGAGAGAGAGAGAGAGATTTTTTTTTCTTAAGAAACTCTGAAAATATATATCTTAGATCAGTTTGCACAATGTTTGACTCCCAAGAATATTCATATGCTAGTATTTTCCTATAGCTGTAAGACAAACGACAGCAAGAACAAGCTTTGTCATTTCAGTTCAGGCATTGAATCACTATCGCATGCTCATCTTCTCTGTATGCAACATCCAAAGTTCACGTTGGCTGCAGCGTATTTTCTTCTACTTGGCAGCTAAGTGATCATTAAAAATGCACTTTCAAAACTGTATTTGCCTTTAAAAACAGGATTCTCTCTTGAATCCTACTTCCTCAGGCCATATGGCTTCTGACAAAGCACTTAACTGGATTGTTTGTGTGAAAATATTGGATCTGGGAGATGTAAATATTAATGAGGCTAGCAGACTGGGTTCCTACAACATGCAACAAAGTCTGCTAGGCGTTTTATGCGCATTCTCACTAAATGCCCAAGATACTTACCAGAGTTACACACCCACAGATAGAAAAAGTGACTATCCCGAATGTTACACAACTTTTCAGTGGCAGGGCTAGGACCTGCAATTACAAATTTAAAAAAAATAAAATTAAGAAAGGAAGTATTCCATATTAAAAATAAAAGTCAGAATATCACAGTTTTGTAAATATAACAGAAACAATTATCAACTACAGTTAAAATCTCAAAAGGAAATAAAGTAGACTATATATCTCCTGATGGAAGTACAAAGTACCACATTCCAAAATTTCTCAGTCCAATAGTAACAGGGAACAGAGAAGCATGTTATATATTATACATCCCAGGGGATGCAATCAGCGAAAACCATAGTGTGGAAAGCCACTGGAATATTCAATAACTAATTTGCTAGAGAGAGAGAGAGAGAGAGAGAGAGAGAGAGAGAGAGAGAGAGAGAATTATAGATTAAAATAAGCTTAAACGAGTTATCAATCAATTGCAATATGCAGATCTTATCAGAACTCTGCTTTAAAAAGCTTTTAATAATTATGCAATAAGGTATCTGAATGTTGCCTAAATATTTGTTAAGGCATTATTTTTATATCTGTTTTAGACATGATAAATAAGAAATGTTAAATACACATAATAAATATTCATGGATAAACATATATACTATTTTAGATTTATATCAATAATCCATAAAGAGGGGATAATGGAGGTGGAGGGCATAGATGAAATAAGATTGAAACAGGAACACAAGACAATCATATTTTCTCTCAAAATTTGTGAATACTGAGTTTCCATAGTGAAAAAAGCATAAATATCATTTTTAAAAATCTAAAAGCCAAGCAGAACCTTGAGTCTTTTCTGAATCCCTGCAACTGATATCAAGCACCCCAGTTTTTCCATCAATGCAACGTTAAATCATGTTTGTTCCTCTCAAGTTTGGAGACTCTCAAAAAGGGTGAAGATAATCCCACCCTTTATTCTAGCCTATTATTTGAGTGCAGGGGTATTTAAGCCTAACAATGGCATTTCCCAAATGCCAATGCCTGCAGCTTTCTATTTTAACTCTGCAACAGGAGACACTCAAGTAAATTGGATAGGCTGCGGAGAAGGAAAAAAACAAACAAAAACATTTACCTGCAGCAGCGGCAAGCAGGTGCAATCATATTCATTGCTGTTGGCAGGGGACAGCAGTAGGTTCTGCCTATGTCTTTCAGGCTTCCTCATAAGAAGTGTCCAGGATGACATGAAAGCATCTGAGACCTTTGGTGGCAGCTTCCTGGAAATCCATGCATGGACACAGACGACATCAAACTTGGATTCTGTTAATGGTCTGTTTTTTCATCTGAGTGTCTGTTACTTGAGTGCTCATTTGTGAAAACCATTGAGCTGTATCCTATATAATAAAAGACTAATATGTAAATCGACCGAATGGCAGAACAACCGGTTGTATAATGCACACTGACCATAAGGGGGCAGATGCTCAACACAGAAGCTGCTCCTGGTGGTCAGTGCGCTGCTCCCACAGGGAGAGTGCTGCTCAGTCAGAAGCCAGACTCATGGCTGGCGAGTGCAGTGACAGTGGTGGGAGCCTTTCCTGCCTCCACAGCAGCACTAAGGATGTCTAACTAATAGCTTAGGCCTGCTCCCCACATCAGTCAGACATCCCCTGAGGGCTCCTGGACTGTGAGAGGGTCCAGGACAGGCTGAGGGACTCCCCTCCCCTGAGTGCATGAATTTCATGCACCGACTCTTAGAGTTAGATAAGCTGGGTACTAGATAACTATGCACACTTTTCTGTGTCCATACCACTGCACTTCAAAAATGTTAACATGAAAATAAGAATAGTCAGGAAGTGTTAAAAAACCTCTCTCTGCCTTTCCACATGTTCCAGAAAAAGTCCATCTATACTGTGGTATGGAAAGACTACAAAGACTGATCCCAGCTAAATTCATATCTGCATTCTTTATGAATCTCCAAATGGCAACTCAACTGATTAAGACCTCAGCTTTAAATTAACCGCTTGCCAAATGCAGAGCTGTGATAGATCTTCCTAATGTGAAGGGAAGCGTTCCATGGTTCACATTCAATTTGAACTTTAGTGGCAATTTTTCAGAATCAATCAGGGTCTGCACCTACATTAGGAATTGTGAAATATTGTGAGAAACACATTTCTAAGTTTATATCCATTTGGTCTATAATAACTCAGCTTCTCTGGTAATGGCATCTCAAGGTGGGAGCCATAAAGCTGGTGCATGGAAGAATTACCAGGAATGAAATATGAGCCTCATTTTCTGACCTGAGGGTCAGAGAGTGGACTTGTAGAGAAAAACCTCAGGGAGACTTTCAGGGGAAATTAAGACAGTATAGTATGCGTGGGGAGAAAAAATAGGGTTGTTCTGTGTGATACACTTTAACACTTTTTAGAGTTATCACGTTTAAATATATGCAGAGTCTTAACTGCAATCAAACAATCATACATATTATCTATATGCTAATCAAAAGTAACACTGTTGTGTAGGTTGTTCTTGTTTAGGGTATTATGACATGTGCCATTGAATTTGTTCCTTTAGCAATGGCATATTACCTACACCAAATGATATGCATGTGCATTGAATACAGACCTACAATTCCTGGGAAATCACAGTAAAAACAATCTGTTCGTAACTCCCACTGAGGGTGTGGTTTTTAATTTTTAAAAATGATAATAAAACGGCACATTTCTTTGTAGAATATTTAAGTATTACCAAACTAACAGGATAAGTATTAGAAAGCCCTTCTGATCTCTCTCCCTTTTGTCCCACTTAAGAATCCCAAGAATAACTACATTCACAATTGATATGTATACTTTCAATGCCTTCCCCATGCTTTTGAATTAGAGATGTACTTTCTACATATAGAGACTTCCCAGAGCATCACACAGGGGATTGTGACAGGTGAGGTGATAGTAAAATGGTTGTTTATAATAAGAATGAGAACATGTGGTTTTTAAGAAAGGTTTTAGAAATAAATACATGTCAGGTTTTTCCTATTACCTTTGAGAGAAACAATAAAATATATCATCAAATAAAAACAATTATTTTTATGATGGTACAAAGGGGGAAAATAAGTAAAGGATTTTGAAATTCATCAGGTGTCTTTAAAATACTGCTAGTACAAAGTTCCAGAATGGATCCATTTACATTTTCTCTGTAGTATAACAGCAAATCAAACTGCTCCAAACCAGTGACAGATGGTATTGCCAAGATGCAAACAAGCATCAGTAGAAGTGAAGGTAGAATTATCAGAAGGGAGGAGGATGGCGGAGAGGGGGGGATTTGGGGGGAATGCCATATTCCCAAAGCTTTGAAACAGAACAGCTATGAGGTGCTCTTTTCATGCTAGAATCTCAAAATACGCAAACATTTTCCTTTACGCCCTAATGGAAAAATGTACACTAAAGGCATATGTTATATTCTAGAACAAAGATAAGCAGGTAAGTCTGGGATGCATATTCTGGCCCCTAACAGCCTCTCTTATGTACATAAGCAGTGTATGACCCATGCACTTCTAAAAGGGATGAGAGTATGCTGAGTGTGGAGGTCTCAGTGCCAACTCAGATGGACAAACACTTAGCCGCTTTTATTAGTGACTAATGCTTTGGCTGGATGTCATCTCAGGGAATAGAAAAGCAGATTTGGTCCAAGCAATACTTTATAGAACCATTTTGTCAGCCAAGTTGAGTTTGAATTTTAGGAAATCACTCACTAGAACTTAAGAAGCAAGTTTAAAGTTGCTTTCAACAACAACAAAAAAAATTGAACAAACTATTTTCATTTTCAGAATAGATAACTATCAATAACATTCTGCTAAGTCCATTAAATTTGTTTTCTTCTGAATGTAGGTTCTTGTGTTCATTAACCAATACTTAAATATCTAACTTCTAGAATTATAAAATATTTTTAAAAATTCAGTTTTAATAAGTGAATGTATGATAACTGAAACAATACTTGCAGTTCTTTTATTTTTGAAACTTTTTTTTTTTTCCAGAGAGGAAGGCAGAAGGGGAGAGACAGACAGAAACATCAATGATGAGAGAGAATCATTTACCAGCTACCTCCTGCTTCCCCCTACTAGGGATGGAGCCCACAACCCAGGTCTGTCAAACCCAGGACATTTAGTCTGCTAGCTGACATTCTATCCACTGAGCCAAACCAGCCATGGTGCAGTCATTTTCCCTGGAAAAGAAATACCCCTCCCAGTCATGGCCCCAAAGGAAGTCTTGGATGCTTGCCAACTTTTTTCCTAAACCAGAGGTTCTATACCAGTGTTTGATCATCTTCTATGTGCTGATCAGGCATTTACTGCAAGTAATTTAAGAGAAGCAACTAGAAAACCAAAGGTTGAAAAATATTTTGTCTATGAATACATTTAATGCCATCCTTAATAATTGTGCTCTCATTTACTTAAATAACAATACACATTTTAAACTTCTAATAAAAAATAAACTTAAAACTTACCAAAAAATAGACATAGTACAAGTATGAGCTTCTCCTGGGTTCATGATTTTACATGTTATCATATGTGGAAGGAATTTATCTGCTGAGATGGACTCCCCATGGCCAACCAAGGGCCAGCTTTATGAATTAAAGAGTCTAGTGGCCGTTTTCTTGGCAGGGGCATCTCATGCACTCTGCATACCAGGAAGAACCTTGGCTTCCCACACATGCCCTGCTTGTTTCTGTCTTCTAAGTCAACCATTGCAGGGAAACTCTGGATTTGTCTTTCTACTAAAGGACTGAGATCTGTCCTGTTCATTCAGAACTGCACAGTTTGGATACCTCATTTACATAAAATGAACCTAATTGAGATCATTAGAAGAAACACTCACTTTAAATGGTGGCCTCCTGTAGCCTGGGAGACACTTTAAAATCTGTGTCTCCCAGGCTATAGCTCCTTTTAGCTTAAATAAACGCTTTTTATTATTTACTAGAGGCCCAGTGCATAAATTCATGCACCCGTGAATTCAGCCTGACCTGTGGGATCGGGCTGAAACTGGCTCTCCGATATCCCCCCAGGAGTTCTAGATTGTGAGAGGGTGCAGGCTAGACCAAGGGATCCTACTGGTGCGCAATGAGGGCCTGGGAGGGATGCGGGAGGTTGGCCAGCAGGGGAGGGACCACAGGAGGGCTTCATGGCACATCCGGCCCATCTCACTCAGTCCCAATAGGCTGGACCACAGCAGTAAGCTAACCTACGGTTAAAGCATCCTCCCCCTGGTGGTCAGTGCACTGATCAACCACTTGACAGTATGCCCCCTGGTGGTCAATGCACGTCATAACAAGTTGTTGAGATTCCTTAGCCTATCATTAGCATATTATGCTTTGATTGGTTGAATGGACAATCAGATGACTGAACATTTAGCATATCAGGCTTTTATTATATAGGATTGCAGTCTAAAGTCAATTTTGGTTGACACATATTTCTTTCTCTCACTATCTGTCTCTGCCTTTTTCCAAATATATATTTATCTGTGTGAGAGTGTGTATTATTTATTATAGATTGTGTAATTATATTATATATAATGTGTATTCTTTTAATAGAATTTATAATAAATGAGAGTAAGTTGCAAAAATATTGATTCATGATGTCATATACAGAAACATTTTCTTGTATATCTCTTAAGAATAAGGAGATTTCCTTATAAGACCACAATAAAATGTTCAATTTCAGACAATTTAATATTAATCCATTAATTGTTATCTGACATATATTTTAGTTTCAATTTTACCAGTTATCTCAAAGTCCTTTATAGATTTGCTTCCTCTATCATCTATTCTATGACTGTGAAATATATTTAATATTATCACTTTAATCTCCTTTAACCAGGAATAGTCCCAGCTTCAGCCTTCTTCTTTTATAACACTGATGTCTTTGAGTAGTATAGGGCTGATGTTTTTTAAAATCTCCTTCAATATGGCTTTTCTTATAATTAGATTCAGGTTTTGTATTTTGACAGAGATATTGTATAAGTGATATTATGTCCTCTATAGATCAATTTACCTGAATTCACAGGGTGTCATTTTGATTCCTTGTTAAAGATATTAACTTTGACCACTTGTTTAAGAAAAGTCTTGCCAATTTTCTACCCTAGAAAGGTGATATCCACTTTGACTTTAATAAATTTATTAAGATACGATTCACTTAAAATTAACCCCTTCAGTTCAATCTGTAAAAGTCAATAGTTTTTAGTATACTCACAGAGTTGCATAAATACCACAATAATTTTTAAAACATTTTTCATGTTCTAAAGCATTTTTATTTTTATGCCAAAAAGATACACTTTTAATTCTACCCCAAAACTATTCAATTTACACATGTCATATATACTGCAACTTTGATAAATGTTATTTTTCTTTTTCATATAAAAATAAGTTTCTTAACATTATATAGTCTAGCTTACAAAATTTTATTTTACTACATCTAGATCTGAGTCATAGAAAGTCTTTCCTCACATGGAGAAATGTATTCCGTTTCCTAGTTGTATGGATATGATTTCATTTTTTTGACATTAGATTTATGATTCACTTGGAATTTATTCTTGTGTATAGTGCAACAAATTTTATCTTTTTTTCTTTTTAAAATATATTTTTATGAATTTTAGATAGAAAGGGAGGAAAGAGATATAGAAACATCAATGATGGGAGAGAATCATTGATTGATTGGCTGCCTCCTGCTCACTTCCTACTGGGGATTGATCCTGCAATCAGGGCACGTGCCCTGATTGGGAATCAAACCATGACCTCCTGGTTCATAGGTTGATACTTAACCACAGAGCTACGCAGCTTGGTCACAACTTTTATCTTTTTATAAATGGGTATCATAGCTTCCCAGCACCCCTTATTTGAGAAGTCTACCTTTGCCCCAATGATTGGTGATAGCATTTTTTAAAAATAAATCTTTATTGTTCATATTATTACAAATGTTCCTCATTTTCCCCCCTTTATTGCTCCCCTCCACCAGATTCCCACCCCACCCTCTGCCCTTTCCCCACCCCCCATTGTCTTCATCCATAGGTGCACAGTTTATGTTTAGTCTCTTCCCACACCCCACACCCCCTTTCCCCCAAAAATTGTCAGTTCACTCCCTTCTCATACCTCTGATTCTATTATATTCATCAGTTAATATTGTTCATCAGATTTTTTTTAATTCCCTTGGTTTTTAGATTCACTTGTTGATAGTTACATATTTGTTGTTCATAATTTTTATCTGTATTTACTTTCTCTTCTGAAAGAACCCCCTTCAGCAATTCATATAATTCTAGTTTGGTGGTGATGAACGCCTTTAGCTTTTTTTTTTTTTTATTAGTGAAGCTCTTTATCTGGCCTTCGATTCTGAGTTATAGCTTTGCTGGGTAGAGTATTTTTGGCTGTAGGTTCTTGCTATTCATCACCTTGAATGTTTCTTGCCATTCCCGTCTGGCCTGCATGGTTTCTGTTGAGAAATCAGCTGACAATCATATGGGTACTCCTTTATAGGTAACTACCTGTTTTTCTCTTGCTGCTTTTAATATTCTCTCTTTGTCTTTTGCTCTTGGAATTTTAATTATGATTTGTCTTGGTGTGGTCCTCTTTGGATTCCTTTTGTTTGGGGTTCTGTGCGCTTCCTGGACTTGTAAGTCTAATTCTTTCACCAGGTGGGGGAAGTTTTCTGTCACTATTTCTTTCAGTATGTTTTCAATATCTTGCTTGCTCTCATCTTCTGGGACCCCCATAATTCTGATGTTGGTTTGTTTGCAGTTGTCCCAGAGGTTTCTTACATTATCTTCAACATTCTGGATTCTCTTATCTTCTTGCTTCTGTAGAGGAGTGTCTTCTGGCTCTTTATGTTCCAAATCTTTGACTTGATTCTTGTGATCTTCCATTCTGTTTTTAGGACTCTGTATAATATTTTTTATTTCAGGCAACGTATTCTTTGTTTCTTGTTGATCCCTTATTATTTCTAGTTGATCCCTTTTCATATCCTCATAGGTCTTATCGACCTTTTCTAGGAAATTCTTGAAAAACCTTATAAGCATGGTTTTGAACTCTATATCCAGTTGCTTTTTGTCCTCCATTTCTTTCGTTTGTGATCTGTTTCCTTGTCTCGGCATTTTCGCCTGGTGATAGCATTTTTATCAAGGGTTAAAGTTTTCATATGCACTTGAGCCTAGATTTTTTACTGTAATTCACTGGTTGATCCAACCAGACTTATATCCGTAGCAGTATTTGCTTAGAGAAATTATAGCATTTTCAAATCCTTGGTTGGTGTAATATGCCCACATAGTTCTTTTTCAGGAACTCTTAGCTTTTCTTTTATGTTACTTTTTTCACATAAACTTCAGTCATCCTTTTTCAGGGGAAAAGTACACAAAATAAATAGTTGTTCGTGTGTTTGTTAGACTCATTATTTATTAATCAAATTATAGTAAACTAAAATCTATATGATGCTGAGTTTTTCTACCCAATATCTTTATTTATTTTTTTGTTTTTTTAACCAAAAGAAAGCAATGACTTTACAGTGTGGGACTGAGAAATTTTACATAACCTTGGGCCTGCTCATGAGAATGAGTTTCACAGGTGAACATCAAGTTTCATTACATCACAGTGAAAAACGGGTTTTGAATATCTTCACCAGTGCACATAATCAAGAATCTTTGAGAAATTTGGAAAAGTAATAATATTAAAGAATGGCACGGAGCTGGACAAGAAGGGCTATAAAAGAAGTAAGGATTCCTCTTACAAAGGGAATACAGAAAATTCTATCCAGGATTGATGAGGACATAGAAAACAAACGTTAAATGTGTTGTTTTACTGGAGAATAAAGGGCTAGACTGACAAGGTGAGGGGCCTTGAATATAAACATTTCTTATTTGTGTCATGTGTTATCTTCCAATTTTTTTTTTCAATTGGTGACATAAACCTATAATAAACTGGGAGACAATGTTACAAAACAGCGTCATGTTTCCTCAGAAACTTTTAATTACTAAACAAATGTTCAGTTCTTCATGTGTGTTTGTAGGAAGACCAAGGAACATTCTGATTCTCCAGCTTTTAATTATTTCCCTCAGAATGAAAGCTTCACATTTCATCATTGTTATTGTCCATTGGCCCCACTCCCTAAAATACTGTAAATTGCAAAGCATCATGAATAGGAACTATAATTCTAGCTGGCCAGAGAAGGCCATTCTAGCTTTGTATTTATGTTATCTAAAGCTATTAGTATGCAGGCTCAAACACTTCAAGCACCCCAGAGAGTTAGGCTGGGCCATCAGGCTGATAATTCTGGAAAATATTTTAAAAATTACTTTCTCATTCTGTTTTGTTATTGTTCATTTGCTTTTTGCTTTGCTTTAATAGATATGGATGTTTGTGTGAAGCTCTGTATTTTTGTGATTATTCTCAGTGGAAGAGAAAGATTTAAAACTAGTTAGGAGGAAAATATAAAAGTGTTTGGTTTAGAGTAGCTATATTACGAAGGATCAAATGTAATTGTGACAAAATTTTCTAAGGATGATACAGAAATATTGGAGACTGGAAGATCTCCTTTAAGTTATTTGTGTTTCGCAGATAAATTATATTTATGGGTGGAACATCCACCATCCCTATGCTTTTAGAAAGCAATGAAAGTGACTGAATTAACTTCTCCTCAATCAAATTATCTACAGAGTGGCTGTGAGAAGGTGGCAGAAGAAGGGCACGTTAGAGTCAGGTATTCATTCTAGTGAATTCCTGATGCCAATTTGTAAAACATGGAAGCTGAAACAAGTTATATCAGTAAGAAAAGAGTGTGGAAGCATAAAAGGTGTTGCCAAAATAATCATTGTGTCCAACTGTCCAGAGAATGGGTAATTGCCATGTGCAGACTCTCCGAGGCCACCTGTTGCGCTTGATTTAATTCCATCACTGTCTTCCACGTCGGTGGCCAAGGGCAGGGGCAGGGGAATCTTTCTTCACTTTGAGCTTTTGAGGCATGGCTGATTTTTTGATTTCAGTTACTTTAGAGATCAATGCAACCATAGACATCACTACTAATTATGAAGAAAACTAAAGGAAAATACAGTAGAGTGAAATATTTTTTTTTCTTAAAAAGATAAACAACATGTGCGGGATTAAATTAAGTAAACATTATTGTTGAGTACCTAATACTTGCCTGGCAATGGTATATTTCCTTGGAGCAAGCACTTAAAGCAGATAAAAGCCTCCCTCCTAATGGTGCCCATATCCTGGCGAGTGAAAAAGGCAGTAAACAAACACGAAGTTGCACTTATTGGACATTAATACCTGGCTGGGCGTCTTTCTGAATAGTTTACATGCATTATCTCATCTAATACTTACAAACACCTTGAAATGAGAAAAGTAACTACTATACTGAGGAAAAAAGTGATTATAAAAATATAATAGGACCTTCACACCATAAAAGAAAAATAATATTGTCAGTTCTTAGGTTAAAAAAGGAAATCAATTGCTAGCTCACAAAATGTAATGACTACAACTTAAATGTGGCCCATTGTTAACATTTTGTTTTGCAGATTCAGCTTTTTATTTTCTTATTTGCATGATTAATGTCATTTCCTTGGTTCATCAATAGTGTGTTTAATATTTAAGAAAAAAGCCATTATCTGTTTATGTAATTCCCATTAACCTTCCAAAGGAGACATGTGGAATAATTGTTTTATTCCCATTTTTATCAAGAAATAATTGGCATATATCACTGTATACATTTAAGGTATACAGTATTATAGTTTGATTTACATATCTTATAAAATAATATAATAGGTTATGGTATCACCCTTTCTACTCATATAGATAAAATTTTAAAGGAAAAAAAAAGAAATAAAAGGAAAAAAATATTTTCTCCTAGTGGTGGAAACTCTTAGGATTTACTCTCTTAGCAACTTCCTATATATTATGCATCAGTATTAGCTATAGTAATCATGTTGCACATTAAATCCCTAGTTAGTATTTATTTATAACAGAGAATTAGTAGCTTTCCCTCATCTCTTCCAATCTTCTCCCCTCTGCCCCCACCCTCTCCTGCCCCTGATAACCACAAGTATGATCTTTTTCTATGAGTTTTGGTATTTTATCTTCTTTTTATGGGTTGAGGATTCCAAATATAATTGAGTTTATATAGTATTTGTGTGAGTTAATCTTATATAATAAAGAAATAATATGCAGATTGACCCTCACACAAGATGGCTGCCTTGTGATCAATGATGGCCACCACACAAGATGGCTGGCAGGGGAAGGCAGTGGTGGGGAGAGACCAGGCCTGCAGGAAAGGGCAGTTGGGGGGGACCAGGCTGGCAGGGGAGCAGTTAGGGGGTGATTAGACTGGAGGCAGACGAGAATTTGGGAGCCAGCAGTAAGAGGGATGTCCGATTGACAGTTTAGGCCTGATCCCACAGGATTCCCAAGGGATCCCAGATCAAAGAGGGTTCAGGCTGGGCTAAAAGACCCCCCCACCCCCACCCTGTGCATGAATTTTTGTGCACTGGGCCTCTAGTATAGTAGATATATTCTCACAACTTCTTTATCCATTCATCTATTGATAGATACTTGGGTTGTTTCCTTGTCTCAGCTACTGTAAATAATGCTGCTGTCACTAAAAAGGTGCAGATAACTTTCTTTAGCTAATGTTTTCATTTCATTGGGATATATTCCAGAAGTGGAATTGCTCGATCATGTGGTAATTCTATGCATAATTTTTTTGAGGATCCTCCATAGTGTTTTCCATTGGCTGAACTAATTTACAATCTCACCAGCAGTACACAAGGGTATATTTTCCATCATATCTAGGCCAGCATTTATTACCTCTTATCTTTTTGAGGATAGGCATTCTAACATGGGATCTCATTGTGGTTAATTTGCATTTCAAAGCTCATCTATAGAGAGAAGTAAATTTACTAGGGGGAAGGCTACTATAGAAGCTTGATTGACTCAGGATGTGTTCTATTGACTTTGACCCCATCACTCACCTGTTCCCAATGCTGTAATCATAATCCAGCTGCGAGCCATCAGCTAGATTATGATTATGGATAAGTTAAGCCAGCAGGACTACGATGAGCAGTGTCCCTTTTTCATTTTAGTTTAACAGGCAGCAGCTTTAAGGATTTGCTGGCATATTAGGCTGCATGTGAAGGCTATTAAGCTGTCATCTCTATACATCTCTGAGCATCTCAAGGTCTTTTTAAGTAAAAATCATGTAACCCTGAAAAGAAGCAAGTTACTTTAGTTATGTGAAAGCCTGAAGGTCACTAAATATTGACCTCACTGGCTAACTTTGCATGCTGCTCTGACCAGCACAATCATAACCCTGCCACCCTGTGTGTATGCTCATACACAGAGAACTTCATATTCTTTACAAGATGCACCACATTTAGGTATGCTATTTTTCTTTAAGAATAAATTTTTCTTACTCTCTTATTATAGATATTGAAATGCACATGCTATTTGGTTTAAACTGTCTTTTAATCTTCTTTAAGTATCCACTGCTTGTTTGCTTTTCTCTATCTTCCTGAAACCAAAACGGTCTTCAGATCCTAGGTCATTGTCTTGCAAAACCAAAGAATGGATTCACACACAAGAACAGTTAGTGGAAGCAAAGGGTAGAGAGAGAAGCCAGTCCTGGAAGAGGTGCAGTTGGGGTTCCAGGAGAGTAAAAAGCAGGCCGGTGTCCAGAGCTTCTGTTCCGTGTTGCAGCTGGGTGTAGTTCAGTATCCAAGCTAATTAAAGTCTATTAGTCCATGTGTGGAGCAGCAGATGCCCATCAAACCTATGGGCACAGGGGAGTTTATCCCCTGCCATAGGAGCTCAGCATGAGAGAGAGAGAGAAAAGGTGAGAAAGAGAGAGAGAGGAAAGTGTAGAAAGGAGAGAAGAGAGAGAGAAAAAGAAGAGCATGCTTTTTTGTCTAGAGATAGATACATGCCTTTTGAGTGCCTGATTGGTCCTTTTAAGGAATTCTGTCTTAGTAACATCCTAGGGATTGGATATATGCCTCACTGCCTTGTGATTGGTTATCTGCAAGCTGCCTGTGGTAGTAACACCCATACAGTTTAAGCATACCCTTCTTTCCCTGCCCAGATGGCTCTAGTTCTAGGTCCCTGGTTGGCAAACTGCGGCTCTCAAGCCCCTTGAGATTGGCTCTTCCACAAAATACCACAGCCTGGGCGAGTCTATTTTGAAGAACTGGCATAGAAGAAGTTTAAGTTTTAAAAAATTGGCTCTCAAAAGAAATTTCAATCATTGTACTCTTGACATTTGACTCTGTTGACTAATGAATTTGCCGACCACTGTTCTAAGTTATTTTGCCTGTCTTTGTGGTTTTTCTCAGGACAGGATAAAGTAAGTAGACTCTATTCTGCCTGCATCTGCAATACTTCACTCCCTAGCTCCATGATCCTGTCCCTCTCTACCTAGCCCTCCTCTTATATCTCCTCATTCCCATGTAAGCAAAGTAATCTTATTATTTATTAGAGGCCCAGTGCACGGGATTCATGCACTGGTGGGAGGCGTGACCTGTGGGGATCACTTTGCTGCGGGAGCTCCGCTCATCCAGGTCAGCCCAGCAGCATCTCCATTGTGGGAGTGCACTTACCACCAGGGGGCAGCTCCTGTATTAAGCATCTGCCCCCTGGTGGTCAGTGCACATCATAGCAACTGGTTGTTCTGGTAGTCCCATTGTATGGTCGCTGGGCTTTATTATTATATTGTATATAGGACTAGAGGTCTTGTGCATGAAATTCATGCCCGGGCGTGGGGGCTTCTCAGTCCAGCCTGTACCCTCTCCAGCTCAGGACCCCTTAGGGGATGTCCAACTGCCTCTCACAATCCAGGACCACTGGATCCTAATCATTCATCTGCCTGCTTGCCCCTAACCCCTCCGCCTGCCTGTTTGATCACTTCTAACTGCTCCCCTTCTGGCCCGATTAGCTCCTAACTGCTCCCCTGCTGGCCGGATCAGCCCTAATGACCTCTGCCTCACCCTGTACCCAGGAGCCAGGCTTCCATCCTTCTGGCCAGCTTCAGGCACCCAGGACCTGGGTCAGCTTTGATTGGGCCAGCCACAGCCGCAGGGGAGTGTCAGCAGCAGCTTTTCCCAGGCCACAGCCACTGGTGCCCAGGACTTCGGGATGAGTGGCTTAGCCCTCTCTTGGACCACAGCCTAACTGGCCCCCATTCCTCTCTTATGAGCTCATTTGTGCCTTGCTGGTCCTTATTCCTGTCTCCCCAATGTTGAGTGTCTGGCCCATTACTGCATGAAGGTGTGAGGATGTGATGACTATTTGCATATTAGCTCTTTATTATATTGGATGAGAAAGCAATGATTATTTTATCTAACAAATAAATATATCTCTAATTAATAGGCCCATTGTTTTTGCATAGTGTAATATTCTTGCAAAAATACTTTTTTTTTTTTTTTAAATCCAGATCATCCTATGAGCAACAGACACAATTAAACATTTGGATGTAATTGCATTGCCCCTCAACATAATTACCAAGAAGAGATTTTGTTTGTTGTTGTTATAAATGCCACAACAGTGATATCCAAGCATATAGTGACAGTATTATAAAATGTATGTCAGTAATCATATTGTTACCAAGGATAATTTCCTTAGAATTCAAAGTCTCTATATATGAAGAAAAAAAATGCTTAATTTTGCTATTCACTCATTTCTATTTAAGTAGCACATTCAAACTTTGCTCCTTCTTCTGCCTTCTGGTTTGCTGTACAGAAATGGCACAATGGAGGGAGGGGGGACCATAGACAACTATATACCCCACTAGCCTGAGGAACTGCTTCAGGGAGGAATGGATGTAGCCTTTATCATCAGATATCTCTCTCCTCCCCTCCCCTCCAGAAGCATTTCAAAGAAATCACATCTTTTATCTGACATAATCCCCTCCTCCATTCCCTTCTCTTTTGAAATCAAGGAGCAATTTATACTCAGAGTACATTACCCAGGAATTATTTAGATAATGAATGTTACAGATTGCTGTATTTGCTCAGTCCTTATGCAAAATGTCACGCACTAACGAAACACCACACATGGAAATGAATTCTGCTTCCTCCACCTTGCGGTTGGCTGTGACTTTCATCTTCTGGTGAAAGCAGATGCCCCAGGGGTTCCTTGGTTTTGCTTCTCTTTTGTTGCCCTGCTCATTGCTGTTTGTGTGGGACAACACTGCAATGGCCTTGGGAATCAGGGGTGTCTCTCTTATCTCTTGTACACATCCAGCAGGACACTGGGCTCCCTGCATTGCTGAGAACACTGCAGTGAAATTCAAAGCCTGAACAATAAAACCCCTGTTCTTTGCACTATTCAGGGCTTTTCCCTCCATGCACTTCTTCTAATCCTTTTTTGTGCCATACTAGTTCCCTCACTAGTGGTGGGTTGACTAAGTGACTAAATAACTACATGACCTAACTATAGTGTTTGTACGTATTTAGAGACAGTTCAAGGAAAAACAAAAAAATTACTTTTTCAATGAAGTTCATACATAAAGGTGTTTTCAATACCACCCCTCAATACGAAGGGAGATTTGATACTACAGTACCAGATACAAATTAGAGAAAAGTGTACTGACATTTTAACTGACTTTTAGCTGTCATCATCAAACACTAAACTTGTTTTTTCTGTGATAATGTGTTATATTCACTATTTGGAGCTGGAAACACATAAGATAGCAGTAAAATGAAGCAGTAAGAGTAACAAATAATTGAATTCACGGTCCGTGGGGTTGATTTGTCGGTAAAAATCAAGCAAATTGTTCTGGGATTTCTTACCTGAAAGTGAGCTAGACATAAGGACTCTGCATAGACCAGTGTGCCCTTATCACTAGATGCCAAAATAGGAAATAAAGGGGTATGAACTAACTCAAGTTATAAAAATAAAAAATATATATGTGAACTACAAAATAAGATATAATTAGAGAACTGGGCTTTTTCTGGTTCTGACTTTTAACTGCAATGCATTTATTTGGAACTAGTCTTGGGCAAAACAGTTTATTCATAACCTGTTGTGCTTTCATTTTCTTTACTATGGCTCAAGGTAATTGAAATAATTTTGATCTGGAAAATTGGACTTTGATTCCTCTGAGTCAAATAAAACTCAGCACTTCTTGCTTCTGAGTCTCAGTGGGAGGATGGGAGGCACTCCATAGCCCAGAGGAGAATGAGGGTTAGACTCACCTATGGGCCAAATGTGGAACCAAAAACCCCTTGTCCAACAGAAGGCCTGAAACACCTCTCTCTTTCTCCATTCTTCCTGAAAGAGCTTTAGGTCAGTCAAGGAAAAGATAGCAGTTCTGTCAGGCAGTTCTGGTAGGTGTAATTGCAAAGTAGAAGATATTGGTTTCTCTTGTAACCTGGAGATGAGACCCAGGACTCTTGCTTTTATGAATCTTATATAGCTATGGGTCTTATTGAGAATGGCCTCCCATTCATTACCAAGGAACCCATGCATTAATAATAACCAGTCACTTTAAATTGTAATGGCACAAAAAATGTATTTGTTTAATACGACCTATTCTCCTTTCTTTCCTTTTGATTCAAACTGGCCTCACCCAGTATCCTGACTCACTTGCCTCCTTTTCTCTTCCCACCTTAAGCATCTAGCCCTCAGGACAATGAGGTGCTGGTCCACAACACATAATTTTACAGACAAAGCCCAAGGTTTGTTGACCACAGAGATAGAGTTTCAATGAAACTAGAAATAAAAACTAGGTCTCAGTGTATTTCAGCTCCAGGCCCACAAAATCTGGGAAACCAGATGGCTGACATCAGGACCATATGAACTCACTGGTCAACTACTCTCTCCACTGCCCCACCAATCAGTAGAGACCACAGTTCTGACTACAGCCCTAACTCCCTCAGCCACGATGCTTAATGTATTTCCCCCTATATAACCCATTCCCTGGAGGCCATACTCACTAGGTATGAATACTAGGAACCAGAATTTCCAGAGTATTTAATCAAGTGACAAGATGCCCTGTCTTATAAAACCTACAAGCTTCTTCCCTTTGAAAAATTGGGGGTTAGATGGGTTAATTTTTATATTTGTATATTAACATCTCTATATAAAAAAGGCTAATATGCTAAGTGTCCAACCATCTGACCAGTCAGTAGAACGCACACTGACCACCAGAGGGCAGACACTCAACTCAGGAGTTGCCCAGCTGCAGTGACTTGGCAGCAGTGGTTCTTGGGTGACCCAACCTGAAACCAAAGAGGAAAGAGCCTGATTCTTTGCGGGTCCATGCAATTCCGCCTTTGGCCATGGGTTATGTCGTTGCTGTGGCACTGTTGGCCCCAAATCTGGTTTACTGCACATTTACGTTTTCATTCGACACCCTGTATGACAGCAACTTTGAAGAGTTCCCTCTCATACTCTGGGACCCCTCAGGGGATGCCAGAGAGCCAGTTTTGGCCTGATCCCTGCAGATGCTGGGGAAGGCACCTGAGGAGGTGGGCTCCAGGGAGTGTCCTGCCCATCCCTCCCAGTTCTACCCTGGTTCCACCTTCTAATTAATTTCCTTTCAATGTGCATGAATCCATGCACAAGGTCTTTTACAGTTGTCTTTTACAGTTATACATGATTATGTCTTGAGGAACATTTACACTTTTTATTTATTAAAACAGATGAAAGCCTCTGGTGTGTGTTTTTGCTTTGTTTTTTGTTTGTTTTTATCAATGTAGGGAAAACTTCATGGTTTTTTTAAGCATTGCTTATTGTTCAGAATACTCTGATTATAAATCCTTGTCAGATGGAGACAGAGTTAAGGCAGTCTCATAGGAAAAGTCTGTGAAGATGAATTCATTTCTAAGGCTAGGTGATTACAGTATAGTGATACAGCTACCAGGAGAGTCCCCAAAGCAATGAAAATTAAAGACTTTCTGAGAGTCATAAGGAGGAATAAAATATAAAGTAGGCTAACACTATCTCTGGGTTCACATGAGGATCTTGGAAACAGCATAATGATGTAGCAAGATATTACTTCCTTTCAAATTAAATAAAATATAAACATTAGTGAGAATAAATAATGATCAACTTTGTGTATATATGTGTGTGTTTTTGTGTTTGAGGAAACTATGAACTTGCAGGTAAAAAGAAAAATTAAAACAATGACAAAACTCAATCATACCTTTTTATGTTTAGTGCTTTCAGAAATCAGAGATTATCTAATGCTTAAATATAAAAGACATGCTCTGCTCAATCAATACAATTTAAAACTGTATTTTTTAAACCAAAGGATATCTGACTTGATGTAATTAACCAGAGTTAAGATGTGTTCAAGGGTAAAGCAAAGTCATAGAGAGTAATTAGGAACAAATTATTAATTATTATATGTATTGGTAATCAAAATAAGATCCCTTATTTTGATCCAAAAGAAAGATTTACATGATTTTGCAATATAAATATTTCCAAGGGAAGGGAATGTTATTTGTCTGAACAAACATACCTCTCAGACCATAGTCAATTATTCAGTAAAGGTAATTAAAAAAATGAGATCAATAAGTGAAGGAAGGAGACATTCATGCTGTGGGTCAAGAAGACACTTCCCTTTTCTTTCTCATCCTTCTCCTTTTAGCTTCCCTCCTGTCTTCCTTGTCTACAATGGAAAAACCTCTCCTCCTGCAAACCTTCCATTCATCTCAGATATCAATGTTTACTTTCCAATGGGGTTCAGAACTTACATGGAGCAGTAATGCTAGGATATAATGTTATTGGCACAATTACTAGCTAATATTAATAAAATAAGACAGCAAGGAGAGGCCAGACATTATAATCATGGTCATCTGGGCAGCTTTACCAGGAAATTACAGTTTTGCTCCCCAGGGAACGACCAGTCCATTCCCTGCAGAACAATAGGGGAAAGATAGAAGAAAAAGGGAGATGTGCACATGTGCAGTGAAGGCAGAGTGATGGAGGGGAGGTGCTTTCCTGCCAAGCTAGCCTGGGAATCAATGGATTGACTAGGGGATGGACCCCATCCAAAGCTAAATCTAAGCTCCTGGTTATCATTCCCAAAGAGTTCCCTCCATTTGGTTGCACCCTACCTTCTCTTGCTTCTGACTCAAACCTGCCTGAGCATTCAGGTGTTTGTTCTCCCTAGCCAGGAGGTCTTCAGCAGCCCCAAGGCCCATGGCTGTGCAGATCCCACTCACACTGGACTGAACCTGGGGACACAAGCTAAGCTAGCCAGATGCCGCACTGGACTGGACTTTAATACGGAACAGAAATCCTGGGCAGTGGCCTTAATTCTGGCCCTGCTGAAAACAAGATTGGACTTCTTCCATGGCAGGATGGACAAATATGGGACCTTGGAGGGAAAACCCCATTAATTTTAGATCTTCAATAAAGCTTTCCATGAAATCCCATCATTCCATGATGGCCTCAGGAAATTATTTTCCTCATGGCACCCCAAGAATTCTACTTCAACCAACAATAGTAGTCTAAAAAACAACAAGAGGAGGATGCAACAAAGCTGACAGGAGAACTTCCTGCCTGAAAGCAAGAGATAAAGACAGGAGTTTGGGCAGAAGGAGGTGCCTGCCATCCCAAATAAATAGAGGGACAGAATGTGGTAAGGACAAGAATATGATTCATGGTGGTTGGGAGGAAAAGGAATCCTCTTAACAAGAATATACCTTCATGCCGAAACCAGTTTGGCTCAGTGGATAGAGTGTCGGCCTATGGATTGAAAGGTCCCAGGTTCCATTCCAGTCAAGGGCATGTACCTTGGTTGTGGGCACAACCCTAGTAGGGAGTGTGCAGGAGGCAGCTGATAGGTGTTTCTCTCTCATTGATGTTTCTAACTTTCTATCCCTCTCTCTTCCTCTCTGTAAAAAAATCAATAAAATGTATTTAAAAAATATATATATCCTCAGGAGGAGAAGGATATGTTTTCTTTCAGTAAAGATAAAATGCACAAGAAGTAGGTAGAAGCTAACAAGATGTCTTCCTGGGAATGTCTGCATCTATGCTGTTAAAGAACCATCTTTTTGTGGGCATCAATGATGGCTTCTCTCTGATTTTTTCACCTAAGTTCAGTTTCCTAATCAATTTTCATGTCACTCTTACACCTTTTGCATCTGTTGTAAGGAATTAGTGAATATTAGAGCAGTCAAGGATTCCTCAGACTATCTGAAACATTTAACTTATAGGTGGGAAAACTGACAATCTGATCAAATACATGACTATTGTCACTAGAGATAGTTTTTTTTTTATAGAAACTTACAGAATAATCAGGATTTTCTAATTCTTATTTTGATTTTCTTTCTTAGAAATAAAATAAAATAAAAAACACACCATTTATTTTCTTCTTCTGAGGATATTGTCTGTGTATATTGCATGTTTCACTTGTCTATTGTGTATATGTTAACAGTCACCACTTATTTAAGAAAAGAATTACTAGGTAAAGTATAGAAAAGCTTCTAAGATGTGCTCTGAAGGTTAATTGCTAAACTGCTCAAAGGAATTTTAATTTACCTTTTAGCAATATGTTTGCATTAGTCATTCTCCTTGGAGCAGTGCTGTCCAATACAAATATGAGGCTCCCATGTAATTTTCAATATTTTAGGACTTATATTAAAAAGTAAAAAAATAAGTAAAATTAACTTAATAATATATTTTATTTAACTCAATATAGCCCAAATATTATCATTTCAACATACATTCAATTAAATTATTATTGGGGCTCTTACATTATTTTTATAAAATGTCTTCTAAACCAATGTGTATTTTATATTTGCAGCTCATCTAAATTTAGATATGCCCATTTCAAGTGCTCAATAGCCATACATGTTTAGCAATTATTATATTGGGCAGCACAGCATTAGAGAATAACTTTTTAGGCATAGCTTGTTCTCTGTCACAGAAATCATAGTAATTGCCCATTTAGTAGCTATCTCTGAAGTCTGAGACTTACAGCAGGTACCATCAGTGACTATCAACAATTGAAATTGTCAGCTTCTTGGTAAACAACTTTACACATCTTCAAAAACATTTTTGCTTCTATTGAAGCATCTATCTTATATGAAAACTACTGTTTGAAATTTTAACCCTGCTAATTGGCTTCTGTAAATTCTTGCTTGCTAAGACTACTCCCACTTCAGCTAGGCCATTAAACCTTCACCAGACAAGGTTATCAGTGCTGGCACCAGGCCAGGCCTCTGGTTGAGGTCTCAAGGGCCCAGCACATATGGGCTCTTTAAGAACTTGCAAAAGGGACCTGAAACACTCCATATTTGGGAGACAAAGAAGGTAAAATCATATAAATAGGGAGAATTCCTGTATCTTGGGGCCCAGAATTTGAAAGACATTTTCCTCTGGACCCGTGTGTAATAAATGTAACTCCATCTCTCTAAGTATTGCTATGTTCTTCTTCGTTGTTCTGTAACATTATAACTGGAACTCATTAAGCATTTACCACATCTTTAATCAGATGCAAAATCTGATTTAAGTTAAAACATTACTTAAAATTAACTTATATTGCAGTATGGAAGGATACAAGAATGTCACCCTCAGGCAAGTCATGTAGTTATCTTCTGAGGGAGGTACTCAATCAGTTAAAATAAAGGAGATCCTAATAAGCAAACGGTGATCTTTAATAGGATATAGGAGTCCATATTTTTAACAGATGAAAGGACCTTTAAGAGATGAGTCAGCTTCTCATAGTTGATGTTTTGTTTCATTTATCTGATTAGCACTTTTATTTTCTCCATGAATTCCTGATAGAGAATGGATGATGGAGGCAGGAAAAAAAAAAGGAATTAGGGAGAATGGAAAGAGACTGCATGTACAGAAAATATCTAAAGCACTCCTGGCACATGGTAATGGGTTAAGAATTTGTGTTATTGCTTTTATTTTCTTCACTTCTTACCAACATTATGAAGTACATTGTGATACATAAATGTCTGTTGTACTGAATAATATTTTAGGAGTACAGTAAGATTGCAGTTCAGCTTCCGATTATGAGAATTTTAATTCTTGCTTGCTATTTTCTGAAAATACTTCTTTTAAATAAGCCATTTTAAAATACCTCCATTTTTATAAAAAGCCACACTCCAATTTAACTGCAAAAGGGGAACCTTTTATTTCCTGAGACTCTGCCAAAATGTTTGAAAATGTTCTCCATTTAAAGAATAGTCTATTTTTCTCCATAGAAAAATTTGGAACACAGACAAGAAGTTCCCAATAATACTCAATCCAAACAGTGCAGAAGTTTCCTTTAATCTCAGTGCCATTGAAGGGGTCTGACACCTGCCATGTGGAAACAGAATAGCTTTAGTTTGCAGGAGAGGTTTCAAGTAGTAGGGACCTGAGTTTGAATTCAACTTTGTCAAAATCTAACTTCCTGAACTCAGTAAATTATTTATTTTTTTTTTAAATGTCAGCTTCCAAAACTGTAAGTTGGAGGTAATGATACTACCACAATAGGCTTTTAGGAGGAATACACAAAACAACATAGTTTTGCTGATTGGCACCATACCAATCAACAAATTTTTGTTTTCATTATTATATCTCTACATAGCATATCACTCTCTAGTCAAAAATCTTAAAGTAAGTTACTTGCAACAGAAATAAATATTAACCTCTTTGCCACGTGTGGGGCCCCTACCTTCAGCTCTGTTTTAAGATTTGCTGCTTCATCTCCTGTTTACCACATGAAACTGGAACTTCTCTCAGTTGGTGGCACATGCCCTACTCTTTCCCAGCACTGCCATTTTCTCTGCTCACAGTCAATAAAGGAATAAAAGAGTCCTTCAAGCTCTCCAGGTTAAGAATTTAATGCATGAGGAAACTAATACCAAGTAAGCAGTACTCATCTACTAAACTCTTCAGTGATAGACGGAACTTCAAACCCAACCTGCCTCTGTGTAAAGCCCTCGATTTTCCTGTTGTACAAACACTGGCAGGTTTGCCAGGAAGCCAGTGAACCTATAAGCTTCAACAAGTGATATAGGAATTGTAGGGGGCTAAAGGCAGGTTTAGGGAATTTTTTAATGAAGGGGGTCCATAATAAACACACACACACACACACACACACACACACAAACAAACAAACAAAAAAACACACACACAGGACTACAGAGTTGGAAAAGGTGGCATTTCCATAAGACAGGGGGCAGGGAGCCAGCAGAAGTCACATTTCCCTAAAACAAGAAAGTTGGGAGAGGCAGCATTTATATTTCCATAAGACAAGGGAACTAGGAGTAGCCAAAAGGTCAGTATTTACAAAATAAAGAAGGAGGAAGAAAGCCCAGAGGGAATAGGAGGACAATGAGGGAGGGGGGGCTCTGGAGTTACTATAGTAACCAATTTAAAAGGGAATATTATCCAATCTGAAGGGATATCAGGACACAGGGACTTGCAGCCTTCATAAACTGTGGAAACAGGAAGTTGGTGGGACTCTTTATTGCTCCCCACATGGGAATCCATTCTGTGACTCTTTCCCCCTCTCCACGTGAGAGTCTATACTTGTTCTTCAATAAATCTCCACCTTTGCTATAGTATCTTTAGTCCATGGATTCATTCTTCGGCTCAGACTGACAAAGAATCCAGGAACCATCCTGCCCAGGGGAACACCTGCATGTTCCCGTCCAAAAATCCCGTATGACAAGAACCATAGCAACATGGTCAACAGAGTCAAAAGTGCTTTTATATGTAAGATATTTTAACTGACATTGGTCAAGACTCCTGTCTCTTATGATTCTGAATTTTCCTTTATTACACTTTCAGCTGCAGCTTCAGAATTCATTAACAGTAATACCATGTAAATTCTATGGCTATTGTAATGTTTAGGGACACCTATACATAGATTTTTTTCCATGTATCAGCTCTACAGTGAGAGGGCATTGCATTTGTTTCTGTGTGTTGACCAGCCTTACACATGCTGAGATGTATATATGGCTGCATGCTGTTCTCACATTGTGATGTGCCGCAGTGATCCAAAGACTACCAAAAATGTCTGGGAAGCACACAGATACAACCTACTAACCCCAAACTGAATGTATCCCCCCAACTTCCCTTCGCTGGATTTCAAAGCTTCCTAAATTCATAGAGATGCCACGTGATATGAAGTCAAGTGACGGAGGAGAAGTGTAAGTAGAAAGACACAATGGTGTGAACTGATTATGATTCCAATAGCTGAGGTTTGCTGGCTATTTAGAACATAAAAAGAAAGTGAACAAATTGCGATGACTCCACCCCAAGTTTTTAAAAGGACTTTTGTACTTCTTTTCTCTATAATTAGTAATAAAAGTAAATTTCAAACCATTAGGCTAAAACACAGGTAGAATTAGCTTTGCATTTTTTGTAGAGAAAGTGCTTTCCAAAGCTGCTGTCCTGGGAAGAAGTAATTAAATAGCAGACAGCCAAAAAGGTCAGATTAGCAGTATAGAAGAGGTGTTAGAAAGTTAAATCAGAAAAATATTATCACTATTTTGGAAGATTTTGCAAATAAGATTTTTAAGTATTTCAAAATTTATAACTTGTAATTTTTTTTATTTTAAGTGAATATTATCTTTCATACACACTTTTGTATTTGGAATGTTGAGTTGAGTTGTATATATTTCAGGCATCATACTACCTAGATTCATCTGGCTAATCCAATATCCTGCCATTACTATTCACTAGGAATTTGAAGTTACTTGTTATATATAGTTGTGGAGTTCTTGAAAGACACTTACATTACCTTTTGTTCCCCCAAGTTTTGGCCCTTACTAAAGCAAAACAGTGTTTACAGAGGGTGTAGTTATCTACCTGCACCCCTACACTTGTTGCAGATGAGTGAGAATTGAAAGGAATGCCTGTTGACTGTCAATCTGAGGTGGGTATCAAAAATACATCTTACTACCAACGTATTAAATCATTTTGAGACTTCACATGTCAACTTCAGAAACAGTTCTGAGTATATATTTCAGTAACTTGTTTGGCTTTCTCAATGCCAAGTAGGTAATCAATAAAGGAAATTTTGAATTGAACACAATAATTCTTCTTGAGTTCTTTGGAGCAAGATTGAATGCTCTCCTTTCCGTCTCCAGGGCTTGGTTTGACTTATTTAAAGTCTGCTGTATCCACCCTGTGGCATTTATGGTCTATTTTTCAGAATTTGTCCTGAGAGGATTATAAGTGTGTATTCTCTAGGATTACAGGAGTTAATATTCTGCAGACGATGATCCCTTTAACATCATCAATCTATAAATGTTTACTATTAAGATAATATAATGTGCTATAACCTTTAGCTATAATAATTCTGAAGGTAGCTGTAACTGTTTTAAGGGTCTCTATTGGAAAACATTGTGTTTAATGCGTAGAAAAATCTCAAAAAATGCTGTGCTTTAAATACCTATTACAGATTTACTTGATAACTTTTAGTATGCAAATGTCCCTTAAAAACCAATTTCAGAATAACAGTGCTTTGATTTATATAGTGTATTCTCTTTTAAGATCCTCAGACTGAAGACCATATTTGAAATATCAGAGCATTGCATACTTAGCTCAAATCCAAAATCAAACTCCATTGGATTTAGTATAAGTAATAGAAGAAAGAATGGACAAATACTGTCTATTTCTTCAACTACTTCACATTGCTTAGACTAGGAAGGGGACATTTGTCAAAACTCTAAGTTGGTATAATTATGAATAATTTACCAGAATATAAATATTTTATCATAAATATTTAGCGTCCTAATAAAAACATTTTATACATCATTTGGGCCTTAAGAGCAAAGGGAACCTAATAAGATCCTCATTGAGAAGGTAAGCCATGCTCTTTGCTTGAATACATTGGGGGGAAAATAGGGAAAACACACACACACACACACACACACACACACACACAGTCCAGAGAAGTGAGAGAATTATAGATTTCAAAGTAGTAACGCTTTTAGGCGATGGTTTTCTATGTTAAACAGTCCCCTCATGTATTCCCCCAGTAGACTAGCAGAATCTCACATTTGGTGGGTTCTAAATAAATCATTATAAAATAAACAGATGAAGGAAGTAACACTTAAAAAATTAAACAGCACTCTGCCTATCCCACCAACAATTTTCCTTCAAAAAATAAATTATTTTCTGAAAGTAATATTTAAGCAGCTATGCATCCCCTGAATGCTGTTATAGAGCCCTCATATTTCAATTATAGCCATCAGAACTTCACTAGAGACATGATCAAATACGTTGGAAAATACTAGCTATTCTGTCAATGGACTTTCCCTGAACTCCAGTCAAATAACTAGCACCAAAGAACTTAAAGGATTTGTCCTCACTGCAGCTACACAGCTGATGGTGCTAGTACCTAGGAGCTGGTTGTGGCGCTGGCATGCACATTCAGAATATGAGTCTAAAAACTATACACCTTGAATATGAAACACCATCTTTCAAAATCCCTGACACCTAAAAGTTTTCTTTCTCTCTAGAGTCTCCTTTCCACCATTTCCTCATTGATGAAGTAGATACCCCATTAGCTTTCCACTGTAAATATTAATGTTGGTGTTTGAATAAAGTATTTCAATTAGTCTAAGCCAGGAGACTATAGTGATTGATTGGAGACTTTACCTAAATTGGATGGCTACAGTGGCTACATTTTGGCTTTGGTCATACAACAGGATACTTTGCTTCCTACATTTTTCTTCAATATTTTAAGCATTTAATTTTTTAAATAGAATTAATACAATGCATACTGTATTTCCATATTTAAGTAGTAAAATTACCAAGATGGGGGAAAGCATATACTAAAAAGCATCTCTCTCACCCTCCCACTCTCTTTTCTATTTACACCAATTTCAGTTTTCCTGTGCAGTGTATACACATAATCTTCCTTTCCTATGGGAAAAATATTATAAATATTTAGCCTATTGCTTGTCACACTTAGGTGTTTTCAATATAAAAAATATAAAGACCATCTTCATTCATTTTAAGAGCTATATTGCATTTCATATTCTTGAGTTCAATATTTAAAAATTTTCAAATACTATTTTTAAACATAAATTTTCTATAACTCATTTGGTTACAAAGTCTCATCTTTATTTTGATAAGAAACATCATTTGTGTTTCTGTGCTCCCAAGAGTCATAAGTGTCTCTATTTACTAACATGCTAATACCTTGTTGATAATGTGTTATTTGGTATTTGTTATTCTTTCAATTTTTAATTGATTTTAGAGAAAGGAAAAGAAATGGAGAGAGAGAGAAACACTGATGTGAGACCCATCAAATGGTTGCCTCCTGTAGGCATCCTGGCCAGGAATTGAACCCAGGCCACCCAACCTTTTTTGATGTACTATACAATGCTCCACCAACTAAGGCACACTGGCCAGCCCTGAAATTTTCTTACATTTTGACTTTGATAAAACTGTAAAAATATTTTTTTACTTAAATCTGGTATGCTGATGACAGTGAAAATCAGAAACGAATGAGTTGTGATGATCATCATGCTTTGTGTTGACTCTGTGACAATTATGAGTAAGAGATAAGGAAACAGAAAAACATTGCATGGGTAAAGTATTAGTCATGGCCATGTGTTTCTTGTATGGATGCAACAAAAAGAAGTAAATCTATACCAGCAACTGGTTTGTCATGAGGCCAGTTTGTTTGTCATGAAAATTTGATAAATGAAAGTGATTATGGATCTTTAAGAGGTTGACACCAAAGTATTAAGAAGCACCATGGCTAAAAATCTGATGAAAGTGGTACTTAGACAAATTTCCTAAGATAATACCTAATGAACATTGTAGTCTTGAACAAATTTATAATGAAGATGGTAAGCATGGTAATGTGCTAAAATCATAGTAAAACCTTACAGTTTCTACAGAGAGAACAACAGTGAATAACACAAATGCAAAATCATGTTAAAGCTTCTTGGGTGGAATATGAAAATTGAATAAACAGTGATTTGAAAACTCAACATCTAAGATAGTTGAAAGTTATATTTGAGTTATTTGTGTGTAATTGTGCAAAATAATAAGAAGTATAACCAAATATACATTTTTCTTACTAGTTCAAACATAATTTTTGTAGCAGTCATGTCAAATCATTTCAGAACACTAGAACCAGAAAAAATATTTTAAAATGTTATTTGTGAAAGAGTATATTTTACTCCAGTGCGACATCTGGAACATGAAGGGCAAGTGTAAAGACATTTTTAAATATAAGGCCACTGTAATTAATAGAGGTTGAGGAATCCAAGATTTCTAAAAGCATTCAGTGTGTAAGACGCTAATTATACTGATGCTAATGTTTGGAATTTTGTTTATAAATCAGCATTAGCAAATGTTTGGCATAGCCATCAGGCTACCAGCTTGTTTGAAAAGCCTTGCTGATGGAGACTTTACATGATTCTTTGCATAATGGTAAGAGATTATATCAAACCTCATCATTGAGATTAAAATTAATCAGCTAACAGTGTTGAAAAATTAGATAAAAGCATGTGTTCTGTGTTATGTGAATTAGCTGAAAATTGTGTAAATGCAAAAGTTTTTATACTAGAGACCATGTGCATGAAATTCGTTCATGGGGAAGAGGGGACCCTCAACCCAGCCTGCACCCTCTCGTAATATGGGACTCCTGGCTCCTAAATACTCACCTGCCTGCCTGATTGCCCCTAACCACTCACCTGTCCGTCTGATTGCCCCTAACTACTTGCCTGCCTGATCACCCCTAATCATTCGCATGCTTGCCAGATCTTTCCTAATTCCTCTGCCTGACGACCTGACCTGATCACTCCTAACCACTTATTTGCCTGCCTTTTCACCCCTAACTGCCTTAGCCCCTGCTGCCGTGGCTTCTTTTGGAAGAATGTCTGTAATGATGTCCAGAAAGTTGTTTGGCTGTCCAGTCTAATCAGCATGTTATGCTTTTATTATTGTAGACTAGAGGCCCAGTGCATGAAATACAAATTTGTGCACTGGTAGGGTTTTTAGCAGCTGCCAGCTGCTGGCCAGGTACTCCCTCTCTTCCCCTGGCCACCTGCCACCACTGCTGGCCAGGGCCTCCCTCTCTTCTCCCAGCCAGCCTACTCCCTAGTCAAACTCCTGGAAGAACTCTGGTTAAGGGGACAATTTGCATACTATGCTTTTATTATATATGATTGGGGGTGTATTTGATCACTTAATTGCTGTCTTTGAACAACATGCAAAATGTTCTAATGGTTTACTGTAGCTATAACTAAATAAAAACTTCTTAGTCAAAAACCCATGGTAATGAGACAAAAGACAACAGAAGTTTTTAGTCATGTCTCCCATAATGAGATTTAATACAGCACTAGTCTGTTTTGGGGAAATTTGCTTCTGACCCATCCTCAGATATTTCATTCCAATGTGATTACAAAGGCCATGCTAATGTGTCAACTTTTCCATGTTATGCCACCCACCGATATAGTAAGTATTCAGTATAAGGAAATGTTTAATGGCAGGCATTAAATGTAAATGAAGTTTTGTTGAATATTGTTCATATACAAAAGAAGCACAGTATGTTGATGGTCTATATCAATGTTTTCAAAATGTCATCCCTAGAATCAACAGTATTAGAACCCACCTGATAAATTGATAAAAATGCAAATTATAGCATCTTACCTAGATTAACTGAATCATACACTCCAAAGTTAGAGCACAGCAATTTTAATTTTCATAAGGTTTTGGGTGAACCTTATGCATGGCTTTCACTTGAGAACCACTGTTCTATATTCTATTATTTAAAAAACAAAAACAAAAAAAACCTAGTTATTACTACAATAAGAACCATATGTAAACTATATTACTTATATTTTTTGTTTATGCCACTTAGTGTGACTATACAAGCATTTTATTGTAGAAAAAGTAATAATTTAGATAGGGGTGCTAACCCAAATCTTATTGAGGGTGCTATAAAATTGATGCTATATGCATATGATTTCGTCCTAAAATCAACACAAAAATTGTGTTCTATAACATTTAATTTGAAATGATTTGGCACCTATTCCAGTAACACAGAACTGAATATTTCTTTTCACAAATATTCATGTACAGTTTTGGGAATTTCTAGAGGTAGAATTTCTGGGTCAAAAAATATATGTGTTTGTGATTTTAAAAGATTTTGGTCAACTTTTTTACAGGGCAATGAAACCTGTTTACTTCCTCACTATAATATCAGTAATATAAAAGGCACCTATTTTTGCATTTTTTTTTAAAGGAGACTTTATTTTTTATTTTTTAAATATATTTCATTGATTTTTTACAGAGAGGAAGGGAGAAGGACAGAGAGTTAGAAACATCAATGAGAGAGAATCATCGACCAGCTACCTCCTGCACACCCCCCACAGGGGATAAGCCAGCAACCAATGTACATGCCCTTGACCGGAATAAAACCCGGGACCCTTCAATCCGCAGGCTGACACTCTATCCACTAAGATATTGCAATTATCTTAACAATAATGCAATAATAAGTTAGTCAGTGTTTATCTGGCAGCTAAGAGGTATCTTATTAGTTTTACTTTTCATTTTTCTTATTATGACTACAGTAAATCTTTATACTGGTATTTCCTACACTGTTCATGCCCTTTGCCAATTTTTCTGTTTTCACATATTTTTAAAAGATCACAATTTTTCATGGAGACTATACACATTTCTCAATTGTCTTAGTTGACAGTCAGTCAGATACACTAGTTTCCATCATACAAAAGGTTTTGATTGACCAGATTCATTTTCCTCTTGATGCCTTTTTTTTTATGTTATAGCTAGAAAAAACTTCCTAATTCAGAGGATAAATTAATTTTCTGTTTTTATCCATAGTTTTTGTTTAATGTTGAATATATATATATATATATATAATATATATATTTACTCAGTTTTGAATATTTATGATTATGTGAGGAATTAGTACAACTAATATTATTTCATATTAGTATAAATTAAACATCACATTTTAATATAGCATTCATTGAATGCCATCTGCAACATATAATAAAGTTTTCTATTTCTACTCTGATCTATTAGTTTGTCTGTATCTTTGGCAATGCCCCATTGTGTTTTAGGTTGCATGGTGCATCTTTTATATATATATATATATATATATATATATATATATATATATATATATATATATATATTATTGATTTTTTTACAGAGAGGAAGGGAGAGAGACAGAGAGCTAAAAACGTTGATGAGAGAGAGACATCGACCAGCTGCCTCCTGCACACCCCCTACTGGGCATGTGCCTGCAGCCAAGGTACATGCCCTTGACCGGAATCAAACCTGGGACCTTTCAGTCCACAGACCGACACTCTACCACTGAGCCAAACCGGCTTCGGCTGCATGGTGCATCTTAAAAATTTTTAGGGATGGCCCCTCCAGCATTGATCTTTTTCAGAATTTATCAGATTTTTCTTACATGATTTTCTTTTAACATTAAGATTTCCTTTGTGTAGTAAAATAAAACTTGTTGGAAATATTTTGTTGTTGCTGTTGTTGGAATTGATATAAATGTAATCAACTTAGGGCAGAAGACATATTGTTTGGTGTATCCCAACTAATAAATAAGCTTTCATATTTTTATTGATTTACATTAAATAACTATCACTGTGATATTGAAAGAGTTTTAATTTTGAACCATCTTTGCTTCTGAGTTTTGAAGCTAATACTTTAGAACTTGGCTTTGATATTCTGAAATAAAATACGTATTTTTTTTCTGTGAAATCTTTCTTGGGCTCTACTGTGACTGTATTGTTACATTTAGAGAATAATTTAAAAATTATCATCCTTTTACTATGCATTGAAAGAGTTTGAATAGCACTGCAAATTAGCTGCCTTTCAAAAGTGTGGGAAATTTATTTGCTTCCCTTATTAGTCTTAATCATAGCCTAATAAGGTAACCAGTGCTAGGAATAATTTTTTATACATTTGAACTCTGAATGGGATCAATTAATATAAACTCTCCTGTGTTTGGTTTTTTGTATTCAATATTATATCTGTATTCATCCATAGTTTATTATTTTACATTACTGTATAAGTTCCCATTATATGAATAACCACATCAGGTAGACATTTTTAATGTGGGTTATTGTATTGGATGACTGTTTCAAATATGATTTATTACAAACAAATAATAATGCTATGAACATTCTTTTCTTCTAGTCTGTTTCTCATTAAGTATTTTTAAATGTTTTAATTGTGTGATTTTTATTGATTTTAGAGAGATAGAGAAAGGAAGAGGGATAGAGAGAAGCTTCAATGAGAGAGAAACATCAATTGGCTGCCTCCTGCATGCCTTCTACTGGGGATCGAGCCCACAACCAGAGCATGTGCCCTGACTCAGAATCCAACCTGCGACATTTTGGTTCATAGGTTGGTGCTAAACCACTGAGTTACACTAGGCTGGCTCTCATCAAAAATGGAACTGATGGATCATGATAAAGGTGATACATATTAGTGGACACAGGTCAAAGAGTATTTGAAAGTGAATGTGACAATTTCATTGTCAAACAACAGAGCCTGAGGATTTTGGTTGTTCCACATTAGTGATTTTTGTATTATCTTTTAACTTTTAATTACTTATTGTATCAAATCGTGATTTAAATAAAATTTCCCTGATTACTGTGATTGAACATCTCTTCACATATCTATTGGCCATGTAAATATCTTATTTTATAGTGTGTCTATTATAGTATCATGCTTAATTTTATGAGGTTTTCTCTAATCTCCTTGAATCTCAGGAGCTTTTTCTATATTTATAATATAAGCCTTTTGTCAGTTATACAACAGTTCAAGTTCTGTTGTTCCACCAATTGGATTCTCAGTCAGGGCACATGCCAGGGCTGTGGGCTCGATCCCCTGTAGGGGGCATGCAGGAGGCAGGAGCCCTTTTCACTTATTTTGAATGAACAGAATTTTAATTTTAATGTAGTCAGTTTATCAAGCTACATTTATAGATAATGCTTTATTTTCTCTTTATGTAAAAATTGTTATACTTACCTCAAATTCATAATAATGAGCTCATATCATTTTTAAAAAGCTTTACTCTTTTTAGCCTTCTCATTAATATCTATTCACTTTTTTAAATTAACTATTGTGAAGAATACAAAAGTAGAAAATGTTCATATTTTTAAAAATATGGGTATTAATTAAACTAACAATTAATACAAATATATATCCTCACTTCCTGTTTCTTAATTCAACTTTTGTCATAAGTTAAGTATTCCTTTAAGATTAGACCTTTTTCTGCACTATCAATATTATGTTGCTTATTGATTTATCCTGTGTTAGCTCTTCCTGGCCCTTTACAAACCTTTACAAACTTTAGAACAGTTGTGGTTAAACAAAGAAATAAAGCTGCTAAATTTTTTTATTGCAATTGCATTAAAATTATAGGTTGATTTTTAGAGTATGTACATCTTTATACAATGGATTATTTCAAATATTTTATATGATACATCTAATTATTAAGGTCCTCTTTATTTTTTAAAGTTTTGTTGTTTTTACTTAGGAGTAGGACATTCTTTTTTAAAATATATTTTTATTGATTTCAGAGAGGAAGTAAGAGGGAAAGAGAGATAGATAGAAAGATCAACAATGACCGAGGACTGAGCCCACAACCCAGGCATATGCCCTTGACCAGAATAGAACCCTTGACCCTTCAGTCTGCAGGTCAATGCTCTATCCACTGAGCCAAGTCAGCTAGGGCTATTAAGGTTGCCTTTATTTTATTTCATTATTTTGTTTTGTTTTGTTTTATTTTATTATTTTATTTTATTTTACTTATTTTACATAATATAATTTTATTTTATTTTATTTTTTACATAAATAGAATTTTTAATTTTTTTTATTGTTTGAAGTATTACAAATGGTGGCACATATGTCTCCTTTTTTTCTCCCCCACTGATCTCCCCCTGGCCTCCCCTAACCCCCAGTACATGCCCTCACCTGCTCGGACCCCCCACCTAGTGTCTTATATCCAATGGTTATGCTTATATGCATGCATACAAGCGCTTTGGTTGATCTCTTACAGCCACCACCCCCCAACCTCCCCTGCCTCCCCGCTGTAGTTTGACAGTCTGTTCAATGCTTCTTTGCCTCTATAACTA
Source organism: Pipistrellus kuhlii (assembly GCF_014108245.1). Lineage (NCBI taxonomy): Eukaryota > Metazoa > Chordata > Mammalia > Chiroptera > Vespertilionidae > Pipistrellus > Pipistrellus kuhlii. The sequence goes on along the minus strand of NW_023425595.1, from coordinate 56,586,620 downwards.
TTTTCCCCCCATTTCTTTCCTTTAAAAAATATTACCTCTTACAGACTAGAAATAAACATATAATAACAAAAAATGTTTGAGTCCCAATTTCAATGTCCAACAGTTCTGAGTTCCTGTTTCAATGTCAAACAGTTCCTTATGTGTACATGTCAGCAATGATATCTGGATGGTGAGCACATGGTGGCAATGCAGGTCTGACCCTCTCTGGTTTGGTCCTAGGCCACCTGCAGCGGCACACAGCTGCTGTCCTCTTTAAATGCTCTTATAATATTTTATAATTTTCTGTACAGAGGCCTTTAAATACATCGTAAATTTCTTAAGTATTTTATATTTTTGATGATATTTAAAATGAGGTATTTCATTAAGTTTCATTCTTTTTTTACATATTGTAATTTGTATTAAAATTTATACAGCAAGCTTCTAAACTAAATTATTATTTCTATTATCAATTTATAGAATCTTTTCTATGATACTACAAATATAATATCATTTGTGAACACATTTTTTCATTCCAGTTTTTATAATAAACAGTCCTAGGGCTACATAAGACATTAAATACACTATTTATTTATTATTTTAAAAATTTATTTTTAATTATAGTGGACACATAATATATTCATTTCAGCTATACAACAAAATGATTCAACATTTATATACCTTACAAAGTGATCATCACAATAAGTTGAGTAACCATCTGTCACTGTACTTAGTTATCGTGATGTTAAATGCACTATTGAAATATTTCATGTAAAAGAAGTTCCAGCCCCAGATGGCTTTAATGGTTATTGCTACCATATCTTGTTATCTCATATATTAGGAAACTATAGATCCCTCTAAATTTGTTCCGTGAGGATAGCCTAACTATGGTAACAAAACCTGACTAAAGAAATGATTAAAAAAAAAAAAATCAGTGGCCAATCTTATGAACATAGGTGCAAAAATCTTGAATACAACATGAGCAATGGAAAGCAAGAAATATATTAAATAAATCACACAATAGCACTGGTTAGAATTACTTCAGGAATATAAGGAAAGTATTATATTTTTAAATTATTCAACATAGTCACTATTGTACTAGCCATTTTAGCCAGTGAATAAAATGGCAACAAAAGATATAAATATAAAATTAGCACTAAATTGATTATATTGCTATAATATTTGGGCACTTTTTGACACCCAAATAAATAGTTAATGTCTACAGAAGTACTACTTATTATTTCCTATAAAATATTTATTGAACACCTGAAATGCACAAAAAACATTGCACTGCCTGTGTTGGAAGCCATTAGGGTAAAAATTCAATTATTTTAAAATACAGCATGATGCACTATGTATATTGCCCCTTTCCTAGTAATTATCACCTCACAAGATGTAAATACTTGACATAACCTACTCAGTTTAATGGTGCAAATTACAACATATGATGTCTGTCTTTTGTACTCTTTAAACTATGACCTCACTAGAGAATACCTTTCTCCATATTGTCTATTTTTTTATTTGTTATATTCTACTTATTGAAATTTTGCCAATGAAAGTTTTCTTCCATACACATTAATCATTCAAGACTTAGTGCAATTTACTTAACTCAAATTGCTTCCCCTCTAACAACTAATTGCCCACTTGCTCTAAAAGGTAAGTTCATCTGGGAAGTGATGGGAAGTGGCTTCTTACAGAAGGTACTATCTCCTAAGAGCAAGCAAGGGCAAAGCATTAGTACAGAAACTGCAAGCCTGATTGGTATATATATGATCACAAAAGGACACTAATTTCCCCTCCATAAAAATCCACCCAAAACTTTGTGAGTTAGAATTAAAACATAATTTACTTTTCTCATTAACCTGCCACTTGTTCATGGGGGGAATGCCTTACTTTTCCCTTCACTCACCTTGACTGAGACTAGAAGATTTCCCCCCCCAATGTGAGCTCACTGGTATGGCTGGCAAACTGATGCTGTCTGTCAGCTGGTAGCTCGAGTTCTTTCTAGAAAGGACTTTCTTAAAGGGCTTTGTAAGAGCATGGCAGGTGGGTTCCAAGAATGAGTACTCGAGAGATAGGCAGTGATAGCTACTAAGTTTCTTAAGCCAATGTATGGGAACTAGCATGGCATCGCTTCCATCTGTATATGTAAAAGCCTAAGCAAATGTCTGACCATTTGACTATTGGCCAAATAGTTCTGATGCACCTTGACCACCAAGGGTCAGACACTCTGACCACTGGCTATGACATGCACTTACCACCAGGGGGCAGACGTTCAATGCAGGGGCTGCTGAGCTGTTATGACTTGGCAGCTGTGATGACGTAGCAGCTGCAATTCTTGGGTGACACACCCAGAACCAGAGAGTAGGGAGCCCAATTCCAGGGTGTGTCCCCCAAGAACCGCCCTCTCACAATCTGGAACCCCTCGGGGGCGGGGGGATGTCAGAAAGTCAGTTTCAGCCCTGATACCTGCAGGTCAGGCCAAGAGATCCCACCAGTGCACAAATCCGTTTACCGGGCCTCTATCCTGTTTTCCGAAAATAAGACAGTGTCTTATATTAATTTTTGCTCCCAAAGATGCCCTAGGCCTTATTTTCAGGGGAGGTCTTATTTTTCCATGAAGAAGAATATGGTACACATTTATTGTTAAATGAAAATAAAGGAAATTTATTACCTGTATATGGTACGGTAGTACGGTAGTTGTCAACACAAACCAGACAAACTGAATCCTACAGTATCAAGAATTTACTCATTTATTCAATGACAATCATGTTGTTATCTTCTGGAACATCATCATAACAATCCAATTCCTGAATTTCCTGGTGAATTTCTTGTGACTCCATTTCTTTCAGAATCAGTGGACCAAATCTCTCATGTTTAGCCTGGGGGGCCTTATTTTTGGGAGGATGCCTTATATTTCACTCAGAAGGAAACCTGTTAGTAGGTCTTATTTTCCGAGGATGTCTTATTTTCTGGGAAACACGGTAATAGAATTATATGGTTTAAGTAGTCACAAGCTCTGCCCAGATTCAAGGGGGTGGGAGATTGGATCCCACCAGCTAATGGGAGGAGTATAAAATAAGCTGGGTGCATCATCACCCTATCCCAGTCACTGAAATAACTGACCTCCAGATGAAGTGCTCTCAGAAAGGAGAATAAACATGATGCACAAATTATAAATGTCACTGCTTTGGAAGTTGTATTGCCATTTCCAAAACTGGGGATGGGGCACAAAACAAACTCGCTCTCCACAATGGCTCCTCCTTCTGTTCATGTGCTTGTTTCTTTCTACACTAATTTGCCTGATGACACTTTAAATCTTATAGCAGAATTGTATTATAAGTTGTAGCATAAACGAAGAAACTACCACCATTTACAACTGGATTTTCTTCTTTAAGAATGTTTACAAGTTTTTATAAAATATGTTTTTAAAAAGTACATTGATTTCATCAACAAAAATATATTAACTCCAGTCAAATAAGTATCATCCATGTTCAGGTGACTGTTCATGTTCATGTTATGTTGACAGAGATGCACATTAACATTGTCTGGAACAGCAGAGCCAAAAGAATGGCAGGTCAAGAGTTTTACATGAGTCACAATACTGCATCAGCACCAAAACCCCAGGCAGCTGTAGCGGCTGGTGAGTGAGGGTTTCATAATGCATCTATAGCAGAGGTAACTATTCTAAGAACCTTGACGAAGAGAGACATTTTGTAGAAAGGAAATATAAAACCCAAATAAACACTAAAGGAACAGAAAATGGCAAAATGATTCACACTTCAAAAAAAAAACACCTAAAAATAAGCAAAAAGTCATAATCATGTTCCTGGAGAGTTCAAAGGAATATATTGAGCATGCTTTTTTGAAAGTAGCCTAAGTTCCTTCCAAAAATGAGACCCAATTTCTCCTAAATTAAATATATATATATATATATATATATATATATATATATATATATGCTACTCATGCTGGAGGCCTAAGTGTAAAGCAGTTTTACTATATAAAAAATGTGGCTTTGTTCCCTCAATGATATAGATCTGGTATTTAGGGGAGAAAATTACTGGAAAATTCTGAATTGTCATGACATTTTGAACAAGGTGCATGAATCATGCAGCTTATTGTATTCAGGTCTAAGCCAGATGCTATATCAAGACAACTCCTGGGATCTTTTC